>NC_143057.1:129020833-129374166 GCF_052426305.1 Pelodiscus sinensis | reverse complement strand
CCCCCCCACGCCGTGCAACGACCCCCCCCCGCATTGCAAACCCCCTCGCCGTGCAATGACCCCCCCCCACTACACTCCCCACGCCGTGCAATGAACCCCCCGCATTGCAAACCCCCCTCGCCGTGCAATGACCCCCCCGCCGCAATGCAACCCCCCGCACTCTGTGCAATGAACCCCCCCGCACTGCACCCCCCCCACGCCGTGCAACGCCCGTACCCCCCGCCAAGCAACCCCCCCCCCCCCCGGTCCGGCGAGGGCTCGCTTACCAAAGCCGAGGGCGAGTTTTCTACCATGCTGCCTTCTGTCCGCGGCCGCGGGGCCGAGCGAGCTGCGTTGGCGGGGGGAGAAGGGGGCGGCGGGAGGGGGGGGCTGGATAAATGTCTCAAACCAAGTGGCGGGGGGGCTGGGATTCGTCTCCGCTGGCCCCGGGTCCCAGCAGGCGCACGCCGCTCCGAGGGGCCAATATTTCTCTTATTCTGCAGCCCGTCGGAGCCATGGGGGGCTCCCTCCCCCCTTTTTGCAACAAGTGGCGGGCAGAGGCCGTGTGACCCTTCGCCAGCCTCGGCCCGCCCTGCTCCCCATTTGCTGAGCGCGTCAGGGGAGTGATAAATAGAGAGGCAGGCTGTGCTGACAGCCGGAGGGGGAAATCGCTGGACGACTTCCCCAGCAGGGAGATCACTCAGGCGGCGAAATAGTGCCCGGGGATCAGGGGTCTTTCGAACCCACCTCTGTCTCGCCCCCGGTGTGTGCCCCGGGATCCACCCCCCCCCCGCCTTTCTCACCCAGGACTGGGACAGTGTGTGCAATCACAAGTGTGTGCACGCGCACGTGCAATCACAAGCATGGTTCACTCACAAGCATGGATGCAATCACAAGTGTGTGTGTGCAATCACAAGTGTGCATGCAATCACAAGTGTGGGTGCAATCACAAGTGTGTGTGCGTGCCCAATCACAAGCGTGCGCATGCAATCACAAGCATGGTGCAATCACAAGTGTGCGTGCAATCACAAGTGTGGATGCAATCACACACATTTGTGCAATAACAAGTGTACATGTGTGCATGCAATCACAAGTGTGCGTGCAATCACAAGAGGGCATGGGGGTGTGAGCGTGCACAATCACAAGTGTGAGCATGCGCATGCAATCACAAGTGTGGGTGCAATCACAAGTGTGCGTGGGCGTGCGCACAATCACAAGAGTGCGCGTGTGCAATCAAGTGCGCGCACATGTGCAATCACAAGCATGGATGCAATCATGAGCGTGGGTACAATCACAAGTGTGTGTGTGTGTGCAATCATAAGTGTGCACATGTGCAATTACAAGCATGGTGCAATCACAAGTGTGTGTGCATGCAATCACAAGTGTGCATTCAATCACAAGTGTGGGTGCAATCACAAGCGTGTGTGCGCGCTCAATCACAAGTGTGTGCGCGCGCAATCACAAGCACGGATTCAATCACGTGTGTGTGCAATCACAAGTGTACGTGCATGCATGCAATCACAAGTGTGTGCGTGCGCAATCACAAGTGTGCGTGCAATCACCTCTGTGCCCTGCGCGTGGAACACGCCCCGTGCATTTGAAGCACGTGTAAGATCAAAAATTCCCTGGGGGAGGGGGCTGTTCTGTCTTTCAAGGGCTGACCAGTCATGGGTGATACAGATAGAGGGCCCTGTGGCATCACCATACAAGGCCTCTTCTGACATGCCCGAAAACAGCGTGATGGTTCCGTGCAGCGGTGAAAGGCTGCGGGGGCACAAGACCCGGCCGAGCTGTGGCAGAAGCCAGCAGGGAGCGACTGAAAGAGCCGGCAGGGCCTCCGGTGGCAATAGGACGGTGCCTGTAAGAGGTTGTGAGTTGCTGTCACCGCGGCCTGTGCGTGCCGGGGGTTTATTCACAGGGACCCTCGCTGACGGACGCCTTCAGCAGGAGGAACGTTCCGGCCGTGGCTTGAGATCTTCCTCCCCCAGCCCTGTGGTGCCCAGGGAAATCCCGGCCAATGTGCACCCCGCCTGGGGATAACCCCTCCGACACCGGGCAACCGACAGCAGAAAGCCCCCCCGCCGGTGCTTTTCAATCACCGTAGCCAGGCGTCAGCGCGGGGGCAGCAGGCTGAGAAGTTCTCGGAAGGGCTGGCGGCTGGCGAGGCAGAGGTAGGTCTCCTGTGCCCGACACGGAGCGGGGGCAGCCCCCCAGAGCCCCTACCCAGATCCCAGCAAGCCAGGGGACGCGCACTCGCGGCTGCCTGGCTGGGCATCGGCTTGCAGGGGGCATGGAGGGGGTTTCCTGGAAGGGAGCCTTCTCTCTCGTGCTCTCACACACACTGGTGAAAATCGCCTTCCTTTTCTCCCCTTGCACGGACGGGCAACGTTCCGCTGCGGCCAGGGTGCGTTCGGCCCGGCGGCGTCTCGGCACGGCTGACCGGAGCTGCAGAGGGCACCAGCGTGTGTCCCCAAGGGAGGGGGCACGTTAGCCGCCCATGATGGAGGAAGGAAACGGCTTCGTTTCCTCCTCTTTCTATGTGTGCAGCATATTTTAATGCACTAAATAGATGGCGGGGCAGGGCCGGGGAGGAGGAGATGTTGCTCCCTTAGGTCATCAGCCTGGATCTCTCAGATAACTTGCCAAAGCAAATGCCATGGTCTGGGTAACCCACATGGGGCAACTTTATCTGCCACTGGTCGGTGTCAGTATTTTCAGGGTCAGGCCCATGCTCTTGCTCGTATCGCGCCTTCCCCACACAGGTCACAGGTCCCACTCATTCCCAGGGTCCCGCAGCATGCCGGAGAAGCAGGGAAAGCAAGCGTTACCGCTCCGGATGTCCACGTGGGTAAACTGAGGCACAAGGTGACGTGACTCGCCCAAGAGCGAACTATCATACAGGCCAGCTGCTGTCAGCTTGAACAGTGGCGCGATGGGACTCATGGAAACCTAGAGCCAGAGGCTAGACTTCCTGCTCTAACCACTGGCCCACGCTCTCCTGCTGCCGCGGGAGTGGGACACAGCCCTGCGGAAGAGCTGGGAAGTGCAGGGGGGACACAACGAGACACGACCTCAGCCAGCTCCTCTGAGAGACAGACTGGGACCAGCAAGGGGGACCGGGGGTGTCTGAAATCCCCCCCAGAGGCAGCCTCCCTGGCGACAGGTCAGCCAGGCCCTGGGTCAGGGCGTCCCCGGAGCAACGCTCAGGCGAGGCGGGGCCGTCCCACTCTGGGGCTTCAGGGCATCGAATTCAGCTCGCACCATCCGTAAGCCAATGGGCTCAGGGTGCAGGAATGGCACAGGGAGGCCCCGTCTGCCCCGCTTGGGGCCCCTCTCTCTACTCCAGCCCCCCCGCCCCCTCTGACCTACCCATCCCTCCCCAGCACCCCCGCCCCCTCTGTCCTGCCCATCCGTCCCCGGGCCCCCCGCCCCGCCGTCCTACCCATCCCTGCCCGGCCCCCCCGCCCCCCCGTCCTACCCATCCGTCCCCGGCCCCCCCGCCCCCCCGTCCTACCCATCCCTGCCCGGCCCCCCCGCCCCCCGTCCTACCCATCCCTGCCCGGCACCCCCGCCCCCCCGTCCTACCCATCCCTCCCTGGCCCCCCCGCCCCCCCATCCTACCCATCCCTGCCCAGCCCCCCGCCCCGCCGTCCTACCCATCCCTCCCCAGCACCCCCGCCCCCTGACCTACCCATCCCTCCCCGGCCCCCCCCGCCCCCCTGTCCTACCCATCCCTCCCCAGCACCCCCGCCCCCCTGTCCTACCCATCCCTCCCCTGCCTCCCCGCCCCCCCGTCCTAACCATCCCTCCCTGGCACCCCCGCCCCCTCTGTCCTCCCCATCCCTCCCCAGCACCCCCGCCCCCCTGTCCTACCCATCCCTCCCCTGCCTCCCCGCCCCCCTGTCCTACCCATCCCTCCCTGGCACCCCCGCCCCCTCTGTCCTACCCATCCCTCCCTGGCACCCCCGCCCCCTCTGTCCTACCCATCCCTCCCCAGCACCCCCGCCCCCTCTGTCCTACCCATCCCTCCCCAGCACCCCCGCCCCCTCTGTCCTACCCATCCGTCCCCGGCCCCCCCGCCCCCCCGTCCTACCCATCCCTGCCCGGCCCCCCCGCCCCCCCGTCCTACCCATCCCTCCCTGGCCCTCCCGCCCCCCCGTCCTACCCATCCCTGCCCGGCCCCCCCGGCCCCGCCGTCCTACCCATCCCTCCCCAGCACCCCCCGCCCCCCTGTCCTACCCATCCCTCCCCAGCACCCCCGCCCCCTCTGTCCTACCCATCCCTCCCCGGCACCCCCGCCCCTCTGTCCTACCCATCCCTCCCCGGCCCCCCCGCCCCTCTGTCCTACCCATCCCTCCCCAGCACCCCCGCCCCCTCTGTCCTACCCATCCCTCCCCAGCACCCCCGCCCCCTCTGTCCTACCCATCCCTCCCTGGCACCCCCGCCCCCTCTGTCCTACCCATCCCTCCCCGGCACCCCCGCCCCCTCTGTCCTACCCATCCCTCCCCGGCACCCCCGCCCCCTCTGTCCTACCCATCCCTGCCCGGCACCCCCGCCCCCTCTGTCCTACCCATCCCTCCCCGGCACCCCCACCCCCTCTGTCCTACCCATCCCTCTCCGGCACCCCCGCCCCCTCTGTCCTACCCATCCATCCCCAGCCCCCCCGCCCCCTCTGTCCTACCCATCCCTCCCCGGCCCCCCGCCCCCTCTGTCCTACCCATCCATCCCCGGCACCCCCGCCCCTCTGTCCTACCCATCCCTCCCCGGCACCCCCGCCCCTCTGTCCTACCCATCCCTCCCCGGCCCCCCTCCCCCTCTGTCCTACCCATCCCTCCCCAGCCCTCCCCTCCCCCAGCCCGTCTCTGTACCCTGCCCATACACCCCTTGTGTCTGTTGGTCCCTCCCTTCTATTCATCCTCATCACCCCTCCATTCCCACAGCCCCTCTATCTATTGCCCTGCCCCCAAAGCCCCTTCTGTTCATCCAGCCGTTCCCAGCTTCCCGGACACCCATCTCCCTCCCTGTCTCCCTCCCTCCCTCTCTACCTGCCTGCCCACACCTGTGCTATCCCCAAGTGCCAGTCTGCCATTTCCCCTCCCTCCAGCACCCCCGGAGCGGAGCCCAGTGGTGGCCGGGGGAGGGGGGACGGTTGCTTCTTCCCTTCCTCCTCTGGATGAGGCTGAGACCCGGGATTCAGTCCCGTTGCGGCCGGGGAACGGTGGCACTTTCCTCAGGAGGCGATTTTCCCCGGCTGCCGGGGTGCTGAGCCGACTGGCTTGTGGCCTTTCCTCTAGGCACCCCCAGGTGCTTCATAAACCTTCCCCCCGGGATGCGCAGGGCGAGGCGGGGCAGGGCTGCCCCCCGTGTTTCACAGCTGGGGAAGCGCTGGGGCAGCAAGAGCACAGGTGGCTGGCCCTGGTTCCCAGTGACTTAGCTGTCGTGCACCACCCCAGAGGCAGCCGCCTGTCAGCGGCGGATGAAGTCAGCCCCGTATGCACGGTACATAAAAGGGTTGGTCTGAAACACTATAGAAACATAAGAGAACTGGCCCAGAGAGGAAGCTGGGTTAGTCTCTTTCGGCAAAACCAGCAAGGAGTTTTCCAATCCCATTCTACCTATTCATAAATGATCTAGAGGACGGGGTACACAGGGAACTGGCAAAATCTGCAGATGATCCCAAACTGCCCAAGAGAGTTAAGACCAAAGCAGATTGCAAAGAGCTTCAGAAGGATCTCACCAAACTAGAACATAAGAGCGGCCGTACTGGGTCAGACCAAGGGTCCTTCTAGCCCAGTAGCCTGTCTGCCCACAGTGGCCAGCACCAGGTGCCCCAGAGAGGGTGGACCGAAGACAATGATCAAGCCATTTGTCTCCTGCCATCCCTCTCCAGCCTCTGACAAACAGAGGCCAAGGACACCATTTTATCCCCTGGCTAATAGCCTTTTATGGACCTGACCTCCATGAAATTATCTAGCTTCTCTTTAAACTCTGTTCTAGTCCTAGCCTTCACAGCCTCCTCTGGCAAGGAGTTCCACAGGTTGACTACACGCTGTGTGAAGAAGAACTTTCTTTTATTAGTTTTAAACCTGCTCCCCATTAATTTCATTTGGTGTCCTCTAGTTCTTCTATTACGGGAACTAATAAATAACTTTTCTTTATTCGCCCTCTCCACACCACTCATGATTTTATAGACCTCTATCATATCCCCCCTCAGTCTCCTCTTTTCTAAACTGAAAAGTCCCAGTCGTTTTAATCTCTCTTCATATGGGTGAGTGGGCAAGAAAATGGCAAATGAATTTTAAAGTTGATAAATGCAAAGTAATGCACATTGGAAAAAACAATCCCAACCATATGCACAAAAGGATGGGGACTAATTTACCTACAACTACTCAAGAGAGAGAGCTTGGAATCATTGTGGATAGTTCTCTGCAAACATCCACTCCGTGCGCAGCGGTTGTCAAAAAAGCAAACAGAATGTCAGGAGTCATTAAAAAAGGGATAGAGAATAAGACAGAGAAGATCTTACTGCCTCTGTATAAAACCATGGGACGCCCACGGCTTGAATACTGCGTACAGATGTGGTTGCCTCATCTCAAAAAAGATCTCTTGGCATTGGAGAAGGTTCAGAAAAGGGCAACAAAAATGATGAGGGATTTGGAATGTGGTCCATAGGAAGAGAGATTAAAGAGACTTGGACTTTTCAGCTTAGAAAAGAGGAGACTAAGCGGGGATAGGATAGAGGTCTGTAAAATCATGACTAGTGTGAAAAAAGTGAATAAGGAAAAGTTATTTACTTGTTCCCACAACATAAGAACTAGGGGTCACCAAATGAAATTAATAGGCCGCAGGTTTAAAGCAAACAAATGGAAGTTTTTCTTCACACAGCACACTGGCAACCTGTGGAACTCCTCGCCAGAGGATGTTGTAAAGGCCAGGACTTTAACAGGGTTCAGAAAAGAGCTAGATAAATTCATGGAGGTTAGGCCCATCAGTGGCTATTAGCCAGGATGGGTAGGAATGGTGTCTCTATTCTCTGTTTGTCAGAGGCTGGGAATGGGCAACAGGGGAGGGATCACTGGATGAGTCCCTGTTCTGTTCACTCCCTCTGAGACACCTGGTATCGGCCACTGTGGGCAGACAGGACACCGGGCTAGATGGGCCGTTTGTCTGACCCAGTCTGGCCGATCTTGTGTTCTTATGAGTCTGGTGGCACTTTACAGACTGACGGATTTATTAGGGTATAGGGGCATCAGCTTTTGGGAGCTACAGTGCACTCCATCGGATGCTGAGGGAGAAGGAAAAGGGTCCAGAGGCGGCAGTGACACCAGCACTGGTGAAATCAGCGAGGATGTGGCTCATCTCCAGCAGGGACGAGCAGGTGAGATCCCGGGCCTGGGAAACGACCGACTGTAATGCAAGAACCCGGGCGTGTGTCTGTTTAAACCTCCGTGTAGGATGTCCGATTTGCATACGAATTCCAGCCCAGCAGTTTCCTGCTGCCGTCTGGGTTTTGCCGTGGTTTATGCCGGAACATCATGGCAACGTTTAAGACTGAAACAGGGCACCCAGGGCGGTGTGACGAGCCCCCCCCCACCCGCCGCGGGTTTTGGGGAGCTGCCATTCTTGACAGCTGATTCGTGTCCATTTATTCTTTTCCGTAGACGGTGCAGGTTGGCCGACGTGCACGGGAGGGGGCGTTGCTGCACAGGGTGGCCCATATCACATGAATAGATATGCAGGGCAATGAGCCTGGATGGTGTAGCCGGGGTGGTTAGGACCTGTGACGGTGTCCCTAGGGTTGGTGTGTGAACACAGCTGGCTACGCGGTGTGTTGCAGGGTTTGATTCCTGGCGGAGTGTTTCCGGTGGTGGCGGTGGTGTTGGTGGTGAGGATGCGTTTCAGGTTGGGGGTGTCTGTAAGCGAGGACTGGCCTGTCCCCACTGTGAAACCGAGAGACTGTCATCTGGCATAGGCTGTAGATCCGCGATGCTGTGCTGGACGGGCTGTAGCTGAGGCTGTAGGTGATGACCCGTGGGGTTCTGTGGCTTTCGTAGAGACTGTCCCCGAGTGAGCGACATCTGGGTCCCTGCTTGGCTTTGTCAAGCTGTTTCTTGACTCCCCCGGGCGGATACTGTAGTTTCAAGAATGCCTGACAGAGACCCCGTAGGTGTTGGTCCCTGTCTGAGCAGATGCGGTTGTATCTTAGGGCCTGGCTGTAGTGTTTCACTGACGGGACCACCTGTGTTCGGAGAATCTCATTGAAGGTCACAGGCCCCACGGCCCTTGAGCGCTCTGACTCGCAACCTGCTTTGTGCTATTCTGGACAGACAAGGGGTCTCAGCTCCTGGGCAGGGCGAGGCTGGCAGGAAGCAACGTGACTGCTGCGTTCACACCGTGGGGGGAGAAACAAGCCTTGCTGAGTGACGGCCGAGGGCCACAGCCGGCCAGGGCGAAGAGCTGCGAGTCCAGCACCTGCCTTGCGTGGAGAGCGAGACAGGCGCCAGGCCGGCTGTTGGCCCGAGACAAGCCAGCGCTTGGCACAGGCTCCAGAGCGCTGTGCCCCAGCCCCGCCCTGCTGGTAAATGTCCCATCACCAGGAGCGGGTAGAAGCCAGTCTCAGGACGTGTCTGCGTGGGTCAGGCTGGGGCAGGGTCCTCGTTGGGGGGGTCTTTGATATTGATGAGCGTGCATGGAAGCGGGGGGCTGAGGGGGCTGGCCATGCTGTCCTCTGCCTCACCGCTCACTCTGCTGGGCCCTGCTGATCCACCCCCTTCTTCTGCTCTCTCCCCCCCCCCCAGCTGGCCCAGGCCTGGGGCACCCTCTCTGGTCTCCGGAGACCTTGGCATCTTTGGGGGTCTGAGTCTGGCTGTCAGAGGGAGCGGTCGCTTTGAAAACAAGCAGCCTTCGCCTCTCTGTGCCTCAGTTTCTCTCCTGTAAATCTGCGCTCCTAGTGCCCACCCCAGAGAGCTCGGGGGAGCGTCCTTTCTCCACCCTGCAAGTGCAGCTGATGAAAGGGGCCAGAAAAACACCAGGTGCTGTAACCGATGGATGGGGACCTAGGAACTGCATCGCTGGCACGCCGCGGCAGCTTAGCCCCTCCCACTCCAACATCATTCTACCTCAGGCGGAAGGAAACTCGCCGTTAGTTGCTAGCAGTATAGGGCTTATGACACACAACTGAGGCGCTCTGCTGCCATTCAACAGAAGGCAGTCTCTCACACACACACTCGCGCACGCGTCTTTCTGTCTGTCATTCCCCACTAGCCCTTCGTGCTAACGCTGAGTATTAAAGTCTAGAAAGGTCTTCAATAGCTACAGCCGATTAGCCTGGACCGTGGTTTTTATCTGGGCCATGTGCACTCAAGAGCATGTAGGGATGGTCGAGCATATTAAGGGCCCCTCCTGCTGGGAGTTTCACCTAAGAACTGCAGGATCCGTCCCCTTTGAACAGCCGGATTGGGGCAATTGTATTGCTACCCCTATGGGCAGGAGTTGTAGATTCCAAGGCCAGGCGGGCCCACCGTGATCGTCTCATCCGACACCCCCCGTCCCGTGTCGGCTGGGGATGGCCTCCAGTAGTTCCTGGAGCAGAGCTCAGACAACCCCCCGCCTTGGTTTTAAACTGGTCAGCGATGGCGGAGGAGTCTGAGTGTCTAAGGCCTCTGTTGGGTGGGCGTGGTCCCGCCTGGGCACCTTCCCGGAGGTCTCCTGACCGGCCAGGACGCAGCTGCTGGGGGCTGCAAGTGCGGTTCTCACACCTGCAGCGCGAGGGCGGCGAGAGAGACAACGTTCAGCCGCAGACCCCGGCTGCGCAGCCACGCCACGCCTGCACGCCACTGGCACCACTGTCTCCGCGGCATTCGCCACACGCGCAGGACTTGTTTTCCCCTGTGGAGAAAAAGGAAACAAACCCAAATGTCATGTCACATTTTTTTTAAAAGTGCCCCCCGCTTTTTGAAAATGCTCTTCCGGCTACCTCCTCCTCCACTGGCCAATAGACAAAGAGGCTACGTCTACACTCGCAGGATTTTCCGGAAATGCTTTTAACGGAAAAGTTTTCCGTTAAAAGCATTTTCAGAAAAGCGCGTCTAGATTGGCAGGATGCTTTTCCCCAAAAGCACTTTTTCCAGAAAAGCGTCCGTGGCCAATCTAGACGCGGTTTTCCGCAAAAAAGCCCCGATGGCCATTTTCGCGATCGGGGCTTTTTTGCGGAAAACAATTCTCTGCTGTCTACACTGGCCCTTTGGCGCAAAAGTTTTTCGGAAAAAGACTTTTGCCCACATGGGAGCAGCATAGTATTTCCGCAAAAGCACTGACAATCTTACAGGAGATCGTCGGTGCTTTTGCAGAAATTCAAGCGGCCAGTGTAGACAGCTGGCAAGTTTTTCCGCAAAAGCAGATGATTTTGCGGAAAAACTTGCCAGTCTAGACACAGCCACAATGGTTCCCAAAGAAGAGAAAGGGGGAAAAACCCTGGAAATGTTCAAAACAAAACGTTGATTCTCCGTCCAAATTTGTGACACTCAGACACTCACAAATCTTTGTTTGGCTTGAAACCCCATGTTGGGGGATACAACGGGCCAACAGCCAGCCAGGTGGAGCTGACGGAGGGTGGCCGGTTCTACTCAGCGTTTGTAGGGTGGAGGGGCACCGGGCGTCGTGGGGCTAACAGCCAAAATGGGTGGCACCAGGGGGAGGTGCAGGGGCTGGTAATGCCAGCGCCAAGCGGACTGGAGAACAGACGATGCTTTTGGGCTCCTTCAGCACCTGGGACTCTGTGATCCTTGTCCTGGGAACCGCAAAGGCTCAGCAGCGGCAGGACACTCGGGAACGGCGGAACAGGCGCCCTCTCTCTAGGGGCTGGTGCCCGCAGGAGGCTGAGAACCTCTGAGAGCTGCTGGCTGGCTGTGTGACTCCCTTAACTCTCGCAGCAGGGGGGGTGACGCCGAGTCGGGGTTCCCCCAAATCCTGCAGCCCCGTCGCAGCAAGAACAGTCTCCGCCAGCCAGAGAACAGAGAGGGGTTTATTGCTTCTCCGGGATACAGCGCAGCACAGACGTGATATTGCTACAGGAGTCTGGGCTGGGAAGCCTCAGATCCCTTGGGTTAGGGGGGTCCATCCCCCTAGACCTCCAGCCCCCAGTTTCGGCTCCCTCCCTCCTGTTCCCAGCCAGCAACTGACCCTTCCCCCGAAGCCTCCTGTTGGTCTCCACCTCTCTCCCTTTGTCTCTCCCCCTGAGAATCCCCCGTTATCTGCTCAGGCTGGGCCTAGGTGTCTGGATGAATACACATGTGGGTGAGTCAGTGGGAATCTCCCATCACAGCGCAGGGGGACCCCGGGTCACAGAGCAGACAGCCCCCCACAACGCCACAGGGGGTCACGCACTTAGCACGGAAGGTGAGAGGGTTCGCACACTGCCAATGGCCCCAGTGGGGCTGGTTCCTACTACAGGTTGGACCTCTCTAGTCCAGAATTCTCTGGTCCAGAACACTCTAGTCCAGAACTCTCTGGTACAGTACTCTCTAGTCCAGAACTCTCTAATCCAGAACTCTCTGGTCCAGAACTCTCTGGTACAGCACTCTCTAGTCCAGAACTCTCTAATCCAGAACTCTCTGGTACAGCACTCTCTAGTCCAGAACTCTCTAATCCAGAACTCTCTGGTCCAGAACTCTCTAGTCCAGAACACTCTGGTCCAGAATTCTCTAATCCAGAACTCTCTGGTCCAGAATTCTTTAGTCCAGAACACTCTGGTCCGGCACCATCTGTGATCCGGCATGATTTGAGTTAGCCGGATGCCCACTTAGCATAGGCGTGGCCAAGTTTCCCGTGGTCCTGTAAAGTTTGTTTCCAGCCCCCAATCCTGGCTCTGGGTGCTCTGTGCTGCTGGTTAGCTCTGATTTACCCCTCCAGGTTTTCTAAGACAAGCAGCGAGCAGGGGCAGGGTTGATGATGCTGCTAGACAACATTGACCTCCCGTGCTCCGGCAAATTCTCTGCTTCGGCACCGGTCAGGTGCCGTGGGTGCCGGCGTCGAGCGCTTCAGCCTGTAGGTGTTAGTTGCATTCTAGGCGTCGCAGTCCTGGGCCAGGACCCCCCGGGGCAGGCGCCGCACAGACCAGACCATCCCAGCCCCACAGGCTCAGCAGCATCTCCAGACCCCGGTTCAGCAGATCCCAGGCCGGATGCCCGAACAAAAGGCTTGGCCTGGGTATATTGCAGGGGGTGCAGCCAGCACGTGCCAGTGCGGAGCAGGGCCCGGAGATGCCGGCTCCCTCCCCTACACCCCTCGCTCTCCCTCAGCTCCCCTTGAAACCCGCTTGTAAAAGGCAGGTGGGCTCCCGTCCTGCCCTGGGCACGGCCCGTAGAGCTGCAGAACGGACGGGGTCTAGCAGTGACACCTAGTGACAGGACCAGGATCGGCCCTAGAACATCCGTGCCCAAGGCTGGGGCCAGGCAGGGGCCAAGACAGACCCTTGCTTGGCAAGAAGCCCTCGGGTAGGGATGAGGGGGTGGCAGAGAGCCAGGCGGGGGATGAGCTGGGGCCGTGGTACAGTCGGGACCAGCTCACCCGAAGGGCTGCTTATTGGAAGGAAAAGTAACTAGAGTTTCAGCTGAACTGGGAAATTCAGTTCTGTCTCCACCAAACAGCCCCCGGACCGGGCTGCCCCCCCCAAACACAGAATCACAGCTGCGTAGGGTGCTGGAAAATTTGGGGCACCGCTGGGTCTTAATGTCCACCCACCTGCCCCTTCCCGTCCCTGCCCTGCGGCTCTGCTTGCTCTGCAGAGGAGCTAGGGAACTGAAAAGCAAGTGCCCCATTTCCCTGGGGAGGGCCCGGCTCACAGCCCGCAGGGGCATGGGCCACGGACGTTCCCGGCTAGGCAGAGGGGAAAGAAAGGGTCGGCTCCTGCCCCAAGCACTAGGAGAGGAGCAGGACAGGCCCGTGGCTCAAATACCTGGATCCCAGCAGGTGCCCACGTGTGTGTCTGTTTGCAAGGGACGCTCGCCTGTGGCAATTCCCGGATCCGCTCTCCGTGTCACTAATCGCTCCTGAGGGGCACCAGGAGCAGGGCTTAGACCCTCAACGCGTCTCTGGGCCCGCGAGAGCTGAGGAGTCGCTTTCGGGGAGGGGTTGCGAGTGCTTTGGAGGACAGGGAGAGAATACAAACTGATCTGGACAAACTGGAGAAACGGTCGGAGCAGGGGCGGATGAGAGTGTCGCGGGGCCCTGGGCAGCAAAATTTCACAGGGCCCCTCCTTTGACACGGCGCATGCGCAGGGCCTCGGGAAGCGTGGGGCCCGGGGCAGCTGCCCCACTCGCCCTGCCCTAAATCCGCCGCTGGGTTTGAGGTCAATAGGATGAAGTTTCATAAGGACAGACGCAAAGTGCTCCACTTAGGAAGGAACAATCCGTCTCACACACACAGAATGGGAAGCGACTGTCTAGGGAGGCGTACGGCAGAAAGGGATCTAGGGGTCAGAGTGGACCACAAGCTGAATATGAGTCAACAGGTGATGCTGTTGCAAAAAAAGCAAACATGATTCTGGGCTGCATGAACAGGAGTGTTGTGAGCAAGACACGAGCAGTCGTTCTTCCGCTCTACTCGGCGCCGATTAGGCCTCAGTTGGAGGATTGTGTCCAGTTCTGGGCACCGCATTTCAAGAAAGATGTGGAGAAATTGGAGAGGGTCCAGAGAAGAGCAACAAGAATGATGAAAGGTCTAGAGAACAGGACCTAGGAGGGAAGGCTGAAAGAATTGGGCTTGTTTAGTTTGGAAAAGAGAAGATTGAGAGGGGACATGAGAGCAGTTTTCAGGAATCGAAAAGGGTGTCACAAGGAGGAGGGAGAAAAATTGTTCATCTTGGCCTCTGAGGACAGGACAAGAAGCAAGAGGCTTAAACTGCAGCAAGGGAGGTTCAGGTTGGACATTAGGAAAAACTTCCCATCTGTCAGGGTGGTTAAACACTGGAATAAGTTGCCCAGGGAGGTTGTGGAATCTCCATTGCTGGAGATATTTCAGAGCAGGTTGGACGGACACCTGTCAGGGATGGTCTAGGTGGTGCTTGGTCCTGCCGTGAGGGCAGGGGACTGGACTCAATGACCCCTCGAGGTCCCGTCCAGTTGGCTCTAGGATTCTGTGATTCCCCTTGATTCCCTCCCTGGTTGCCTGGCCCCAGCCCATGTGCACAGAGAGGGCTTAGACACAGCCATATGGACAGCCTGCAATGACACAGCATCTAACGGGCCAAACCAAGCTGGGACTGTGGTGCTGTACAGCCAGGCAACAAGTTACAGTCCAGGAGCCACGGAGGTTAATGTTATATCCCCCCACAGGATATAGCCCAGCCACTTTTTCTTACAAGCTCATTTTACCTTGACCCCTCTCGGGCGAAAGCTGGTTCATTGAGAGATTTTAGGAACCTACCCCGACAGCGGCGTTATTTACTTGTTCCCATAGCATGAGAACTGGGGGTCACCAAATGAAATGAATAGGCAGCAGGTTTAAAACAAAACAAAGGACGTTTTTCTTTGCTCAGCGCACAATCAACCTGTGGAACTCCTTGCTAGTTGATGTTGTGCAGTCCAGGACTTGAACAGGGTTCCAAAAAGAGCTAGATACGTTTACGGAGGTTAGGTCCATCAATGGCTCTTAGCCAGGATGGGTAGGAAGCAGGGAATGGCTGACAGAGGAGGGATCGATTGATGATTCCCTGTTCTATTCACTCTCTCTGGGGTACCTGGTGTTGGCCAATGTTGGCAGACAAGATACTGAGCTAGATGGACCTTTGGTCTGACCCGGTCTAGCCGTTCGTATGTTCTTACAACTTCCCTGCAGGGCTGGGGAGAATTCTTCAGGCAATGCAGCTGCATCTTGGGTCAACTTCACTGGCTTTTTTACCACACTGACCGAGGTCCGTTTGCCAGTGCAGATGGGGTGTAGGCAGCTACAGGTTGCCGACTGAGCCGAGATCCCGGAGATAAATGCCATGTGCTGATGGATGCGGTGGGTAAATCAGCAGATAGATACTGCAGTGAGATAGATAGAGGCTGGAGATACACAGATACTGTAGACAGAGGAGATGGAGAGATACACTAGATATATGGATGCCGCGGAAAGAATCTGTAGATAGATGGATCCTGGAGACAGATAGATCCTGTAAGCAAATCAATAGCTGCCTCGGCATGGAAAGACAGCAAGACAGAGAGCGAGGCAGAGAGAATGTGCTTTGGTGAGGAGTGTCAGGGATATGTCCTTGTCATGGGTCTGGAGCAAGTCCACGGAGCTCACGCACCCTGGGCCGAGGGCTGGTGCAGAATCAAACTGCTCCGGGTCTGCACCCTCAGCTCGCAGCCGGCTCGTCCTTCCGTCATGGGCTGGACTCTGCGGGACTCAGCAAATTAGCGGCTGGAGGAAAACTGGTCGATAACGGTTCTTTGGACTTTGGAAAGGCCTGGTACAGTCCCACGCAAGAGGCTAGGGAGGGCAGCAAGCCGGGGGCAGAGCGAACGTTCTGCCGGGGACCCGGCTGTGGCTCAGGAAGCAGAGGGCCACGATGGATTCCCTCTGTGGCAGAGGGTAGGGGTGGGGGCTCCCAGTTCTGTCCCGCCAGGGGTGCTATCAGCTGAGCAACGTTCTGCGTCAATTTCCTGGGCTTAGTCACATGCACAGAAACTCCCGGGAACAGGGGGAGGCGGATTGTGTCCCTAATGCACCTCGGAGCCTGCTGGAAATGCCGGTGCTGCTTTGATGGGCAGTCAGGGTGAGTGGGTGCAGCATCTTTGTTCACCCGCTAATTCACCCTCTCCCAGACTGACCAGGCCTTGGCCCCTCCGGCCACTGCCCTCTCCTTATCCCCCTTAGCTTCAGAGTCGCTGGGCCCTGGGCTACACTAGGGCTTTATATTGAAACTAGCCAATTAGCCCGTCATAAGTCGGGATTTTCAGGTCTCTCCTCCACGTCGGTCTTCTCTCCTGAGCCGCCGGTCTCTCGCTCCGTCTCTCTCTCCTCCTCCACCTCCTGCCTCTCTCTCTCTCAGCTCTCCTCTGCCTCCTGCCCCCCCTCTCAGCTCTCCTCCGCCTCCTGCCCCCCTCTCTCTCTCAGCTCTCCTCCGCCTCCTGCCCCCCTCTCTCTCTCAGCTCTCCTCCGCCTTCTGCCTCTCTCTCTCTCAGCTCTCCTCTGCCTCCTGCCCCCCCCTCTCCTCCTCCACCTCCTGCCTCTCTCTCTCTCAGCTCTCCTCCGCCTCCTGCCCCCCCCTCTCCTCCTCCACCTCCTGCCTCTCTCTCTCTCTCAGCTCTCCTCCACCTCCTGCCTCTCTCTCTCTCAGCTCTCCTCCACCTCCTACCCCCCTCTCTCTCTCAGCTCTCCTCCACCTCCTGCCCCCCCTCTCTCTCAGCTCTCCTCCGCCTCCTGCCCCCCTCTCTCTCTCAGCTCTCCTCCACCTCCTGCCCCCCTCTCTCTCTCAGCTCTCCTCCACCTCCTGCCTCTCTCTCTCTCTCAGCTCTCCTCCGCCTCCTGCCCCCCCCTCTCCTCCTCCACCTCCTGCCTCTCTCTCTCTCTCAGCTCTCCTCCACCTCCTGCCTCTCTCTCTCTCAGCTCTCCTCCACCTCCTACCCCCCTCTCTCTCTCAGCTCTCCTCCACCTCCTGCCCCCCTCTCTCTCAGCTCTCCTCCGCCTCCTGCCCCCCTCTCTCTCTCAGCTCTCCTCCACCTCCTGCCCCCCTCTCTCTCTCAGCTCTCCTCCACCTCCTGCCTCTCTCTCTCTCTCAGCTCTCCTCCGCCTCCTGCCCCCCTCTCTCTCAGCTCTCCTCCGCCTCCTGCCTCTCTCTCTCTCAGCTCTCCTCCGCCTCCTGCCCCCCTCTCTCTCTCTCCTCCTCCACCTCCTGCCTCTCTCTCTCTCTCAGCTCTCCTCCACCTCCTGCCCCCCTCTCTCTCTCAGCTCTCCTCCACCTCCTGCCTCTCTCTCTCTCTCAGCTCTCCTCCGCCTCCTGCCCCCCTCTCTCTCAGCTCTCCTCCGCCTCCTGCCTCTCTCTCTCTCAGCTCTCCTCCGCCTCCTGCCCCCCTCTCTCTCTCTCCTCCTCCACCTCCTGCCTCTCTCTCTCTCTCAGCTCTCCTCCGCCTCCTGCCTCTCTCTCTCTCTCAGCTCTCCTCCGCCTCCTGCCTCTCTCTCTCTCTCAGCTCTCCTCCGCCTCCTGCCTCTCTCTCTCTCTCAGCTCTCCTCCGCCTCCTGCCCCCCTCTCTCTCTCAGCTCTCCTCCACCTCCTGCCCCCCTCTCTCTCTCAGCTCTCCTCCGCCTCCTGCCCCCCTCTCTCTCTCAGCTCTCCTCCACCTTCTGCCTCTCTCTCTCTCAGCTCTCCTCTGCCTCCTGCCCCCCTCTCTCTCTCTCCTCCTCCACCTCCTGCCTCTCTCTCTCTCTCAGCTCTCCTCCGCCTCCTGCCTCTCTCTCTCAGCTCTCCTCCACCTCCTGCCTCTCTCTCTCTCTCTCAGCTCTCCTCCGCCTCCTGCCCCCCCCCTCTCAGCTCTCCTCCACCTCCTGCCTCTCTCTCTCTCTCTCAGCTCTCCTCCACCTCCTGCCCCCCTCTCTCTCTCAGCTCTCCTCCACCTCCTGCCTCTCTCTCTCTCAGCTCTCCTCCACCTCCTGCCCCCCTCTCTCTCTCAGCTCTCCTCCACCTCCTGCCCCCCTCTCTCTCAGCTCTCCTCCGCCTCCTGCCTCTCTCTCTCTCTCAGCTCTCCTCCGCCTCCTGCCTCTCTCTCTCTCTCAGCTCTCCTCCACCTCCTGCCCCCCTCTCTCTCTCAGCTCTCCTCCACCTCCTGCCTCTCTCTCTCTCTCAGCTCTCCTCCGCCTCCTGCCTCTCTCTCTCTCTCAGCTCTCCTCCACCTCCTGCCCCCTCTCTCTCTCAGCTCTCCTCCGCTTCCTGCCCCCCCTCTCAGCTCTCCTCCGCCTCCTGCCTCTCTCTCTCTCTCTCAGCTCTCCTCCGCCTCCTGCCTCTCTCTCTCTCTCTCTCTCTTTCTCTTCTCCCCCTCTCTGCCTCTCACTCGGGGGACCAGGGATCCCAAACGGCCGCTTGTTCCCCCGTGGCGGCCCAGCTGAGCGGTGCAGAAGTCAGCCGAGCGCCACGGCGGGAGGCGAAGGGGGACGGGGTGGTGACGGTCACAGCCAGGGGGCGGGGCCTGGAGCCGCTGTCACACCGCACATCACCGCCGCGCCCCTCTTCGCCTCCCGCCATGGCGCTCGGCTGACTTCTGCGCCGCTCAGCTGGGCCGCCGCGGGGGAGCAAGCGGCGCAAGCGGCTGTTTGGGCCCCGCACTCCCCATGTAGCACGGGCCGCCCAGAGGGAACAGCCAGCATTTCAGCAACAGCGCCCCCCAGAGGGAACAGCCAGCATTTCAGGCAACACGCCCCCCCAGAGGGAACAGCCAGCATTTCAGGCAACAGCGCCCCCCAGAGGGAACAGCCAGCATTTCAGCAACAGCGCCGCCCAGAGGGCACAGCCAGCATTTCAGGCAACACGCCCCCCCAGAGGGAACAGCCAGCATTTCAGGCAACAGCGCCCCCCAGAGGGAACAGCCAGCATTTCAGGCAACACGCCCCCCCAGAGGGAACAGCCAGCATTTCAGCAACAGCGCCCCCCAGAGGGAACAGCCAGCATTTCAACAACAGCGCCCCCCAGAGGGAACAGCCAGCATTTCAGGCAACAGCGCCCCCCAGAGGGAACAGCCAGCATTTCAGAACAGCGCCCCCCAGAGGGAATAGCCAGCATTTCAGGCAACACACCCCCCCAGAGGGAACAGCCAGCATTTCAGGCAACAGCGCCCCCCAGAGGGAACAGCCAGCATTTCAGGCAACACGCCCCCCCAGAGGGAACAGCCAGCATTTCAGGCAACAGCGCCGCCCAGAGGGAACAGCCAGCATTTCAGGCAACACGCCCCCCCAGAGGGAACAGCCAGCATTTCAGGCAACAGCGCCCCCCAGAGGGAACAGCCAGCATTTCAGGCAACACGCCCCCCCCAGAGGGAACAGCCAGCATTTCAGGCAACAGCGCCGCCCAGAGGGAACAGCCAGCATTTCAGGCAACACGCCCCCCCAGAGGGAACAGCCAGCATTTCAGGCAACAGCGCCCCCCAGAGGGAACAGCCAGCATTTCAGGCAACACGCCCCCCCCAGAGGGAACAGCCAGCATTTCAGGCAACAGCGCCGCCCAAAGGGAACAGCCAGCATTTCAGCAACAGCGCCCCCCAGAGGGAACAGCCAGCATTTCAGCCACAGCGCCCCCCAGAGGGAACAGCCAGCATTTCAGCAACAGCGCCATCCAGAGGGAACAGCCAGCATTTCAGCAACAGCGCCGCCCAGAGGGGACAGCCAGCATTTCAGGCAACGCGCCCCCCCAGAGGGAACAGCCAGCATTTCAGCCACAGCGCCCCCCAGAGGGAACAGCCAGCATTTCAGCGTTACAGACTCTCAGACACTGGGCTACTATTATTTTAAAATGCTGCAAATGTTACAGCCAATAAGTAAGTGTGGAGGCTCCAGCGTGGGCCACTGGCTGCACGGGGGTGGGAAATCACCCAGCTGCCCCTGCTCCCCTACCCCATTTGCATGACAAAACGAAACAGCGGAGAGTAGCGACTGGGTCCAGCCCCCTCCAGGCCTTGCAGAGCCCGGGGAGCAATGAACCAGGATCAGTCGCTACGTGGCCAGGCAAACCTGCCCCGGCTGCAAGCCCCCGAGCACTGGGGCCAGGGGGTCGGCAGCCCCCTCCATGCCAGGAGGGCGGAGTGGCCCCCGGAGACAGGCCTGCTGAACCCCTGCCCCCGCCCGTTCTGTCCGCCATTCGCCGCGAGCCGGGGGTTCCGGCTGAGCCATGCCGCGATGCCTGCCGGGCCGGTGTGATGACGCATTGGGGTCCTCCGTCTCCTGCACCCCTGAAATGGCACGAACAGACTCCCCCAGCCAGTAGAACAGAGGTGGTTTATTGCTTCTCCATTATACAGCCCAGCACAGATGTCATCTGGTTACAGGGCAGGCCTAGGATGCCTCAGCCCCCCCTTGATATGGGGGGGGTCTCAGCTTCTAAACCCCCCAGCCTGTTGCTGAGGCTGCTTCCTCCATGCTCCCAGACAGAAACTAACTCACTCTCCTCCAGCCCTGCCCCCAGCCAGGGCAGCATCCACCTTCCTTTGTTCCTCTCCATGGGGGGTAGCTGGTCGGACCGGTAGAGAGATCCCGTTGCATAATGAGCCATCCCTGTCCTTCTGGGCTGTGGTACCAGCGGCAGCCAGTGGGGTTACCACAGACCCATAGAAACCAGCAAGTTCCCCCCCACTACGTCACAGACAGCAAGGCAGAGGACAGGGTGGCAGGACGCGCCCTCCCATTTCACCCAGCCTCAGGAAATGGAGCAGGATGGCGGGCTGCCGGGGGCACTGGCAAGCCTCAGTACTTCCCCTCGCTTCAGTCTGGGGTGTGGGCCACGGCCAGTCCCGGCTTAGACGGGGAGCCCTTTCCGGGATGCCCGGTAGCCGCTGATCCCACACAGTTTGGCCGCTAGGTGCCCTGCGGAGAGAGGACGGGTCCTCTGGGGCCGGCCGGGCACTAGAGCGAGGGGAGATGGATTCCATTTCTGGCTCAGCCCCAGAGCTGCTGCATGATTGGGCAAGTCGCTCCCCACCGCCCGTTCCATGCCTCAGTTTCCCCCGATACAGGAACTAGAAACAATACTCCCAAGCCTGCTTGGCTGGATTGGAGGAGACGCCATCAGCTGCTGAGTTCTGCAGGCGGCGGTAAAGAGAGGCGGAAGGTGAGGGTTCGGGTTGGGGGAGGGGGGTCTGAACCAGCCAGGACAGGTTACACCCTCTGCCTGGGGCCGGCTCCCCATGCGAGCTGTGCCCGCTCCTGTCCTGCGGGTGCCTCAGTGGTGGGTTTTCATGGGAGCAGGCAGATCACGAGTGTGCGTTTGCCCCCAGCTCTGGGCCCCGGGGGCCGTGCGAGGTGTCTGCTGACAGCGTGTGCTCTAGGGCCCGTCTAGGGCACTAGACGCTTGTGCGAGCCGAGTGTGAAGCTCTGGGTGCGGGCTCTGTGCTTGTGTGGTACGTGTGCTGTCCTCCATGGTGCATGGACAGAGGGCACCGTGCCGAGGGCAGAGGGCCTGGAAGGATTCGGGGACCCACCCTGACATCAGACTGCTCCAGACTTGGAAGCCGGCAGCTTGTTCCATCTCCGCTAGGAGCCCGCGTCAGGGCCTGGGGGATTGAGGTGGGTGGTGGATTCTCCATCACAATCTCTCTCACCCTTTTCTCTCTTTCTTATGAATAAACCTTTTGCTGGTAGATGCTAAAGGATAGGCCCAGCACGCTTTTTGGGGGTCAGAGCCGAGGTAGAAATCGCCCTGGGACTGTGGCTGGCCCTTTGGGACTGGGAGAACGTGTCTGGAGTTGGTGAGTTGGGTTATCACCTCTCCCCTGTGTGAGGGGGGCTGGGTGGGGCACGGAGCACTGGGGTGTCTGAGGGGAGGGGTTATAACCTCTCCCCTGTGTGAGGGAGGCTGGGGGGCACAGGGAGCACTGGGGTGTCTGAGGGGAGGTGGGGGATGGGTTATAACCTCTCCCCTGTGTGAGGGGGGCTGGGGGGCACAGGGAGCACTGGGGTGTCTGAGGGGAGGTGGGGGATGGGTTATAACCTCTCCCCTGTGTGAGGGAGGCTGGGGGGCACAGGGAACACTGGAGTGTGTGAGGGGAGGTGGGGGATGGGTTATAACCTCTCCCCTGTGTAAGGGGGACTGGGGGGGCACAGGGAGCACTGGGGTGTCTGAGGGGAGGTGGGGGATGGGTTATAACCTCTCCCCTGTGTAAGGGGGGACTGGGGGGGACACAGGGAGCACTGGGGTGTCTGAGGGGAGGTGGGGGATGGGTTATAAGCTCTCCCCTGTGTAAGGGGGCGCTGGGGGGCACAGGGAGCACTGGGGTGTCTGAGGGGAGGTGGGGGATGGGTTATAACCTCTCCCCTGTGTAAGGGGGCTGGGGGGGCACAGGGAGCACTGGGGTGTCTGAGGGGAGGTGGGGGATGGGTTATAACCTCTCCCCTGTGTAAGGGGCGCTGGGGGGCACAGGGAGCACTGGGGTGTGTGAGGGGAGGTGGGGGATGGGTTATAACCTCTCCCCTGTGTGAGGGGGGGCTGGGGGGCACAGGGAGCACTGGGGTGTGTGAGGGGAGGTGGGGGGATGGGTTATAACCTCTCCCCTGTGTAAGGGGGCTGGGGGGGCACAGGGAGCACTGGGGTGTCTGAGGGGAGGTGGGGGATGGGTTATAACCTCTCCCCTGTGTAAGGGGCGCTGGGGGGCACAGGGAGCACTGGGGTGTGTGAGGGGAGGTGGGGGGATGGGTTATAATCTCTCCCCTGTGTAAGGGGGCGCTGGGGGGCACAGGGAGCACTGGGGTGTGTGAGGGGAGGTGGGGGGATGGGTTATAACCTCTCCCCTGTGTAAGGGGGGACTGGGGGGGACACAGGGAGCACTGGGGTGTGTGAGGGGAGGTGGGGGGATGGGTTATAACCTCTCCCCTGTGTAAGGGGGGACTGGGGGGGACACAGGGAGCACTGGGGTGTCTGAGGGGAGGTGGGGGATGGGTTATAAGCTCTCCCCTGTGTAAGGGGCGCTGGGGGGCACAGGGAGCACTGGGGTGTGTGAGGGGAGGTGGGGGATGGGTTATAACCTCTCCCCTGTGTGAGGGGGGGCTGGGGGGCACAGGGAGCACTGGGGTGTGTGAGGGGAGGTGGGGGGATGGGTTATAACCTCTCCCCTGTGTAAGGGGGCTGGGGGGGCACAGGGAGCACTGGGGTGTCTGAGGGGAGGTGGGGGATGGGTTATAACCTCTCCCCTGTGTAAGGGGCGCTGGGGGGCACAGGGAGCACTGGGGTGTGTGAGGGGAGGTGGGGGGATGGGTTATAATCTCTCCCCTGTGTAAGGGGGCGCTGGGGGGCACAGGGAGCACTGGGGTGTGTGAGGGGAGGTGGGGGGATGGGTTATAACCTCTCCCCTGTGTAAGGGGGGACTGGGGGGGACACAGGGAGCACTGGGGTGTGTGAGGGGAGGTGGGGGGATGGGTTATAACCTCTCCCCTGTGTAAGGGGGGACTGGGGGGGACACAGGGAGCACTGGGGTGTCTGAGGGGAGGTGGGGGATGGGTTATAAGCTCTCCCCTGTGTAAGGGGGCGCTGGGGGGCACAGGGAGCACTGGGGTGTCTGAGGGGAGGTGGGGGATGGGTTATAACCTCTCCCCTGTGTAAGGGGGCTGGGGGGGCACAGGGAGCACTGGGGTGTCTGAGGGGAGGTGGGGGATGGGTTATAACCTCTCCCCTGTGTAAGGGGCGCTGGGGGGCACAGGGAGCACTGGGGTGTGTGAGGGGAGGTGGGGGATGGGTTATAACCTCTCCCCTGTGTGAGGGGGGGCTGGGGGGCACAGGGAGCACTGGGGTGTGTGAGGGGAGGTGGGGGGATGGGTTATAACCTCTCCCCTGTGTAAGGGGGCTGGGGGGGCACAGGGAGCACTGGGGTGTCTGAGGGGAGGTGGGGGATGGGTTATAACCTCTCCCCTGTGTAAGGGGGCGCTGGGGGGCACAGGGAGCACTGGGGTGTGTGAGGGGAGGTGGGGGGATGGGTTATAACCTCTCCCCTGTGTAAGGGGGGACTGGGGGGGACACAGGGAGCACTGGGGTGTGTGAGGGGAGGTGGGGGGATGGGTTATAACCTCTCCCCTGTGTAAGGGGGGACTGGGGGGGACACAGGGAGCACTGGGGTGTGTGAGGGAGTGGGGGATGGGTTATAACCTCTCCCCTGTGTAAGGGGGGACTGGGGGGGACACAGGGAGCACTGGGGTGTCTGAGGGGAGGTGGGGGATGGGTTAGAACCTCTCCCCTGTGTAAGAGGGGCTGGGGGGCACAGGGAGCACTGGGGTGTCTGAGGGAGTGGGGGATGGGTTATAACCTCTCATCCCCCCCCCCCCCCCACCATCTTGCGCATGGTTCCCAAGAGAGCGGGACGAAGGGGGAGCCCGGACGCCTGGGTTCCACCCTGGCTCTATTGAATCTTCACGTGTCTGGGCACAGCCAGTGCCCATCCCGCCGCCCCTCGGGCGTGTGAGGGCTGACGAGTTACTGGTGCCTGTTCTGGAAGGAGCCGGGGGACTGGGGGCGAGGCCCTGGCTTGATAAGGGGGGTGCGGGTGCGCTTTGAGGGCCTGGGATACGCAGGCTGGGATCTGACGGGGCCACCTATGCGCAGCCACCTGGCTTCCTGGCACGGGACGGCACGTTCCCAGCCCGCTGCCCCCGGCTTCGCGTGCCGAACGGGGGCGCCCACGGAACGGCCCTTCATCTTGCACTGACGCCCCCCACCCCCGACCGGCTGGGATCTGCTCCCCGAGATCAAGCCATCGACCCGCCATCGCCGAAAAACACTGCCCAGATTGTTCACACGAATGTTATTTAGCAGCAATATTTCCGTAATAAAAGAAATCAATGGGCAAGAGAAAAGACCTGTCCGGGGCTTTGATTTTCTCATTTTAATGGCATACTTATTTACTCCCACCCGCATGCCATTGGATTTTCATTACGCCGGCCTTCGCTGTAAGTGGAGCTGTATTGATATGAGCTGCTGACTTCAGCGGCCTTCCCGCAGACCCAAATTAAAAATTACTCATTTTCCTCGACAACATCGGCTGCTAAATGACCAACGCCGCAGAGCGCACGGGGGTAATTATCTGTCGTCTGTGCACACAGGCACAATCTGCATCCGCACAATAAGAACATCCGAACAGCCGGCCTGGGTCAGAGCAACGGTCCATCTCGCCCAGGGTCCTCTCTGCCCACAGTGGCCAAGCTAAGTGCCCCAGAGGGTGTGAACAGAACAGGGAATCATCCAGTGATCCCTCCCCCATGGCCGATAGGAACAGTGTCCTGACAAACAGAGACTAGGTACACCATCCCTACCCAGACTAGCTAAGAGCCATTGATGGACCTAACCTACAGGAATGTATCTAGTTCTTTTCTGAACCCTGTTAAAATCCTGGTCTTCACAACATCCTCTGGCGAGGAGTTCCACAGGTTGACTATGTGCTGCATGAAGAAAAAACTTCCTTTGGTTTGTTTTAAACCGGCTACCTATTCATTTCATGTGGTGACATCTAGTTCTTACGTTATGGGAACAAGTAAATCACTTTTCCTTATTCACTTTCTCCACACCAGACCTCTATCCTATCCCTCCTCAGTCTCCTCTTTTCTAAGCTGAAAAGCCCCCGTCTTATTTATGTCTCAACATATGGGACTCGTTCCAAACCCCTCATCATTTTTGTTTCCTTTTTCTGAACCTTTTCCAATGCCAATATATTTTTTTTGAGATGAGGCGCCCACATCTGTGCGCAGTATTCAAGGTGTCGGTGCACCATGAATGTATGCAGTGGCAATACGTCTCTGTCCTATTCTCTGTCCCTTTTAAAATGACTCCTGACATTCTGTTTGCTTTTGTGGCTGCCGCTGCGCACGGGGTGGATGTTTGCAGAGAACGCTCCACAGCGACTCCGAGATCTCTCTCTTGAGTGGTAACAGCTGATTCAGTCCCCGCCAGTTGGTTTGTGTCGTTGGGACGATGTTTTCCAATCTGCAATACTTTGCATTTCGCAAATTAAAATTCATTTGCCATTTTCTTGCCCACTCACCCAGTTTGGTGGGATCCTTCTGAAGCTCTTCACAGTTGGCTTTGGTCTTAGCTCTCTCGAGCAGTTTGGTATCGTCTGCAATGACTGGACAGCTGCAAAATTCCTGCATGGACAATCCTTGTCCGTCTGTGGAAGGAGTGGTTGTCGATCGCACAGGTGTAACTCCTGCGTGGCTGCAATCTCCCTGAGACGCAGACATTTTACACACGTGCATTATCACACACAACACACACCCCGGCACAACACAGCGCTTGTGATAACACCCCCCCGCCCACTACAGATCCGCTCCCCAAGCAGCTATGTCTGGGCGGTCATTGGATCACCCGCTGGCTTCTCTTTGCTCATCTGTGGAGATCCTGGAGCCTTTTGCTACAAGGCACAGTTCTCTCACAGAACCCCAGGGTGGGCAGAGATCTCAGGAGTCACCGAGTCCAGGTCCCCGCCCAAGGCAGGACCAACCCAACTCAATCAGCCCAGCCAGGGCTTGGTCAAGCCAGGACTTACACATCTCTAGGGATGGAGATTCCACCCCCTCCCTAGGGAACCCAGCCCAGCGCTTCCCCACCCGCCTAGGGAAACAGTTTTTCCTGATCTCCAACCTAGACCCCCCCCACTGTAACTTGAGCCCATTGCTCCTCATCCTCTGCTCTCGAATCCCCCCTCACTCTTCTCTCCTGCAGACGAAACGCCCAAATCCCTCAGCCTCTCCTCGTAGGCCACGTGCTCCAGCCCCCTCGCCGGTTTGGTGGCCCTCTGCTGGACCCTCTCCACGGCGTGCTTGGCTAGTCATTCCCCTGGCTTTTCCCTGGCCCCACTCCACCCTATCGACGTCCTTCTCGAGGTGCGGGCACCAGAACTGGCCACAGGATTCCAGCAGCCGCCGCCCCAGGGCCAGACGCAGGAGAAGTGGAGATTCCCCTGAGGTTGTATTCCAGGGTCCCGTTTGCCCGATTGGCCACCGCATCATCACACGGGGAGCTCGTGGACTTCTCAGAACCCAAAGCAACGGTAACGAGACTGTTTCTTTGTGGGCAGAGTCAGGAATAAATCAATGGAGATACAGCTCCTTTATCTGGTAAGGGATTGGGACCAACAAGATCGCTTTTCCGCACAGCTGTTTATTGTGCGCGCGCACACAGACACACAGACACACACACACACACACGTGCACACAGACACACACACAGACACATATATGCACACAGACACACATACGCACAGACACACACACACAGACACACATACGCACACAGACACACACACACAGACACACATGTGCACACAGACACACACACAGACACACATACGCACAGACACACACACACAGACACACAGACACGCACACACACACAGACACACACACACAGACAGACACACAGACACACAAAGACACACATATGCACACAGACACACACACAGACACGCACACAGACATACACGCACGCAGACACACACACACAGACACACAGACACACATACGCACAGACACACACACACAGACACACATACGCACACAGACACACACACACAGACACACATGTGCACACAGACACACACACAGACACACATACGCACAGACACACACACACAGATACACAGACACGCACACACACACAGACACACACACACAGACAGACACACAGACAAAGACACACATATGCACACAGACACACACACAGACACGCACACAGACATACACGCACGCAGACACACACACACAGACACACAGACACACATATGCACACAGACACACACACAGCCACACATACGCACACAGACAGACACGCACACGCACACAGACAGACACACAAACACACATACGCACACAGACACACACACAGACACTCATATGCACACAGACACACATACGCACACAGACAGACACACACACAGACACAGACACACATACGCACACAGACACACAGACTGAAACACACACGCTGTCACACCAAACCGAGAGCATTCCACATCTTTATAGTCACCCAAGGTTTATATTTTTGTTTAATTTCGTGTTAGCTTAAACGAAGCGCTCAACTCGCCGTGACGCCTGGCAGGGTCGCTACTTTTTTGAGTTTTAGAAAACGATTCTGTACAATGCAAGAACTGGAGCGTGTGTACTTACAACAGCGCACGCGCTAGGGCCCGTAACTAGGCGTGGCCGTTGACACGTTTTTATCGTGTGGTACGTTCATTTTTCGTTCTATTTTCACAATGTGTAATTGACAGGACTGCGAGAAGGCCGCTGCTCGGCCTGGCCTGGCCTCTCAGAGCCCCGCTTATTTCTCGCTAGGGGCACTTGTCTTGCAGCTGGCAGTGGCTGGACCCACAAAATGTCACGTTCTGGGGTTCCAGTGCATTAGCTGCCCCCCCATTTTTTTGGGGTCACTGCTTCCCAGGCTAGAAGCCCTGACCCTGCAATCTTTGCTCTGAGATGCCTCCCCCAGGCTCTCCAACGGGGGGTGGGGGGAAGGGGGCAGTTGCCCCAGGACTTGGAGATTCAAAGGGGGCCGGGAGTCAGAGCCACTGCTACTGCAGACGTGGCCCGAGACTGGGCCCTTGGAATCGCCGCTGGAGGCTCAGCCCCCCGTGCTCCGTGGGCTGGAGGCACCGAGCTCCATAGGGTACAAAGGGCTAGCTGCTGGGCCCCTCCCCTTCCGCCCAAGGCCCCTCCCCTTTCGGGATCACGGACCCGCCCCCGCTCACAACTACCCTTATTAAAGCCCAAATTGCTTGTTTACGCCCCGTTCACCCAGCAATCCAAATCGCTCGGCGTCGGAGATCTGTCCTCTTCCGCATTTGCATCCACACGTTTCCTGCGACGGTTTTAGGCTGACCTCCAGGTGCCTAATAACAAGGGGAAAAGGCCGAGAGCAGAACCTCACCAGGAACACACCCGTCTGATACCGATCTCCCATTTACAGTCACCTCGCCGGCTTTCAAGCCATGGGACGTGGTATGTGTCTAGGTTTATTGACTCCCATCGGCACATGGCCCCAGGCCCACACCTGGCAGAAGTCTGAGGCTAGTGCATCCTTAGCACCACCTGAATTAGCTGCAGCCCCGCTCTGCTGGTGCCTGGTCAGTGTCGTGGTGACAGACGGAGATGTACCCATCTCACAAAGCTGGAAGGGACCTTGAGCCATCGAGTCCAGTCCCCTGTCTTCGTGGAAGGACCAAGCGCCATCCCTGACAGATTTTTGCCCCAAATGGCCCCTTCAAGATTGAACTCACAACCCTGGTTTAGCAGGCCAGTGCGCAAACCACTGAGCTAGCCCAGGGTGGAGGGCGGCAGTGCTGGGAGGGCGAGGGGATGTGGGAGGCGTGTTCGGGAGCTGAGCGGGGATGTGGCCTGGGGCGCCGTGTGGGCAGAAAGCAGAGGCTGCTCCGGAAGTTCAGACCGGGCCCAGAAATGGGGGCGGCAGGGTGGCACCCAGGCGGGGGGCAGAGTCTAGACCTAGGGGGGACCCTGCCTTGTTGAGACACGGCTCCCCACAAGCCGCAGGGTCCCGGCCCTTTCTTGGTTGCTGGGGGCCCTCGGAGCCGGGTCCGTCCAGCCGAGCCAGGAGCAAGGCCGCAGCGATGGCCACGAGCCAAGGGCGCCCCATAGGCGAGGCAGCGGGCCGCGAGAGGCAGCATGTGCTGGGTGAATCGGGGCCTCTCTCCTGCCAGGCACGGACACCGAGCGGCCCCAGCGGCGGCTGGGAGCAGGGAGGCAAACGCTCAGCCCTGTGGCACGAGGACACCGTGGGGGCCTTCTGCCTGCAGATTCCCACCCAGCTCCAGAGCCCCCGGGGCTGGCACTGGTCAGAGCCGCTCTGCATGCCCGGTGCCCGGCTCCTGCCGCCCGAGGAAACTCCGGGAGCCGCTAGGAGCTTACGGGACCTTGGTCTCCGGGAACGGCGACGCTGCCACCTGCTGGTCATGCCCAAGGCCAGGCAGGCCCCCATCCGGGGCCCGATCCGGCCGCAGTTCTGCCGGAGGCGGGGGTGAGGGGGTGCACTGCCAGCGCTTTGGCCAGGCTGTCCCTTTTCCATGGGAGCAGTGTGAGGCCTGGCTCCGCGCTCCCTGCGAGGGCTGCCAGGCGTTGACCGGAAAGGCCGGCTGAAAAGGACACCAGAGGTGACAAAGTGCAGGTGCTGCCTGCAGGACTGGGGCCGCATGGAGGCAAGTGCTTCCCCTCCCTTCCTCCCCGATTGGTCTGCCTAGGCGGAGGGAGGGGCTCGTTCTCCCACAGCCTGGCACGGCGTGAAATCGGATGGGAAACGCCAGCCCAGTGCCGACCGGCCAGCGAGGCGCACGGCGTGAAATCGGAGCAACGGCCCACGCCAGCCGACGGCTGGTGCCCCAGGAGCACCGCCAGTTTCTCTGTGCATGGCTCAGGCCCCCCCCAGCAGGCTGCAACACTCATCCAGAGGCCGTTTTCCCCGCCCCAGTGCCTAGAGTAGGCTCGGGTCTGAGCACAGGTGGCCCCGGCTGCAGCACCCACAAAGTCCAGTGCCGTCTGGGGACCCAGTGACTCGGGGCCGGCTCCCAGCCATGCGGAGTCTTTCCCTTGGCTTCAAAGGACACTGACCCAGGCCTGCAAGGCTGTGGCGAGAGGGAGCCGCCCTGCAAAACCGGCCTGGTTCCCCCCAGGGCGTCTCGCCAGGTGGGGCCTGAGCAGCAGGACTTCAAAGCAGCATTGCTGGGTCCCCTCATGCTGGCCTCCCCTCTCCCGTTCAGAGGGGCTCACGCAGCCGCTCGCTCAGCAGAGACCCGCCGCACTCGGCTCTCTCCGGCCCAGCCTTCCAGCTGCCCACCGGCCCTCGTGGGTCCTCCCGCTGGCGGCTCGTGCGGGCTCGGCTGCCGTGCGCGAGGAAACCCTGGCGTGGGAGTTTTGGGGCTTGCGGGAGGAGGAGCGCCCCAGTTCCGCTGGGGACCCGCAAGCCAGGATGTGTTGCAAGGTGCTGCACTTGGCTCTGGGTCTTTGACATTTGTCCAAGCCTGAAACGAGTGACTCCAGGCCACGGGATGGGACGAGCAGCCAGATCCAAGCTGCAGCTGGGAGGAATTTGTTGCGCACCTGGATCGTCGACAGGCAGAACCGAACCTGCAACCTCAGGAGCTTAATGCATGAGCTTCCACCGCAGGGGTGGAGCCTCTTCTGGAGCGGGGGGGCCGCTGAGCCACAGAGAAATCAGTGGGGGGGGGGGGGTGGCTGCACAAAAGTGAGGAACAAGAAAAGCCCCCACCTCACTGATGTAGCCCCAACTGAGAAGAAAGCCCCTTCCCACATTCCCTGTGCATATCAGAGCCTCGGGGGGCCTGGGCTAGTAGATTTTGGGGGGCCCTAGACTTTGGGGTAGGGCCAAAAATGAGGGATTGAATGTGTGGGAGAGGGCTGGTGGAAAGCAGGCTTGGGGTCTGGGGTTTGGAGGGAGGGAGGGTGCAGGAGCGGGATGGGGGTGCAGGATCTGGGCAGGAGGTAGCATGCAGGAGCGGGATGGGGTGTGGGGTCTGGGCAGGAGGCAGGAGTGGAGGGGGGTGCAGGAGCGGGATGGGGGTGCAGGATCTGGGCAGGAGGTAGCATGCAGGAGCGGGATGGGGTGTGGGGTCTGGGCAGGAGGCAGGAGTGGAGGGGGGTACAGGAGCGGGATGGGGGTGCAGGATCTGGCCAGGAGGTAGCATGCAGGAGCGGGATGGGGTGTGGGGTCTGGGCAGGAGGCAGGAGTGGAGGGGGGTGCAGGAATGGATGGGGGTGCATGGTCTGGGCAATGGGGAGACACAGTTCCCTGGGGACATACCCGGCTCCGTGTCCCCCACCATTCCCAAGCATCACCCCCTGCTGCTCCCATTGGCCATGATTATGACCAATGGGAGCAGCAGGGGAAAAGCCTCCGGGCAGTGCTTTCCGGCAGTGTTGTTTCCCTGGGGTGGGGGGAGACGGAGCCGCTTCCTCCCCCACCCTGACGGACAGAGCCTATGGGTCGGACTTGGCCCTGGCTTGCCTGACTCTGGCAGCGGGAAGCTGGTGCTCAGCCCGATGCTGAGGGGCCCCAATGCTGGGGAGCCTCAGGGGCCAGATTCAGGCAAGCTGGAGGCCAAGCCTGGGCCCTCTCCCATGGAATCCCCCCAAAACTCACATCCCCCCTCCGAGTCCCTGCCCCATAGGTGCCACCCCCCAACCTCATGTCCCCCACAGGTGCCCCAGGGTCCATCCCATGCCTAGGCCAACCCACAAGGTGTGAGCTGAGATCTGCCATCTCCTCGGGCTGGAACTCGGCCCCAGAGATGGTCCTGCCCGCCCCACACCAGCCAAAGCGAGCACTCGGGGCCCTGGCGCTGGCCAGTCACAGCCCGCAGCACAACTCCATGAGGCGGGTCTGAGCGGGCACTAATCCAGAGTAACAGACTGGGGGGAGGGGCTGAGTGGGCTCTACCATGGAGTAACAGACTGGGGGGGGGGGAAGCTGAGTAGGCGCTACCATGGAGTAACAGACTGGGGGGGGGGGGAAGCTGAGTAGGCGCTACCATGGAGTAACGGACTGGGGGGAAAGGGTTTAGTGGGTGCTACCATGGAGTAACAGACGGGGGTGGGCTGAGTAGGCACTACCATGTAGTAACAGACTGGGGAGGGGAGGGCTTAGTGGGTGCTACCATGGAGTAACAGACTGGGGGGGGAAGCTGAGTAGGCACTACCATGGAGTAACAGACTGGGGGGGAGGGCTGAGTGGGCACTAATCTGGGGGGGGGGGAAGCTGAGTAGGCGCTACCATGGAGTAACAGACTGGGGGGGGGGAGGGCTGAGTGGGCGCTAATCTGGAGTGACAGACTGGGGGGGAGGGCTGAGTGGGCGCTAATCTGGAGTGACAGACGGGGGGGAGGGCTGAGTGGGCGCTAATCTGGAGTGACAGACGGGGGGGAGGGCTGAGTGGGCGCTAATCTGGAGTGACAGACTGGGGGGGAGGGCTGAGTGGGCGCTAATCTGGAGTGACAGACTGGGGGGAGGGCTGAGTGGGCGCTAATCTGGAGTGACAGACTGGGGGGAGGGCTGAGTGGGCGCTAATCTGGAGTGACAGACTGGGGGGAGGGCTGAGTGGGCGCTAATCTGGAGTGACAGACTGGGGGGAGGGCTGAGTGGGCGCTAATCTGGAGTGACAGATCTCTCCCTCGGAGTGGTTCTAATTAGTCCCCATCATGTTGTAAGTACAGTGGGGATGATGTTTCCCAATGGGCATTACTTTGCATGTATCAACTTTCCATTTCATTTGCCATTGTGTTGCCCAGTCACTTACTTGGGTGAGATCGCTGTGAAGCTCTTGATAGTCGGCTTTGGTCTGAACTCTCGTGAGCAGTTTGCCATTCTCTGCAAATTTTCCCACCTCCCTGTTTCCCCCTTTCTCTAGATCATTTATAAATAGGTTGAATAGGACTGGTCCCAGGACAGACCCTTGGGGGACCCCGCTGGTTACCTCTCTCCATGCAGCCTGCCTGATTGGACGCTACAGCCGGAGCGGACATCACTCCCGGACTGACACAGCAGCATGGCTCTGGTTGCAGAATTCCCCCCCCCCCCCCCCCGAATACAGCAAGGGGTCCAGCTTGGAAGTTAGAAGAAAACAAACCAACCAAGCTCCTTGGGAACGCAGCGATTGGGCTCGAGAAGGAACGAGCGAACTCTGCCACTGTTCGTAAAGAAAAATTCACAGATCCTAAGATTTTTACTACAAATACCCACCACAAAACGGGAAGCCCCTTAGCAGCCGCAGGGGCTGGCTGGAATCTGAGCATTCACCCCCCCAGGACTTGCAGCTGCTGGACAGCCCCCCCAGCTACAAGCTGACATCACAGCTTGCGTGAGAAAACTGTCCCCTTAGGCTCCATTCAGGTCCTCTGGCGGAAGTGCTACCAGGGTTGGGTTCACGCTGGAGTTTTCGGGACCACACCCTGCCTCCGCGGCACACAGGACAGGGCTGCCCTGCCCGGCCCGTCTCTCTCAAACAAACACTAAACCAGAGGAGCAGGTTTATTCTTGACATTGATTAAAATGAAGTGGCCCATCCCAGGCCTTACATGTCCTGACCCGCGCTGACAGTCGATGGCCCAGGAACGAGACACATGCTATGGACACTACCGAGGGGCTAAGGAGGCTGCGGACGCGGCTGCCGAAAACTAGCGACCAGCAGTCAGGCACGGAACAGTTTCCCAAGGAGAAGCTGTTTCAGGTGTAGCCAGGCAGAGAACTCATCGGTGGGCAACCTACGGGCCCCGGCTTCCCCGCCTCCAGCCTAGATTGCTTGCATGGCCTGCTGAGGCCGGTCGTTCCCTTTGTAGTATGAGATCAAGGGGCTGTGAAATACTCCTGAGGGAATTCTGCAGGAAAAATGTTGAAATGCTGCAATAAAACACAATCGCAGCCTGTTTACACAATCTGCTGACGACTCTGCATTCACCAAGCAATGTGGAAATGCAGGGATCGTGCTGTTGGTTTGAGAACATGGGGCAAAAGCCAGAGCTGCGTGGGGTGCAGTCTGGGGACAGGCAGCATGTGGGGCGGGGCAGGTGGGGCTCCCGTGGAATCTGCCGGGGAGTCTAAGTGCAGGTCACTGGGGCCGAGGGGGGTCTGGTCAGGCGGGGGCGACGTATGCAGGGGTGAGACTCGGGATGCGGATTCGGGCGGGAGGGGTGCTCTGGGTGGGGAGTCTCCAGACGCAGAAGGGCTCCCCGCCGTGCGCGTGAGAGGTTTGATGGAGGATGTCCCGCTGCACGGAGGCTGGGCAGACCCGGGGAGCTTTAACCCACCCCCATGCATCTCAATCCCCCACTGAACCCCTGCACTCATGCTGCCCCCCACCAATCTGAGCTTCCTGCAGCTAGGGCAGGTGTCTAGGGGCTCACCACCGCAGCTGCTCTGTGCAGGGAACTTTCCTTAGCCCCCCGCCCCACGCTCCTGGAAGCCAGGGCACTTCCAGACCCTGCCCCACTGCCTCTCCCCTCAGGGACGTCATCTCGCCTTCCGCTGCTCCGGGAGCAGGGAGAGACCCTCTGGGCTGCTGGGGTGGGCCGCGTGCGCACTGGTGCTGCTTCTCTTTGCTTCCCAACAGAAACCAGTTTTCTGCTGGGGGAGGGGAGGGGGGCGGGGCGCAGGCACGGCCTTTCGGTGTGCGCGCAGCGGCACAGAATTCCCCCAGGAGTGACAACAGCAAGGCCCTTTGGGGACGAGCAGCCAGCAGCTCCAGACCCGCTCCTTTCCATCCCCCACGTCTTCAGCAGCACCCACCTCTCAGTGCGTGAGCCAGGAAGGGAAGCAGGGCCACACGGGCTGGGGGACGAGGTATCTCAGCGTGGGGAACAGCGGCAGGAGCCGCTACCGGAGGTCGGTTACGAGAGTCCGCAGGGCTGAGCTAGCAGCGGACGCACCCCCCCCAGGACGTACGGACACAGGCTTAGCCCAGGAGGCCATCGCAGTAAGGCTGTTAAGGCGAAGGGTGGTGGCTCTCCCCATCACGGGGACAAACGACAATAGGGCCGCTGGGGAATATGCACCAAGGGCAGGGCCCGTACCCCAGCATCTGGCCTTCCTCCCTAGGCAGAGCCGTGGCAAGGCGGCCAACTTCACACACACACACACACACACACACACACGCACACACACACACGCAAGGGCAGAGTGTGGCCAGCTGCAGGGGGCAGATCTCACACAGACAACAGGCATTTCAACACACTGCGCAGCATCTTATTGCAGACGGGACGCTGCTCGTGTCCAGTGGAAGACGCTATCTCGTGACCCTGGCTAGTGGGTCACCCCAGGGCTGAAGTCTAGATCAGACAGATTCTATACCGGAAAGGGCAAGTGCAGGGCTAGTACAGATCATGGGACATGCAGCAGTCTCCTAGGCCATCTCGGGACATGCCACACAGAGCACCTCTGCAGGTACCTCCCATCAGACGCTGCCCATGTAGAAAGGGAGGCGGGAAGCGTTCAACATATAAACCGCACTGTGCCCAGACAGCGTTTGGAAGTCAGACCCACCCTGCCGGACCCCAGACTCACTCCAGCTGAACTCCATTTACGCCACTGCGGTTACTCCGGGGTCAGCTGGGGACGGGGGAGCTCACACGTTGGCCCTGTGCTAGGCAGGCACACGGGGGGGGGGGGTGGTTTCTATCACGTCCACCATGTGTCTGATCCGTCTCTCCCCGAACGGGTCTGTCTGAGGCCCCTGGCTGTCCGAGAGCAGGGGAGACAGCTGCCGCCAGGGGACACGGACATACACAGGCGTGGGCGGCAGCGCGACGGTGGCTGCGCTCTAGTTACAGAAATAGAGAGAAACATTTGAATGCTAAAAAAATAGTGATCTAGGTGTGCCAGCTATTGCCAGCTTCCCCCCGGCTGGGCGCTCGCTGCGGCAGCCGGACGAGATGGCCAACGGGCAGCCAACCTGGCCTCCTCCATGGGCGCAGGGGAAGAGGAGGGATGCAATTGCCCCCTGCCTTTGTGGGACAATCTGCGTGACTGGGGGGGATGGAAAAGGGTACCCCGTCCTGGAAGGCTGTGTTGGTGCTTGGGAAGGGGGGCTCACTGGGCCAGGTGGCTAAAGTAGGCGCTGGCTTCCAGGAGCAAGGCTTTGGCATAAACCCGGAGGGTGTAGAAGAGGGTGACAAAGTCCTGAGTGCTGAAGACGGTGTCGGCCAAGCTGAACAGCAGGGCGGAGGGGATGACGCCACGGCCGTACTCCACCATCCAGGTGCCGGCACTCCACTGGACAGCCGTGGCCTCGCCGGACGGGTGCGCTATGGTGTCCCCTGCGGGCAGACAAACACAGCACCGGCCGTTATTCCGAAAGCCGGGACAATGCCGGACCCAGAGCGCCGCTCCCGGGGTGACTCCAGAGACAGCCCAGAGCTCTTCATGGGCCTGATCCTGCCGCACGCTTGGCACCCTCCTCTCCCAGCCCAGGACACGAGGCTGGTGGGGCACTCAGCACCCACTGCAGAACTGCCAGCCCGGGAGTGCGGCAGCCTGGCCAGCAGCTGCCCTGTATCAGCTGCTTCCCTGGAAGCTGAAGAGATATCCCTCGGTGGAGAATCATGGACCAGCCTTCCCACAGGGGCAGTTTCCTCTAAAAATAAAGCCTGTTCCGAAAGATCCCTTATTCCTTATTTTAAGAGGGATAAGGGATCTTTCGGAAAAGGCTTTATTTTCCGAAAGATCCGCGTCTAGACTGGCGCTTTTTTCCAGCAAAGCTCCGAGCCGGAAAAAAGTGGCAGCCATGTTTATGCAAATGAAGCAGGGGGGATTTAAATCCCCGCTTCATTTGCAATTGCGATGTGTCTAATTTGCATCCCTTTTACGGAATAGGGATGCAGTCTGGAGACAGCCCTGGAGTCCCTGTTTGGTACTGCCGGATAGAAAGCCTGGCAGTGGCCACAGCTAACTATTGCTCTGCAGCCGTTAGCAAGTTCCACCCACCTGGCCGGCCGGAAATCTCCGCCCTTTGCTTCTGCTTGGCTGTTTTGCTAACGAACGAGCCACGTAATCCCAACGAGCGGGATGTAAAAACGGGAATGGGAGCGCCACAGACACTTCAGCGCGTGGAGCCTCGCACGTTGCCCTGCAGACAGCTGGCCAGCCGCTGCACGTTTGCAGTTGTCCACACGAGAACGCCTCTAGACCCAGGCTAAATACGAATCTGGGATTTTTTTTTTTTGCCAACCCAGTATGGACGTGAGCAAGCGCTTACGACTAAGTACAGCTCGAAGGGAGAGCCTGTTTGTGCCAGCCGCCGATCGGTCAGACGGCCCTGTCTCCACGGATGTATTTCCCGACGCCCCCATGCACAAAGTTACCGAGGGCTCTGGGTTACAAGAACCCCGGATTACAGCACCTGGATAATAGATTTCACTTCTGGTCGTCCCTTCCTTCCACTGCCGGAATGTTCCCGAGATGATGGTGTCGGAGATATCCACCCAGTAGCGACCTGCAAGAGAGGCACCCGGCGTGAGATCTCAGCAACGGGGGAAGACAGCCCCCGGCTGGGGGGGGGGGGGGGGGCTCGCAGAATTCCTGCCGCCTACAACTTGGAGCTGGCTGCTTGTTGTGTTCCCATGGGCTGTGCCAAGGACAGCAGCCTGCCCACCTGCCACCTGCCTCTCCTCCATGACAGTGATCTCTGGAGCCTGCGCTTTTCCCCATGCGTCTTGGCTTCACTGCTCAGCACCTAACATGCGCTGGAGTCAAGTACCCACGGGGAGGAGAACTCAGACAAGACAGGATCCCTTTTGGGCCTCAATACGGTCTCCTACTGGAAGAGCGTTTTCATAGCATTTCTGGGCTAGATGCCCAGCCACCTGCCTGAAGACGCAACCAAGCAGGATCCCAAGGCAGAGACGCTCCTCTTACTAGCCAGACCACGCTGGGGAGGTAGGGACGTAAGAGGGGCGATCGGAAGGGCTACATCAATTCAGCTCAGCCTGACCACAGCTGGCAGGGGAGAGAAGAGAAGGTACCACAGGCATTTAGAAGGGCCTGATGGGGGAGAGCCCAGGGAGGAAGCAGACTTACCAGGGGTAGGACAAAAGTCTAAGAGGAATGGAGTGAAACTATTTGCTTCAGTCACTGATTAGACTAGAAAAAGCTCATGGAGCCACACTGCAGAGTAGGGTTGTTAACACGTGATCCTTACTGGGTCTGGTTAACTGGTAGGGCTGGAACAGCCCCCCCCCCCACCGCCATTTAATCGGTTAAACATCACGTTTAACTGGTGTGATGTAGCGGGGGGTACCTTGCTGGTGGCTATGCTGGGCAGTGGGCTGTGAGTGACCTCCACTGGCTGCAGCACGGCCCAGCAGGGCAGGGGATGAGTCATTATGCAAGGGGGCTCCGAACCTGTCCGACCAGTTATCTCCCAGGGAGTGGAACAATGGGAAGAAGGGGAGTGGAGCCCTGGCTGGGGGCAGGGCTGGGAGTGAGGGAGTTAGTTAGTTAGATCATGGAGGAAGCAGCCTAGGCAACGGGCTGGGACTTAGGGGCCCAGGCTCCCCCATCTCAAGGGGGGCTGAGGCATCCCAGGCCTGCCCTGGAACCAGATTACATCTGTGCTGTGATGTATCCCGGAGAAGCAATAAACTCCCTCTCTTCTACTGGCTGGGGGAGTCTGTCCATGCCACTACGGGGGTGCAGGAGATGGGAAACCCCAACGCGCCGTCACAACTGGTTAACCAATTAAATGGGATTTCACATCCCTACTGCAGAGAACAATTCTGTCTCGGCTCTGGAGCAGGGGGATCTGCCTGGGAGCCCTCTGGTTAGGGAGGCTGGAGGGCAGAGGAGCCGAGTCTGGGCAACGCGGGCGAGGAAAACACCACAGCTGCTTGGTTCAGTGTGGGAGGCAGAGAAAAGCAGTGAAGACAAGTCCCCCGTATAGTTGCACCAAGCAGCTGCGCTACTCTATAAGGACCGTGCAGGGCATTTGGATCAAACATGCCTTTAGGGCAGGTCCTTCAGCCCAGAGGTGGGCAATCATTTTGGAAGAGGAGGGGTGGGGGGCATTTCACAAATTTTGGAAGTGGCTGCGGGCCAGCCCGGAAGGGGCGGGGCCTCAGATGGAAGGGGCGGGGTTGAGAACTACCCTATTGGGTACAGTGACCTTATTTTCTGAATCAGCTGCAGCTAGTGAGAACGGTTGAACTTAAATTATGAAACAGACGAAGCATTTTAACTTTCTCCTGTTAGTTTATCAAACTTCGTTTTAAAAGAAAGTAAAATATTCTGTCCAACACAGAAGGTTTCAATGTTTTCTTATTAATGGCAGAGGTGGGGAACCCTCTTTGGGTCAAGGGGTCACTGACCCACAAAAAAAATCAGTTGGGAACCCACAAGTGAGAAGCAAAAAAACTCCTCCAAAACCCCCCAACACTCGCTGATGTGGTCCCAACTGCGACACCTCACTCCTCTGGTGCCCCAAACTCACGGGGAGAGAGCAAGGGAAGGGGGCGGACTGAGGTTCAGGGTTTCACATAGATCAGATTTACTTTTCTGGGGTTCCGGGGTTAGTGGATTTCATGGACCTCCTTAAGTTCTGGGATAGGGACAAAAATGCGGGGTACAGTGCACGAGACAGGCTGGGGTGCACAAGCAGGCAGGGAGTAGGGTGTCTGGCCAGGAGAGAGGGTGCAGGTACAAGGGAGGGTGTCGGAGCAAACTGGAGGTGGCGGGTTTTGGGGGGGAAGGGAAGTGAGGGGATGGGGGGGGTCTGGGCATGAGGGGGAACCTTGTGTGGCTTCGCGCCCCCTTGCAGCAATGGCTGCAGCCATGCTGTCCTGCCCTCCCCACAGGGTCGCCCCACTGCCACAGGCATGCAGCCCTGGGCCAGCCCCGGAGGCTGGAGGTTTCATGACCCCAGAGGTGCCGCTGCCACAGCCACATGGCCTAGAGCTGGCCCCCGAGGCGCCGCTGCCACGGCCACGCAATCCATGGCTGGCCCTGGACTGCATGGCTAAGGCACCGCTGAGGAGCCTCAACCCCAGTGCTGCCTCCTTCCACCGCAGCCTAAGCGGTGCTCTCCAGTGGCTTTGTGGGGGGAGGAGGGACGGGGCTGAACTCCCTCTCCCCGTGGCATGCGTGTCACAGGTTGGGCACGCCCGTCAGGGGGCAGGGCCTGGAACGGCCGTGGCCTGGATCAAAGCCCTAGGTGGGCCATCTGCCCGTTGAGAGGCCTTTGCTTTAGCCCCTTCCAGACAGGTGCTTCCATAGTTGGCCTGTCTGTCTGTCCCTCCATTGGAACCAGTTCCCTACCGTAAAGCTGAATTCAGGGAGCAATGGTGTCACATTATTGGCTTGTGAGGGGAGCAGCCGGGTCACTGCTGCACCCATGGGGGGGTGTTCGCCCCAAAAGTGGCACAAAGGGGCCATGTGAGGGGTCAAACAAAAACTACTTTCTTCGGATTCTGTATCTGCTCTTCATAGATCTGTATAATGTCTGTGTGTGGAGTTAGGGATCTGTACTCTGTATAGAGACTGGAAGTCTCTCTGCATGTGGTTGAGCATTGGGCAGAGCCTGGCCTATGGACATGCTAATTAGCGAGGCCCTGTGGGACAATAGCACTTGATGGGCCAAGGACACACCTCGGGAATGGTGACCGACTCCTAAGGGCTGTCAGCAGGGAACACAGTGATAGGCCGCTGGCCAGGTGACCTGCTGCAGCCAAGAAGAGAGCAGGAAGGAGGGATAAAGAGGCCATGTGGCTGACTCATCTTGGTTCTCAGCTCAGCACTTCATCCCAGAGGCAGCATTGCAGGGATCGAAGGGCCGGGAAGAACTGTGGACCCATCCTGATCCTAGGATGAGCAACAAGGACTCTTAAGCCAGCAGCTGTGACATCTCTGCTAGAGCCTGCATCGAGAACTGGGAGATTCGGTGCATGTAATGTACTATCCTTTAACAACCTCACTATCAGGCTTTTCTTTATTGTAGTAATAAACCTTTAGATATAGATTCTAAAGGATTGGCTCAGCGTGATTTGTGGGTAAGGTCCAGAGGGTAAATTGGCCGGGATCCGTGGCTGGTTTCTTGGAACCGGACAGAACTTGTTCGGGGTAGGTGGGGTTGGGTTCTAAGACCCCCCACCGGTGTATGAGGCCTGGGGCCATCTGGGGCACGGATATTGCTGGGGTGTCGGAGGGGTTTTGCTTGTGAGGCTTCAGGCAGGCAGCTGAAGCGCTCTGTGGGACTGGCTGTGGCCTAGTTGGGAAGGCTTCCAGTCTGGAGGCCAGAGAGAGCCCCAGATTCGAGCAATTCGCCCTGAGCGGATGCCCTCAGCTGTGCCCAGACCTGGCCCGGTCTGTCACAAATGGAGAACTCGGCTCATAGCCCTATGCCCGAGGGCTGGAAGCGCCTATGATTTGCACACATTGCGAAAGCCAGCTCAGCCTTTGCCCTGGAGATCAAAGGACGTGAAATCTGTATTTCCCTCCCACTCGTGCTCGCAAAGGGGGATGAAATTTTCCTCTATGCAGAAAGGTTCTGCTCCATCTTTGGCACGACCCCAGAGACTACAGAGCTCAGGTTACTGCCTGCAGCAATCTAGCCTGGGGCGCAAGACACCCGATGTGTAGATGGCAGTGAGCTCTGAGCTACGCAACAGCCACCCCCAACCCGAGTGTCAATGCTTGACCGTAGCAGCGTGAGCCTTGCTTACCCGAGTGCCCCCCGGTGTCGATGGCCGACCCGAAGAGCAGCACGTACTCGGTCAGCGAGGCGTGGAGCACGCACATGGAGCCCATCCACCCGCCCGCGTTGACGAACAGCCACTGCAGGTCCTCGTCCGGCAGGATGTGGCCGGGGTGCTTCTTCCGCAGCTCCACGATGATCTTGGAGAAGGCCAGCTCGTGGTCCAAGCCTGCAGCACCAAGGAACCCAGGCAGAGTCAGCACCGGCCGGGGGTCCTGCCCCTCCCTGGGGCCCAGCACTGCCGGGCACCTGGCGGAGAGCGGGCACCCCGGCTTTCTCCAGGGAATCACACATCAGGGATGGGAGGGAACACGCTCCTCCCCGCCCCCCCGCCCCTCCATCCAGCCTCCGCTGCTCCCGCCAGGCAGGCAGCCTCCTGCCAGCATCGCAGGGCCCAGCATCGCGCCCACCGCAGCTGGCAGGCGAGTGGCAGCTGCAGCCCACGGGCCGCCTCACGCTGGCCCAGTGCCCCACTCTCGGCTCCCCCGCCATGGGGCCTACGGGCCCCCCCGCCGGGTACCCCTCACGCTCCCCTGCCCCCCACTCCCCTCCTGCCACTCTCACCCCCCCGCTCCCCTCCTGTCAACATGATTCCCCTGTTCCCCCCGCATGACCCCCTCTGCCCCGGCTTCCCCCTGCATGACCCCCTCCCCCACCGGCTTCCCCTACATGACCCCCTCCGCCACCGGCTTCCCCCCTGCATGACCCCTCCCCCCCAGCTTCCCCCCTGCATGATCCCCTCCCCCCCGGCTCTCCCCCTGCATGACCCCCTCCCCCCCGCCTGCCCCCCCCGCATGACCCCTCCCCCCCGGCTCTCCCCTCGCATGACCCCCTCCCCCCCCGGCTCTCCCCCCCGCATGACCCCCTCCCCCACCGGCTTCCCCCCCCCGCATGACCCCCTCCCCCCCGGCTCTCCCCCTGCATGACCCCCTCCCCCACCGGCTTCCCCCCCCGCATGACCCCTCCCCCACCGGCTCTCCCCCTGCATGACCCCCTCCCCCACCGGCTTCCCCCCCGCATGACCCCCTCCCCCACCGGCTTCCCCCCCCGCATGACCCCCTCCCCCACCGGCTTCCCCCCCCCCCGCATGATCCCCTCCCCACCGGCTGCCCCCCCCCGCATGACTCCCTCCCCCCCGGTTCCCCCCCCCCGCATGACTCCCTCCCCCCCGGTTCCCCCCCCGCATGACCCCTCCCCCCCGGCTTCCCCCTGCATGACCCCCTCCCGCATGACCCCCTCCCCCCCCGGCTTCCCCCCCCGCATGACCCCCTCCCCCCCCGGCTCTCCCCCCGCATGACCCCCCCCCCCGGCTTCCCCCCTGCATGACCCCCTCCCGCATGACCCCCTCCCCCCCGGCTTCCCCCCCCCATGACCCCCTCCCCCCCCGGCTCTCCCCCCGCATGACCCCCTCCCCCCCGGCTCCCCCCCCGCCTGCCCCCTCCCCCCCCGGCTCCCCCCCCGCATGATCCCCTCCCCCACCGGCTTCCCCCCCCGCATGACCCCTCCCCCCCCGGCTCTCCCCCGCCTGCCCCCCCGCTGACCCGCGTGGTGCCGGCCGAGCTCGGCGATCTCGTCGGGCTGGAACTCGAAGGGGCGCGCGCCCAGCCAGCCCCGCAGCGCGAGCCCCAGCGCCGCCAGGCCCAGCAGCGCCAGCCCGGCCCGCAGCGCGCGCGGCCCCGCCGCCCCCATCGCTCCGCCGCCGCCGGCCCGACCCCCCCCGCGCCGCCGCGCGATGGGACCGCCCGCCGCGCGCCCGCCAATCGCAGCCCGCAGCGCGCCGCGCGGGGCGGGGCCGAGCGGGCGTTGCCCGGAGTGACCGCTGGGGGCGGGGCCTGGCCCCGGGGAAGGGGAAGCGCCGGGACAGGCCACGTGACCGCCCAGCGGCGGGGGGCGATGGAGCCTGCGGAGCCCGGCACCTTCCAGCCCCGCGGTAGGTGGGAGCGCGCCCCCCCCCGGAACCCCCCCGTAGCCCCCCCGGGACCTGACCCCCCCATAGCTGCCCCGCCCCCGGGACCCCCCCGGGACCAGCCCCCCCCGCACTCCCCCGGGACCAGCCCCCCCCATAACCCCGGCCCCGACCCCCCCCGGGGACCGGCCCCCCTCGTAGCCCCCCCGGGACCCCCCCGGGACCAGCCCCCCCATAGCCCCCCCGCACCCCCCCGTGACCAGCCCCCCCCATAACCCCGGCCCCGACCCCCCCGGGGACCGGCCCCCCTCGTAGCCCCCCCGGGACCCCCCCGGGACCAGCCCCCCCATAACCCCGGCCCCGACCCCCCTGGGGACCGGCCCCCCCGTAGCCCCACCATAGCCCCTGCCCTGGTCCCCCAGCCCCCATAGCCCCCCCGCGACCAGCCCCCCCATAACCGCCCTGTCACCCCCCGGGACCGGCCCCCCCCATAGCCCCTCCGGCTCCCCTACCCCTGATAGCCCCCTCCAATAGCTCCCCTGGGACTCAGTCCCCCCTCCGGGACCTGGTCCTGCGTAGCCCCCCAAGAGCTGCTCTGGACCCCATAGGCCCCCCCATAGAACCTCCCAGGACCCAGCCCCCCATAGCTCCCCTGGCACCTGGTCCCTTAACATTCCCCATCTCCGTAGCGCCCCCCCAGGACCCAGCGCCCCCACACCATCCCTAGCCCCTCCCAGGACCTGGGATGCCTTAGCCCCCCAATTGCCTTGTCCACTCCCCCCCCCCCGACCTCCTCTGTGTCTGCTGTACCTCCTGTGCCCCTCCCCAATCCACCCTTGTGCTCCCCCAGGGCCATGTATCCCCCCCCAGTGCTCTTCCCTTCTCACCCCTCCCCCATGCCCCGCAGTGCAGGGGACGTGGCGGGTGGGGCTGCGATGGACGGGGACTGGTCAGGGGCTGCTAGCCCCGGGCAATGGCAGTGCCTCCCTGAGCAGGGTTTGGGGTCAGGAATCCGGGCGTGGCCCCTCTTCTCAGCAGCTGCTCTGCTCCTGTCGGGGGCTACCTAGAGCAGCAGGTTGCAGACTTTTTTTTTTTTCATCCCCCAGTCAAAGAAGATCTTTGATGCCGTGATCCAACAAACTGTGCCTGGGGGGTGGGCCCCGGGGTGGGGCTGAGGATGGAGCTTTGGGATGTGGGAGGGGACTCTGGCTTTGGAGGGCAGGGGCAGGAGGGGCGCACCTGAGCAGCTACAGGTTAGTGGTGCAGCGGGGGGGGGGGGGAGTCCTGAGGCAGCTGCCTGTCTCTCCTGGCACCACAGATGAGGCTGCGCCCCAGAAGCAGCCAGCAGCAGGTTCCCGGCCAATGGGAGTGGAGCTCGTACTCGGGGAGGGGGGGGCAGTGGGCGGAGCTCTGTGTGCTCCGCCCCCCACACCCAGGAGCCGGACCTGCTGCAGACCGCTTCTGGGGCGCAGCGCAGTGCAGGACAGGCAGGGAGCTGCCTTAGCCCCTCCGCTGCTCACCCGATCCCCTTGCAGCCACGAGACCCACTGCCTGACGTCCCACCGCCCCGTCCTGGGTCGCGGCTCATCCGTCGTTTGGAACCCACTGCGCTAGATGCTCTCCCCACCCGGCAGGGCGGGTTGGATCGCGTCTGGGCTGGGGCGATGGCCAGCACAGCTGATGTACACGGCTGGGTGGAGACGATGGCTCTGAGCATTTCCCAGCCTAGGCCAGTTCAGCCTTGTTTACGTCTGTTCCCTTCCTCCCCCAGAGCACCAGCATGTCCGCTACAACCCTCTGCGAGACGACTGGGTGCTGGTGTCTGCCCACCGGATGAGGCGCCCCTGGCAGGGACAGGTTGAGAAACCCCCGCAAGAGGACATCCCGCGCTGTGACCTGTCCAACCCCCTGTGCCCCGGAGCAACGCGAGCCAACGGGGAGGTACTGCACGGGGGGGAGTGGTGCGTGGCTCTTGGGGACCTTGAAGCAACAAGTGCCAACGTGAGGCGCTGTGCCTGTGCGCGGCAGAAGGGGCCGCTCGCCTGGCTGAGCAGCAGGGGGCCATAGCGGGAGGGACTTGGCAGAGGTCATGCAGAAAATCAGTGGCAGAGAAACCCGGAATCCTGGCTCCCAGCCCCCACGCTGCCGTCACCCACTCCCCAACCAAGGCTGGGGGTAGACACCAGGAATCCTGGCTCCCAGACTCAGCCTTCTCGACTCCACTCCTGGCATCTTCCACGGGCGAGCTGGAAGTCTCTGTGCGTCAGCGTCTCCGTTGCAGCGTCTGATCCCCAGCAGAGAGCGCGCTGGGCTGCTGGCAGGCCCGGCGGGCGTGTTGGGAACCTGTGCGCTCCTGGATGGGTGCAATCCCCACCTGTAGAGACTGGCATGTCCCGCAGGCCGGGTGGCGCGGGGGATGGGGCCTGTCCTTCCCAAGGGAAGCCAGTGGGCAGGAGGCAGCGGCCAGCGGGATGGAGTGGTGGGTTTTTCTGTGTAACGCTGGCGGGTGCCGGACAGGCTGGCAGTCGCTGGGCCCTGTCACTGCTGCACGAGGGCCTGTGTACCGGTGCTTACCGGTGCCAAGCGCTCAGGGGTTTCTCTCACCACAGCTGCTAAATCGGCCTCCCCCATGGCAGAGTGGCCCAGGACAGACTAAATCGCAGCGTCTGTGCTCCACTCTTGCCCCTGGAGCCCCTCTGGGGGAGGCTGAGGGCACCACCAGCCCTGGGAACCTAAGCCAGGCTGGGGTCCGGATAGCTGAGGGGACCAGCTGGTGGCAGTGAGGAGGGGGAGTCTGACGAGTGGGGGCTGGGAGCATGGGTTAGCAGGTAAAAGCGACACTCCTGAGCACCCAGTTGGGCCATGTCTAGGCAGCGGGAGGGGCTGCTGACATGCATATGCAGCTTGCTGGCAGCTCTGTGGCAGGCTGCGGGCGTCCCGGTTAAAGCTAGCCTCCCTCTGCCATCAACCTCTGGGCCAGGCCGGGTCTGGACACCGCTGAGGGTGTCCGCTCAGGGCGAATAGCTCGAAACCAGGGCTGCTTACAGCCCCTGACCGGAGACCTTCCCAAACAGGCCACACACCAGTCCCACCGAGCGCTCCAGCTGCCAATCCGGCCAGCAGGAAGCCTCCCGATCAAAACCCCTCAGACACCCCAGCTCTCCCTGTGCCACAATCAGCCCCGGGCCTAACACAGGTGAGGGGTTATGGAACCCGATCTCACCTCCCCCGAACGGGTCCTCCCGGCCCCAAAGAACCAGCCACAAATCCCCGGTCAGTTTACACTTTGGATCTTCCCCACAGGATCACGCTGGGCCAGACCTTTAGCATCTGAAATCTAAAGGTTTCTTAACAAAGGAAAGAAAAGGTGGAGAGGGAGGTTGTTAAGAGAATACAACACATGCACCAGTCCCCAAGCTCTTGCTGCAGGCTCTCAGCAGAGGTGTTACAAGCTGCTGGCTTAGAAGTCTCTGGTGCACGTCCTATGTCTGGACGGGTCGACAATCCTTCCTGGCTCTGTCCCTCGCAAGGCTGCGTCTGGGGTCAGTAGCAAGATTGAAGACAGGATGGAGGCCGCCTCGTGGCATTTTATATCCAGCCCTGGTGTCTCCCCACGCTGGAGCGGGTCACATGGTCAAGTGACCTGTCTCTGTTTCACATGGCAGCGGCCATTATGCCCTGGCTGGTTTGCAGGTTTCCAGACGCATCCCTCAGGGGTGTATCGGCCACCCTGAGAGCCATTGTCCCTGGAGCCGTGCGAGTTAGCATAGTCGTTTACTGGACATTCCTTCTTTACAACAGGCAGTCCGGGCCATTGCTGTCTCAGACAGAAGGCTCACGATACCAGCACAAAGCCCATACCCATAACTCCGCATACAGCCATCACACAAGCAGCATATATAGAATCAGTAGAACGCAAGCTTTCATTTGACACCTCACATGGCCCCATTTGTACAGACTTCGGGGCAACCCCCCCCGTGGGCACCGCAGTGATGGGCAGTAGTGGCAGGAAGGGGGCTCCAGGCCTGTGCGTGTGTGTTATGCCAGGGCTGTGGGTTTGGATACTCGGGGGGCGGGGGCTGCTGTCTGTCATGGGCCCCAGGGTCCCTGTGCTTCAACCTGCCTCTTGTTCTCTTGCTGAAGGTGAATCCGCCGTACGAGAGCACGTTTGTCTTCGACAATGACTTCCCAGCGCTGCAGCCGGATGCTCCAGAGCCTGGTAATGCCCTGGGGGGTGCCTGCCCATCCCCTGGGACCAGCCCCAGAACCCGTTACCGCCCCGTGCAGTGCCTGGAGCCTTGACGGCATGGCCCCGCAACCTGGCGCTACCTTGGGTATTTGCCCATCCCGAGAGCCTGCACCCCTCCCCACCAAACCGGCCTCAGCGCTTGTTACAGCCCACGGCGGTGCTTGGAGCTCAGACAGCCGGGCCCTGCGGCCAGCTCCAGAACCCGGTACCGCCCCAGCGGTGCTCGCCTGCCCCAGGAGCTCTGCCCTGGAACCGGTACCGCCCCAGCGGTGCTCGCCAGCTCCGGAACCCGGTACCACCCCAGCGGTGCTCGCCTGCCCCGGGAGCTCTGCCCTGGAACCGGTACCGCCCCTGCGGTGCTCGCCAGCCCCGGAACCCGGTACCGCCCCTGTGGTGTTCGCCTGCCCTGGAACCCGGTATCGCCCCTGTGGTGTTCGCCTGCCCTGGAACCCGGTACCGCCCCTGTGGTGCTCGCCTGCCCCGGGAGCCCTGCCCTGGAACCGGTACCACCCCTGTGGTGCTCGCCGGTACCACCCCTGCGGTACTCGCCTGCCCCGGGAGTCCAGCCCTAAACCCACTAACGCCTTCTGCCATGCTCGTTGCTGGTGGGGTTGGCTGTTGCTCGGAGCCCGGGGCCGGAGCTGCCGGTGGGGCCCGAGGGGCGGGGTGGAACACGTGCTCGGAGCTGGCCAAGCAGGAGAGGCTGCGTGTCGGGGTGAGGGGCGTCGGCAGGGCTGGACGGGCGCCGCATGGGCTGCGCTAGGCTCTGGCTGGTGTTGCTCGTCCCTGTCCCTGTTCCCGCTCACCGTCCATCCCTGGCTCATCCCTCTCTCCCTCCTTCCCCAGACGCCTGCGGCCACCCCTTGTTCCAAGCTGCATCTGCCCGAGGAGTTTGGTAAATGAAGCCTACAGGCCTCGGCTGAGGCCATTCGCCCCTGGGGGGCCTAAGGAGGGAGCCGTGTTATCTCGGGGGCCCTGCAGCTCCCTTGGGGTCTAGCAGGCACCAGCCCAGCCCCCATCCTTCCGGTGGATTTGTGGGGACGCTTGTGGAGGAGTGTTCTCTGTGGACGCTGTTCCCGCCTTGGGCTTTGGTTCCCTCCTGGGCTGTCTCCTCTCAGGTCTCCCCTCAGCCTGGGCCCTGGCAGGAAATCACATGGCGGGGCCGTCCTGGGGGTTGAAGGGATCTCCCCCAGGATCCCTAGAAATGCCCCCTAGAAATGCTGGCAAATAGCCCAGGGCCTCTATCACTGGGCCAGCACTACAGTTCTGGGTGCACAGGAGCCTGGGGGCGTGTGAAAGGGGCCGGGCACCTCTCTGGCCTGGGGTGTCCGGGGGGAGGCAGGGCTCGGTCTCCAGGGCCTGATCAGTTGGGGCTCGTCCCCACCACCGTCCCTCCCTCTCGTCCCCCAGCAAGGTCATGTGCTTCCATCCGTGGTCTGACCTGACGCTGCCGCTCATGTCGCTGGCGGAGATCCGGGCCGTGATTGACAAGTGGGTGGAGCTTGCAGTGGAGCTGGGCGCCTCCTATCCCTGGGTGCAGGTCAGTGCTCTCCCCCCCCAGCAGCGCAGTGAGCGGGCTGCGCGTGGGCAGGGCAAGCCCCCGCAGACGCCCTGCACCCACAGTGGGAGCGAGGGGAGCGCAGGCCGGGCACTGCACACAGGTGCAGAGGGGATCTGACCGCTGGCCCTTCCTCCCGCCCATACCGCAGGCTGAGACCCACCTGGGGGTGTCTCTGAGCGGTGTTCGGTGCCCCCCCCTCCCGCAGCAGCCCCCCGCAGCAGGGAACTGGTGTCTGAACGACTTCCCTCCGCCGTGGAGTGGGCGCTGCTTCCGTGGTGTGGCCTCTAGCAGTGAGCGCAGAGCACTCGGGAGCCGGGTTCCCTGGGCTCTAGTCCGCTGGCTCGCCTGGCTAATGTTATGGCGCCTGCCCAGGTGATGCCACCAGCCTTGTGTCTCAGCTAGAGCGGTGCTGCCGTCTGGCCGTCGTGCTGTGCGGTCTGGAGGGCCAGACCCACCTGCCTTCCAGGGATGCTGTGGGCACCCCCTCGCCCACAGCTTTCTCCTGCTGCTAGACCGGTGCCTTGAGCTCAGAGCAGCACTCGTCCGTCCCCATTTCCCCCCCCCCCCCCCCGCAGTGGCCATCTGCACTTCCCATGGGGAGGCGTCTGATTGAGAGCTAGCGGGGGATTCTGCAGTGTCCCCAGTGAGTTTGGCCGGCCTGCTTCCCCATCCACCTGGGCTCTTGGTTCTTGCTGCATCTGTGCATTGTACCACTCAGTATCGCCCCCAAATGGTGGTAAGGAAACTGAGGCACAGAGTGGGTGAGGGACTTGCTAGGGTCTTTCAGTGACACAGGAGGGAGTAGAATCCAGTAGTCCGGAGTCTCAGTGCAGCGCTCCAACCACTAGGCTGTGCTTCCTCACCAGTAGCTGCTGCCCGCTGACGTTAGAATAGTCCCAATAGCTTCTTTTCCCTCCTCCCTGCAGATATTTGAGAACAAAGGGGCCATGATGGGCTGCTCCAACCCTCACCCGCACTGCCAGGTAAGGGAGCCGGTTGCTCGCACGCTGGGGCCGGTTCCAGGACTGAGGGTGTGGGATGTCCCAGCTCCTCCCTGCTCACCCCCAGATTGTCTCTGAAAAGCGACGTTTGTGAGCCCCGTTGGCCCCCAGCTCTGCAATGCTCAGATCCCTCCTGCGATGAGTGCTGTTCCCACTCATCTGTTCCCACTCATCTTTTCCATCCGTGTGCGGAATCAATGTTTATGCGCGCCGAGGCATGTGTGGATGTGCACCACCAGTAGAAACAAAACCCAGCTGTGGGCGCTCTGCTGATCAGCTGGGCGGCATTGGCATGTCTCCTGAGTGGCTGCCCGTGCCCACGGCTTACGTGGGACACGGGCAACGAGTGCTTAAAACTCTCCCTCCCGACATCCTACCCGCAGGATCTGAGTCCTAACCCATGTCTTCCCTTCCTCCCGCCCCCAGCGCCCATGCTCCCTGGTTCCTATCGTCTGGTCTGGTTTCCCCCGGCATCAGGCCCCTCATCTAGGTCCCTGATCCTGCACTTGGACTGGAGGGGGCTTGACCTCACCCCATCCAGTGACTGCAGCTTCTCTTGCCAGGGACCTGGCTCTGCCCAGGGTGATGGGCTGGTCGTTGTGTCAGCACGGCCGCTGTCCTGACTAGGTTGCATTCCTGGCTAGGTTTTGCTTCAGCCTCTTTCTCTCTCCCCCCACCCCCAAGAGCCAGAGGTGAAGGCCCTGGCTAGTTCAACACAGTGGGGCAGTGAAACTGACGAGCTGCCAAGTGAAACTGACCAGTTCCAGCTCACTGTCCAAACCCGGCGCAGGGCAAAGAGGAAAGGGCCAGTGTAAATAGTGCAAAGTGAACTGACTCCGGATTCCCCTGAGCCTCCTTGGTCCCGGGCGCTGACCGCCCTCATCTCGCCTCCAGTCCTCGCAGCGCTCCCATATTGGAGCTGCTTCCTGGACCCCAATGGGTGGCCCATCATGCACCGTCCCATTTGTTTCCCCTGAGCTGCCTGTAGATCTTGACGCAGCTTCTTGGGTTTCGTGGCCCTGCACGTGGGCTGCGTTCTGCCCCGCTCCCGTAAAGCCTGCGATTCTCCTGCTCTGTTTTGTTGGGAGGCGGCAGGGTCGGCCGAAGGGGGAGCTAGGAAGGAGTGAATATAGCTTCATTGCTGCTGCAAGGGGCCTGCAGTAACAGCCCAGGCTGTGCCCGGCTGGAAGCTTTGTGCGAGGCAAGTGGAGGGGGGAGCAGATACCTGGTGCAGCTTTGCAACCCCTTACTGCCCGCCTTCCAGAAACACATTGAGAGCAGCTCCCCCTATCCTAGATCCTGGCCTTTCCTATTCTGTCACCCCCTCTTACCCCCCCCCCCCGCCTCGGCCTTCCCTATTCTGACAAACCTTAGGGGTGGCTTTGCACATGACGATCATGCTCAGCCTTCCCTCAATAGGCAGCTGCTCCTTGTGGCTGCAAATCACGGTTCCACCATCCGGTGGCAGCATAAGCCTGCAAATGGCTTCTGGCCATTCCAGAGTCTGCTGGCAACCTCTCAGATCGCTCCTCCCTCCCCCCCACCCCTCCCCAGTGGTGGGAGGTGGGGAGGCAGCTGCCGAATCCCAGAGTGGTTTGTGGGGGGGGGGGATCATGCCCTCTGCGTGGGGCGCACGTGACGGGATCCTGCTTGTTGGCCCCACAGAGCTGCTGAGGTCTCTGCCCTCGGGACAGAGCTGGGAGCACAAGGCCCTTGAGCGTCCCGAGCAGCGCGTCCGGCTCTGGCTAGTGTCGGCCCTCGGCACAGCCCTGCCAGGCTATTGCCCCTCCCCCTTCCACGGGGCTGCCCCTCACCCCAGCGGGTGCCGCCTTCTGCCAGGCCCTCCCTGCACCTGGGGCAGCCCAGCCCCATGCTAGCTGTGTGGGGAGACTTCTGGCACTCCGGGGTGGGGGACGCGCCAGCTGCCCCGCCCAGGGTGCCCGTGGAGTCTCCCCAGGAGTGCTGATGCCAGCAGTGGGGCGTGCCAGTGAAATCCCTTAACCGCTGTAGGATTTGCCGTCATCTGCTCCCCCCGTCCTTCTGGGGCAGGCCGTGCTGGGGCCTGTTACCGGTCAGGTGTCCACAGCAGCCCAGCTTGGCAAGCGGCAGCCAAAGGCCCCCCCTCCAGCCCCGCTGTGCGCGTAACCATCTCCTCCATGCCGGGCCCGCGCTAGGCACGCGGAAGGTGACCGGGTTAGCGTCGCTCCTCGGTCTCAGGAGGCCGGTCCCCGCGGTGAGCCAGGCCAGCGGGCGGGGCATTGCTCCCCCCCCCTGCACCCGCTTGCGGCATCCGCCCTGGGGAGGGGCGGTTCTGAGCCCGCTCTGCTCCCCCTCCCCCCCCAGTACCAGCTGTGCGGTGCGGGGACGCCTTCTGCCCCACATGGTGGGTCCCTGCTGGGGCCCATCCGTCCCTGCCTGGCAGCCCCGGGGAGCTGGGGGGAGGGAGGGTAGGGGGCTCTGCCACAGCAGGGTGTGTGAGGGGGCAGCAGCAGGGCACCAGGTGCCCAGCCCTGGTCTGTCCAGCAGGGGGCGCCCTGCCCCCACAGTGGTGCGCTCGGCTGTATCCCGTGCGGCACCCCCCCAGTGCTTCCCGGGCCCGTGGCCTTCAGCAGCTGCACCCCTTCCCCCTCCCCCAGGTCTGGGCCAGCAGCTTCCTGCCCAACGAAGCCCAGCTGGAGGAGCGGACGCAGCGGCAGCACCTCCAGGAGCACGGCGTGCCCATGCTGCTGGAGTACGCCCGGCTGGAGGCCCAGAGGAAGGTAGCGGCTTGCGGGCGGGGCTCAGGGCTGGATCCCGTCTCAGCAAGGCCCCTTCTCCTGCGACCGGCTTCCCCTGGGGCTGGGACTCAGCAGGCTCCGGGTGCCCCTGCGCGGCCCTGCCCCCCCGCAGCTGGGCCCAGAGCACTCACCGCACCTGCCACGCGGGGGAGATCCGCCTTGGCTGGCGTGGCAGAGGCCTGCGCATGCCCCGGGTTTGCCCCCGGCTGTGCTGTCTGGGCAGGGCAGGCGGCTGTGCAGCCCCTCAGCACGGCGCGCTATCCCCCGCAGGAGCGGCTGGTGGTGGAGAACGCCGACTGGATGGTGGTGGTGCCCTACTGGGCCGTGTGGCCTTTCCAGACGCTGCTCCTGCCCCGCCGTCACGTCTGCCGCCTCCAGGAGCTCAGCGACCAGGAGAGGGACAGTAAGTGACGCCCTCCCCCGCCCCAACGGCATGCTCTGCGCTGGAGCCGGGTGCTGCGTGCCACCACCCTGGCACGGTACCCAACGCCGGGAGCCAGGGCGCTGGGGTCTAGTCCTGGCAAGGAAATAAAATGCTTCCTGCCTCAGTTTCCCCTTCTGTAGGTAGGGCTGCCGCTGCCCTCTTTAATAGGCAGTTGTGGGGTGTCAGGGTTTGTAAATTTCTTTTCGCGCCCCCAAAGGCAGGGGTCGAGCGTGCGGGCAGGAAGAGGCGGTTACAGAGGAGGGGGTGTGGGGCAGGAAGACGCGGTTACACTCCAGTCCCACCTGTGTGTGTTGCCAGCATGAGTGGGCGCTTACAGCATGTCGGGTGGGGCTGCAGAGCGCGCCCCTCCCTTTCCTTGCGGATTGGAGCATGCGGGGGAATAGCAGTGCCGCGTGCAGCCTGCCCTCGCTCTGCTTCAGAGTGAATGCCCACACATCCGGGGGCAGAGGGCCCCTCTCGGCTGCTTCGGGCGGCCTGTGGACTCAGGCAGGTCAGCAGCGGCTCCTTGTGCCAGCCACTGGGGGAGCCAGTGCCTGTCCTGTCCCAACCTCCCCGGGGAGGCAGCTGGAATTGAAAAGGTCCCTGAGAAGTGCTGGGTTTGTCTCCTAGCAGCTCCCCCTCACCCCCACTTTGGCTGCTGGTGGATCCCAGGGCCCCAGCCCCCCTCTTCCCATGACGGTGACGGGATGGGGGCGAGGGGGAGGCGAATATTGACGAGGGTTTGGTGTCTGGGTCGCTTGGTAAACTGGGCACAAGCCAACAATGCAGCTAAGTGTCAGTGACCCCCGGGGAACGAAGAATGCAGCCTTAGCTACGGGGTGGGGGGCTGTCTCCTGGGAGCCGAGATTTGGGGGGCCGTGGTGAACGCGAGCTGCTCCCTGGCCGTGCAGTGGCTGGAAGGGCTAAGTGACCCTGGCCGTTGATTAACTGCAGGGGGTCAGGCAAGGTTAAAGGCGTAGCAAGGCTGCCTAGCAGCGAGAGGCCCACGGTGCCTGGCCCATGTAGCTGAACAGAGGGAAGGCGGAGGGGGGACTTGATCCGTCGGGAAGCACCCGCACAGGGAGCAAATTGGTCAGGAAGGCCTGCCGGGCTGTCCTGGCTGGAAGTGGAAGCTGGACACATTCTGCCTGGCAGTAAAGGTGTACGTTTTTAATGGTGCGAATAATGAACTCCTGGGACAATCCCCCAGGAGCCGGGTAGCTTCTGCGTCGGTGCCAGTATTCGTGTTGAGCGTGGATGAGTTCCCCGCAGCTCTGCCGTAGGGGTGGTTCCAGGGGCGGGCCGGGGCTGGGGCCATGCAGGAGGACAGAGCAGACGATCACAGTCTGGTCTTGGACTCTGTGAACCTAACGAAACCCTGCGATGGGGCAGGGCAGTCCCTGCCCCAGTGAATAAGGGGTCCTCCTCCAGGCAGCGTCCCCACTCACAAGGGCACTCGGGGGAAGGAGTGAGCATATGGAGCAGGGAGATGCTTGGGGCTCTACCCCAGAGGTGCCGGAGCAAGTTGAACCAGGGGGTAGGGGGACAGGAGGGGCAGGATGAGCAGCGTTCCCTGCTCAGGCAGTGCCCGAGTGAGGTGCCCTGCATCAGTCCACTCGGTGGCACGGTCCCTCTCCTTCCTTGCAAGCTCTGGTCAGCAGTGAAATAGACAATGGTACTTTGGTGTGCCACCATTAGGTTCCAGAGTTAACGATGTAGGGGGCCGATAAAGGCAAAGCGCATGGGTCTGGTTTCCATTGCAGCTCACATAGGGGCTGTGAGCCCAGCTGGCTCTGCTCCGGGGCGGGCGCCGGGCTGAGGGGTCAGGCTGCTGGCAGCGCTGGCTCCCAACCCGATCTCTGGAGGGGAGGTCCTCGCCGGCGGGGCTGCTGCCTCGGGGGAGGGGAGCGGCTCTGCCAGTGCCCGGCGGTGACCCCCGGGGGCTGGGAAAGGCTGGCGCTCCGGCCGACGGCCGCTTGCTGTGCGGTTGCAGGTCTGGCGTCCATCATGAAAAGGCTGCTCACCAAGTACGACAACCTCTTCGAGGTCTCCTTCCCCTACTCCATGGGCTGGCACGGTAAGTGGAGGGGCCCGTGGCCGGGCGGGGGGCCGGGCCCCGTGGGCAGGCGGGGGGGCGGGGCCCGTGGGCCGGGCGAGGCGGGGGAGGGGCCCGTGGGCTCATCCGTTCCAATCTCGCCCCGGCCACTCGGTGGCTGCTCGGGGCCGGGACCTGGCGGGAGCCGGGCTCAGTGCTGGGCTTGTGTCCGGCAGGCGCCCCCACAGGGCCTCACGTGGGAGCCGACTGTGGGCACTGGCAGCTGCACGCCCACTACTACCCGCCCCTGCTCCGCTCGGCCGCCGTCCGCAAGTTCATGGTGGGCTACGAGATGCTGGCCCAGGCTCAGCGGGACCTCACGCCGGAGCAGGTGAGCGCGGAAGCCTCGGGGTGGGGCGTTCCCAGGAGCGGGTTCTGTGGGGAGGGGGGCTGGGTGGGGCACCCAGGGCTGGGGGGTTCTCAGCAGGCTCTGTGGGAGGGCCTTAGGGGGCACCCAGGGGCGGGGGCTTCTCCGGAGTGGGCTCTCTGGAGAGGGGGGTGGGCGGGGCGTTCCCAGAAGCGGGTTCTGTGGGGAGGGGGGCTGGGTGGGGCACCCAGGGCTGGGGGGTTCTCAGCAGGCTCTGTGGGAGGGCCTTAGGGGGCACCCAGGGGCGGGGGCTTCTCCGGAGTGGGCTCTCTGGAGAGGGGGGTGGGCGGGGCGTTCCCAGAAGCGGGTTCTGTGGGGAGGGGGGCTGGGTGGGGCACCCAGGGCTGGGGGGTTCTCAGCAGGCTCTGTGGGAGGGCCTGGGGGGGCACCCAGGGGCGGGGGCTTCTCCGGAGTGGGCTCTCTGGAGAGGAGGGTGGGCGGGGTGTTCCCAGAAGCGGGTTCTGTGGGGAGGGGGGCTGGGGGGGCACCCAGGGCTGGGGGGTTCTCAGCAGGCTCTGTGGGGAGGGGGCCTGGGGGGGGCACCCAGGGCTGGGGGGTTCTCAGCAGGCTCTGTGGGGAGGGGGCCTGGGGGGGGCACCCAGGGCTGGGGGGTTCTCAGCAGGCTCTGTGGGAGGGCCTGGGGGGGCACCCAGGGGCGGGGGCTTCTCCGGAGCGGGCTCTCTGGAGAGGGGGCTCCAGGCTGGGAGTCGACCCCCCCAGGGGGATGGGCTGTGCACTCGGGGTCCGGTGCCCCCAGCAGGCTGGAGCAGCCCCTGGCCCCGGCCCCGCAGCCCCGGCTCTGCGAGTTCTCACCCGCTCTCTCCCCGCAGGCCGCCGAGCGGCTGAGGAGCCTGCCCGAGACGCATTACAGGGGGCGGCCGCGGGAGGCCGCCTGAGGAGCCGAGGAGGGGGCCGCCGCACGCCGGGCCGGGGTTACCTGGCTTCTCCGCTCCGGGGTCTGTGGGCGGGGGGCAGAGCACGGTGGAGCCGCGCTGGGGCAGCGCCCCCCCCCCCCAGGCTTGGGCAGAGACCTGCCAGCCCCTCCCAGTCCGCGCGGCCCTGGGGCTGCCGTGGGGTCCCCCGTGCGCTCGCTGGCGGCGGGACGTGGCTGGCTGGTGCAGAGGGGCAGGGAGGTGATGGCCGCGTTTCAGAGCCCGGGCCCTGGCTGGGTGAGCTCTCGGGCTGCAGGAGGGACCTGGGGGGGCCTGATACAAGGCTGCCCCTCTGGGCCCCTGGCTGCCCTATGCGCCGGCCTCGCCAGGGGCCTGAGGGGAGCGGCCCTGAGTCCAGCCGGCGGCTGCTGAGGGCCGTGTTCTCTGGGCCCGTGGGTCCGATTTCCCCCCGTTTCGCTGCTGGTGGCGGGCCGGCTCCGCTCCTCCCCCCCTTTGCCCCCGCGACCCTGGGCCGTGGCCAGGGCTGCTCCCTGCCGTTGCGCCGCTGGGCGCTTGGCTTCAATAAACCTACACGCAAAGCGTTGCTGCCTCCCGCTGGCGGGACCGGGGGGTGGGTCTCGGCCCCTGCGCTCTGGGGCGGGCCGGCTGCAGGGTGGGGCCGGACGGGTCTCTGCCTGGAGCCGATGGGGCGGTGCCTCGTGGGCTGCGAGGGGTGAGGGGCCCTCTCGCTCCATTGCTCTGGCTCTGCGCGCGTCCCCCTGCCCTGCCCCGGGCAGCGAGGGCATCCCGCATGGCCAGGCTGGCCTGCTGCGCCCGGGTACTGCCCCCTGTGCCTGGCTGCTCAGCCCCTGCCCCCGCTGCTGGGAGTGCTCGGTGTACCTGCCCGCGGCCTGTCTCCCTCCGGTGCATTAACGCTGCCCCGCCCCCACCCGCCCAGCGCGCCGGCCCCTGGCGTACAGCTGGGGAAACCGAGGCACGGGGTAGCTGCCGGGACTGGCCCACGCGTGGGGGAGTGTTCCAAACCCACATCTCATTGGCCGGAGCCTGTGCCCTGGGCCAACATCCATCCCTCCCCCTCTGCATTGTCACCGGGCTTGGGGCTAGGGGCTGCCTCCTGCACTATCCCCCTGGGTGCTAGGGGGCGCTGCTCTGCCAACCCCCCCAGCCTAGGGTGCATGGGGGCGCTGCTCTGCCCGTCCCCCCAGGGGTGCTAGGGGCGCTGCTCTGCCCATCCCCCCAGAGGTACTGCTCCCAGGGCGCTAGGGGGTGCTGCTCTGCCCGTCCCCCCAGGGGTACTAGGGTGCTGCTCCCAGGGCGCTAGGGGGCGCTGCTCTGCCCGTCCCCCCAAGAGTACTGGGGGCGCTGCTCTGCCCGTCCCCCCAGGGATCCTAGGGGTGCTGCTCCCAGGGCGCTAGGGGGCGCTGCTCTGCCCGTCCCCCCAAGAGTACTAGGAGCGCTGCTCTGCCCGTCCCCCCAAGAGTACTAGGAGCGCTGCTCTGCCTGTCCCCCCAGGGGTGCTAGGGGCGCTGCTCCCAGGGTGCTAGGGGGCGCTGCTTTGCCAACCCCCCCCCAGCCTAGGGCACATGGGGGTGCTGCTCTGCCCGTCCCCCCAGAGGTACTAGGGGCGCTACTCTCAGGGCGCTAGGGGGCGCTGCTCTGCCCTTCCCCCCAGGGGTCCTAGGGGTGCTACTCTCAGGGCGCTAGGGGGCGCTGCTCTGCCCATCCCCCCAGAGGTACTAGGGGTGCTACTCTCAGGGCGCTAGGGGGCGCTGCTCTGCCCATCCCCCCAGAGGTACTAGGGGCGCTACTCTCAGGGCGCTAGGGGGCGCTGCTCTGCCCTTCCCCCCAGGGGTCCTAGGGGCGCTACTCTCAGGGCGCTAGGGGGCGCTGCTCTGCCCTTCCCCCCAGGGGTCCTAGGGGTGCTACTCTCAGGGCGCTAGGGGGCGCTGCTCTGCCCATCCCCCCAGAGGTACTAGGGGTGCTACTCTCAGGGCGCTAGGGGGCGCTGCTCTGCCCATCCCCCCAGAGGTACTAGGGGCGCTACTCTCAGGGCGCTAGGGGGCGCTGCTCTGCCCTTCCCCCCAGAGGTACTAGGGGTGCTACTCTCAGGGCGCTAGGGGGCGCTGCTCTGCCCTTCCCCCCAGGGGTCCTAGGGGTGCTACTCTCAGGGCGCTAGGGGGCGCTGCTCTGCCCATCCCCCCAGAGGTACTAGGGGCGCTACTCTCAGGGCGCTAGGGGGCGCTGCTCTGCCCTTCCCCCCAGGGGTCCTAGGGGTGCTACTCTCAGGGCGCTAGGGGGCGCTGCTCTGCCCTTCCCCCCCAGGAGTACTAGGGGCGCTACTCTCAGGGCGCTAGGGGGCGCTGCTCTGCCCGTCCCCCCAGGGGTCCTAGGGGTGCTACTCTCAGGGCGCTAGGGGGCGCTGCTCTGCCCTTCCCCCCCAGGGGTCCTAGGGGTGCTACTCTCAGGGCGCTAGGGGGCGCTGCTCTGCCCTTCCCCCCAGGGGTCCTAGGGGTGCTACTCTCAGGGCGCTAGGGGGCGCTGCTCTGCCCTTCCCCCCTAGGGGTGCTACTCTCAGGGCGCTAGGGGGCGCTGCTCTGCCCTTCCCCCCCAGGGGTCCTAGGGGTGCTATTCTCAGGGCGCTAGGGGGCGCTGCTCTGCCCTTCCCCCCCAGGGGTCCTAGGGGTGCTACTCTCAGGGCGCTAGGGGGCGCTGCTCTGCCCGTCCCCCCCGGGGTCCTAGGGGTGCTACTCTCAGGGCGCTAGGGGGCGCTGCTCTGCCCTTCCCCCCCAGGGGTCCTAGGGGTGCTACTCTCAGGGTGCTAGGGGGCGCTGCTCTGCCCGTCCCCCCCGGGGTCCTAGGGGTGCTACTCTCAGGGCGCTAGGGGGCGCTGCTCTGCCCTTCCCCCCCAGGGGTCCTAGGGGTGCTACTCTCAGGGCGCTAGGGGGCGCTGCTCTGCCCTTCCCCCCCAGGGGTCCTAGGGGTGCTACTCTCAGGGCGCTAGGGGGCGCTGCTCTGCCCGTCCCCCCCGGGGTCCTAGGGGTGCTACTCTCAGGGCGCTAGGGGGCGCTGCTCTGCCCTTCCCCCCCAGGAGTACTAGGGGCGCTACTCTCAGGGCGCTAGGGGGCGCTGCTCTGCCCTTCCCCCCCAGGGGTCCTAGGGGCGCTACTCTCAGGGCGCTAGGGGGCGCTGCTCTGCCCTTCCCCCCCAGGGGTCCTAGGGGTGCTACTCTCAGGGCGCTAGGGGGCGCTGCTCTGCCCTTCCCCCCCAGGGGTCCTAGGGGTGCTACTCTCAGGGCGCTAGGGGGCGCTGCTCTGCCCTTCCCCCCAGGGATCCTAGGGGTGCTACTCTCAGGGCGCTAGGGGCGCTGCTCTGCCCATCCCCCCAGGGTTCCTAGGGGTGCTACTCTCAGGGCGCTAGGGGGCGCTGCTCTGCCCTTCCCCCCCAGGGGTCCTAGGGGTGCTACTCTCAGGGCGCTAGGGGCGCTGCTCTGCCCATCCCCCCAGGGGTCCTAGGGGTGCTACTCTCAGGGCGCTGCTCTGCCCGTCCCCCCAGGGGTCCTAGGGGTGCTACTCTCAGGGCGCTAGGGGGCACTGCTCTGCCCTTCCCCCCCAGGAGTCCTAGGGGTGCTACTCTCAGGGCGCTAGGGGGCGCTGCTCTGCCCTTCCCCCCCAGGAGTCCTAGGGGTGCTACTCTCAGGGCGCTAGGGGGCGCTGCTCTGCCCTTCCCCCCCAGGGGTCCTAGGGGTGCTACTCTCAGGGCGCTAGGGGGCGCTGCTCTGCCCGTCCCCCCAGGGGTCCTAGGGGTGCTACTCTCGGCGCTAGGGGGCGCTGCTCTGCCCTTCCCCCCCAGGGGTCCTAGGGGTGCTACTCTCAGGGCGCTAGGGGGCGCTGCTCTGCCCTTCCCCTCCAGGGGTCCTAGGGGTGCTACTCTCAGGGCGCTAGGGGGCGCTGCTCTGCCCTTCCCCCCCAGGAGTACTAGGGGCGCTACTCTCAGGGCGCTAGGGGGCGCTGCTCTGCCCGTCCCCCCAGGGGTCCTAGGGGCGCTACTCTCAGGGCGCTAGGGGCGCTGCTCTGCCCGTCCCCCCAGGGGTCCTAGGGGCGCTACTCTCAGGGCGCTAGGGGCGCTGCTCTGCCCGTCCCCCCAGGGGTCCTAGGGGTGCTACTCTCAGGGCGCTAGGGGCACTGCTCTGCCCGTCCCCCCAGGGGTCCTAGGGGCGCTACTCTCAGGGCGCTAGGGGGCGCTGCTCTGCCCGTCCCCCCAGGGGTCCTAGGGGTGCTACTCTCAGGGCGCTAGGGGGCGCTGCTCTGCCCATCCCCCCAGGGGTCCTAGGGGCGCTACTCTCAGGGCGCTAGGGGGCGCTGCTCTGCCCTTCCCCCCAGGGATCCTAGGGGTGCTACTCTCAGGGCGCTAGGGGCACTGCTCTGCCCATCCCCCCAGGGGTCCTAGGGGTGCTACTCTCAGGGCGCTAGGGGCACTGCTCTGCCCTTCCCCCCAGGGGTCCTAGGGGTGCTACTCTCAGGGCGCTAGGGGCACTGCTCTGCCCATCCCCCCAGGGGTCCTAGGGGCGCTACTCTCAGGGCGCTAGGGGCACTGCTCTGCCCTTCCCCCCAGGGGTCCTAGGGGTGCTACTCTCAGGGCGCTAGGGGCACTGCTCTGCCCATCCCCCCAGGGGTCCTAGGGGCGCTACTCTCAGGGCGCTAGGGGGCGCTGCTCTGCCCTTCCCCCCCAGGGGTACTAGGGGCGCTACTCCCAGGGTGCTAGGGGGCGCTGCTCTGCCCATCCCCCCAGGGGTCCTAGGGGCGCTACTCTCAGGGCGCTAGGGGCGCTGCTCTGCCCGTCCCCCCAGGGGTCCTAGGGGCGCTACTCTCAGGGCGCTAGGGGCGCTGCTCTGCCCGTCCCCCCAGGGGTCCTAGGGGTGCTACTCTCAGGGCGCTAGGGGCACTGCTCTGCCCATCCCCCCAGGGGTCCTAGGGGCGCTGCACGGTCGATACCTCTGCTGTTTTGCTTGGCTGTTCCATTTTGCTTCCTCCCGGCTTGGAGCAGGTGCCGGTGCCGGCGTGGCTGAGGGCTCTTCTCTCTGCACTTAGGCGGCCACTCGCTCCGGAGGGAAACCGCCCGTTTATCTCTCTGTCCGCATCTAAATCCTCCGCTTGTTGTCCAAGGCCCCCCGCGATGGGCCGGCCCCAGGCTCAGACCTGCTGCGTGGGGCAGGTGCAGAGGCCTCCGGCGGGAGCCCTGCAGGGGAGAAGGCTGGTCTGGGGCTCGGCCGGGAGAGCCCGTGTCCTTGCGTTCCCTGCCCTGCTTTGCCACCGACCCGCTGGGTGACCTTGGCACGGGCCGATGCATCGCTGCTGGGCCGGGCCTGGTGCAGAATGCAAAGCGGCTTGAGTGGGTGAGGATCGGCCACCAATGCACCCATATTGGTTGAGGACCCCTCCCCCGTGGGTGCCCCTCGGCTCCCGGGAAGGGGGCGGGGACGGGTCCGGGATGTTTGGGGGGGATAAGCGAGCGAGGATGGGAGCGGGGCTCAGAGTAAGGCCGGGGGGAGAGGCGGGAGGCAGGGGGTGATCCTCGAACTGAAAGGCAGCACGTGGCCAGTGGCTGAAGGGGGGCTGGGTTACTTGGGACACGCTGCAGCCCGGGGCGTGGCGGGCGTTTCCGTGGCTGTAGCAGGGTTGCACACGCACCCAAATCCCGGGCGCTTTGCCGTGGGCGTGCGGCTCCCGGCCCGGGGCCTGACCCCAGCTGGAACGGAGAATGTCGGCGGCGAGTCGGGTTGGTGGGATTTGGAGCCTTGGTCAGAAGCAGCCCGTGCACGGCCGGGGGTTGGGCTAGAGGGAGCCGGGCGCCTTCGGGCCCTTCGGCCGCCAGCCCAGCAGTGGCCGTGACCCGGTGAGCCCAGGGCCGCGAGGCGGGCAGCCGATTCTCGCTGCAGTCCCGGCGTCGCCCTGCGCCTGCTGGAATTCCGGCGAGAGAAACCCTGCAAATCCATAATGAGGCTTGTGTTGCTGTAAAGTATTAATTGGTCTCCGGGGGGCTGGCCGTGGCCTCCGAGCGGGTAAACGTTCTCGCTGTCAGGAGTCATTTGCTACCGACCCAAAGCGATTTGTGGGCCTCGGTTTCCCCCCAGCCCCGTGTGCCATGGCTGCCGCGTGTGCAGAGCGGGCCCGGCGAAGGATCGGCCCGGGTGCGTGTGGGGAGTTAAACTTGCAATGCAAACCAGCCGCTCAGCGCACAGGGGCTGTGGACGTCGCCAGGTTAATGGGCCGACCGCCGGCTTGCAACCCTGAGCTGGCTGCCCCGGAGAGTCGGGCCGGGTCTGCTGCCGGCTGCTGTCTGGGGAAGGGGCACCCCCCCCCTGGCAGTTGTGCCCAGAGAGGAGGGCGGGTGCTCCCTGCCTTGTCCATCCAGGTGCAGCTTTGCCATGTGCCTCCAGCTCCCGGCTCTGTGCCCCGCGGGGCGGGAGACGCTCCCCGAAAGGAGCTAGCGCCAGTGAGTTTGTTGGGCTGCGGGGCGGCTGGAAACGCCTCGGTTCCATCCCCCGGGGCGCGAGTGCCTGAGCCCCCGGCCCTGGGCGTCCGCAGGGTCCTTGGAGTCTAACGCTGGTGCCACCCACGTGCCCCCAGCACAGCTTCCCCCTCCCCCTGCTCTGCCAGTGCCTCCCACCTCTGCCCCTGCAACCCCAGCCATGGGTTCCTCCCTCCCCCTGCTCTGCCAGTGCCTCCCACCTCTGCCCCTGCCACCCCAGCCATGGGTTCCCCCCTCCCCCTGCTCTGCCAGTGCCTCCCACCTCTGCCCCTGCAACCCCAGCCATGGGTTCTCCCCTCCCCCTGCTCTGCCAGTGCCTCCCACCTCTGCCCCTGCAACCCCAGCCATGGGTTCCCCCCTCCCCCTGCTCTGCCAGTGCCTCCCACCTCTGCCCCTGCAACCCCAGCCATGTGTTCTCCCCTCCCCCCGCTCTGCCAGTGCCTCCCACCTCTGCCCCTGCAACCCCATGTGACGGCGCGTTGGGGGTTCCCCGTCTCCTGCACCCCGAAATGGCACAAACAGACTGCACCAGCCAGTGGAATTGAGGGTGGTTTATTGCTCCTCCAGCACAGCGCAGCACAGATGTAATCTGGTTACAGGAACTGGGCTAGGATGCCTCAGGCCCCCTTGATATGGGGGAGGCTGGGCCCCTAAACTCCAGCTACTCTCCCTAGGCTGTCTCATCCATGCCCTCCGACAGCCAGCAACCAACTCACTAACTTCCAGCCCTGCCCCCCAGCCAAGGCAGCATTCCACCTTCCTTTGTTCCTCTCCATGGGGGGTGTCTGGCCACTGGTTTGCATAGTGACTCATCCTGTTTTGCTGGGTCGTGGTCCCCACGACAGCCAGTGGGGGTTACCCCAGAGCCAGCAGCATAGAAACCAGCCAGGTACCCCCACTACGTCACAGTTCTCCCCCCTCCGAGAGCGAACTGAGCAGGGTCACTCCACTTGTGACCTAGGGAAGTTCGGGTCCTCTGCGTGGGAACCCGCCCTGGGGACATGGGTGCTCCCCTTGACTCGGGCCGGCCGTGGCGAGGCCCCACATGAATTGGCTTCCCTCTGTCCACTCGCCGCCCCGCTCCAGGGCGACTGGCACAGGCCTGTCCTCGGGGGTCACACCCACCCTTCCACTGGCCTTGATCTCTGGCCAGGGTCTCTCGGGCCGGGGCCATGAGCCCAGCGAGCCTTCTCTGGACAGCCAGGGCGGCTTCCACCCCCGATGCTCCATCCAGGGAGGACTTCCCCTCCCATAACTCTCTCAGCAAGCCCAGAGGGTCTATCTGGGGTAGAGACCCCCAAGCCGCTTTCCTCCTGTCTTGGGCCTTCCCGCCCCTCTGGCAGGAGTCACAGGACCGGCAGTACCGCTGCACGGCTGTAAAGATTCCCGGCCAATAGAAGTGCTGGAGCAGCCTCCGCCGGGTGCTCCGGATCCCCCGGTGGCCCCCAACGGGGGAATCGTGGGCCAAATACAGCAGCTTGAGGCGATACTTTCGGGGGACGACCAGCTGCCGCTCCACCCTCCATGCCCTCGCCTTCCTGGGGGGGAGCCACTCACGGAACAGGAGCCCACGCTCCCGCAGGAATCTCTCCTGGCCACCTCTCCCCCGGGGCTGAGCTGCACGGAGGCCAGCCTGGTCCCTCAGCCTCTGCAAGGAGGGGTCTGCCTGCACCTCAGCCTGGAATTCAGCTGCTGAGGCAGGGATCGGGACCTGTCCCCCACCTCTGCCTAGGTCCGGAGTCCCAGCCTGGCTGGACCCCGTGTCCACTGGGATGGGACCCTGAGGACGCTGCCAGGAATCCTTCCCTGGACCCACGTTGTCAGCCCCCCGCTGGCTCTGGCTCCAGGTAGTGACTAGAGCCCGCTGGGATTCATGGGGCCACTCCTCTAGGTCATTCCCCATCAGCACCTCGGTGGGCAAGTGCGGGTGCACCCCCACTTCCTTGAGGCCTTCCTTCGCCCCCCATTTCAGATGCACCCGGGCTACAGGCACCTTAAACGGGGACCCATCTATGCCCTTCAGGGTCAGCTGCGCGTGGGGTAGTATCCGCTCCGGGGCCACTATGTCGGATCGGGCCAGAGTCACCTCCGCCCCCGTGTCCCAGAAGCCCGTCACCTTCCTACCATCCACCTCCAGGGGTATGAGGCACTCGCTCCGCAGGGGCCGTCCTGCCCCCACCCGGTACACGGAGAAATCCGCCTCCTGAGAATCAGACCTCCCAGGGGAGGTGCACAGAGCATCCTTCCCCTCTCTCTGAGCTGAGGTTTGCCTGCCAGCCCCTGCCCCTGGGGCAGCCTGCCCTTCCTCCCGCCCCAGCCAGTTAACCCTGGAAAGTCCCCGGTCCTGGGACCTGGTGCACTGAGCCCTCTTGTGGCCTTTTTGCCCACAGCGATGGCAAGTTAGGCTTTGGGCTGTCTCTGTCCAGGCCCTGGCTGGTTCTCTGGGGCGCAGACGACCTGTTCCTTGGTCTCGCCCCGTAGTTGACTCCCTCCGTCGCTCAGCCGAGATCCGGTCTCTGCGCGGTTCCTTTTCTCTCCGGGACGCCCGTTCACACCCGGACCGGCTCTCCGTGAACTCATCCGCCAGTCTCCCGGCCTCCTGGGGGTTCTCTGGTCTCCGGTCCTTGAGCCACAGCCTCAGTTTGGGTGGGCACACTTCATAGAACTGCTCCATCATGACCAGCTTGAGCAGCTCCTCTGCGGTCTGGGCTCCGACTCCAGACACCCACTTGCGGCAGTATTGCGCCAGGCGGGAGGCCAGGTCCACATAGGTCTCCCGTGGCCCTTTCTGTACCCCCCGGAACTTCTTCCTGTACATCTCGGGGGTCAGCCCGAACTTGTGCAGCAGGGCCTCCTTGACTCGGTTGTAATCCCCTGGCTGTAGGTCCTCCAGCTGACTGAGCACTCCGGCCGCCTCCTGGTTCAGTGCGGGGACGAGCTCCTGCAGCCAGTCAGCTGGGGGGACCCGTTGCAGTCCACAGGCCCTCTCAAAGGAGCTGAGGAACCCGTCTATGTCACCCATGTCCTTCAGTTGGGCCACCACGGGCCTCTCCAAGCGCCTGGCAGCCCCGGGACCCTGGGGCCCATCCGCACTTGGCGCAGCCGGTGCCCCGCCGGTTCTCCGCTCTGCCATGGCCAGCTCATGCTGTCGCTGCCTCTCTCGATCTTGGCGCTCTCTCTCTCGGTCCTCTACTTCCAATTCCTTCATCCGCAGCTGGATCTCCAGCCGCCGCAGCTCCGCTGGGCTGGCCCCTGCCCCAGATGGGCTACGGCTTGCAGGCCTCCCGGGAGACGCTGTCTCATCTCTCCGGTGGGTTCCAGCGCTCCTCCCCCTCTCTGAGCCTGACACACTCTCCGGGGGGGTCTGGCTGCTTCCCCTGGGGACAAGATCCTGGCCCTGTGGCTGGTCATTCTCTTCCAGCTGGGTAATCAGCTGGGCCTTGGTTGCTTTCCGCACAGGCAAGCCCCTCTCTCTGCACAGCCCCACCAGCTCTGCCTTCAAGAGTCGGGCGTAGGCCATCTGCCCGCTAGTCCCCTCGGTGCAGACTCACCAGTCTAGTGCTGCAGCGCCCCACGATTCCCAGGAACCGCTTCGCTCTGTCTCCAGCACGCCTGGCTCCAGGGCTCTTGCTTCTACTGCGCCTTGTCGCTTGCCGCTGGAAGCTCCATCCACGGGGTGCAGTGCATCCCACTTCTGACACCAGTGTGACGGCGCGTTGGGGGTTCCCCGTCTCCTGCACCCCGAAATGGCACAAACAGACTGCACCAGCCAGTGGAATTGAGGGTGGTTTATTGCTCCTCCAGCACAGCGCAGCACAGATGTAATCTGGTTACAGGAACTGGGCTAGGATGCCTCAGGCCCCCTTGATATGGGGGAGGCTGGGCCCCTAAACTCCAGCTACTCTCCCTAGGCTGTCTCATCCATGCCCTCCGACAGCCAGCAACCAACTCACTAACTTCCAGCCCTGCCCCCCAGCCAAGGCAGCATTCCACCTTCCTTTGTTCCTCTCCATGGGGGGTGTCTGGCCACTGGTTTGCATAGTGACTCATCCTGTTTTGCTGGGTCGTGGTCCCCACGACAGCCAGTGGGGGTTACCCCAGAGCCAGCAGCATAGAAACCAGCCAGGTACCCCCACTACGTCACACCCCAGCCATGGGTTCTCCCCTCCCCCTGCTCTGCCAGTGCCTCCCACCTCTGCCCCTGCAACCCCAGCCATGGGTTCTCCCCTCCCCCTGCTCTGCCAGTGCCTCCCACCTCTGCCCCTGCCACCCCAGCCATGGGTTCCCCCCTCCCCCTGCTCTGCCAGTGCCTCCCACCTCTGCCCCTGCAACCCCAGCCATGGGTTCCCCCCTCCCCCTGCTCTGCCAGTGCCTCCCACCTCTGCCCCTGCAACCCCAGCCGTGGGTTCTCCCCTCCCCCCGCTCTGCCAGTGCCTCCCACCTCTGCCCCTGCAACCCCAGCCATGGGTTCCCCCCTCCCCCTGCTCTGCCAGTGCCTCCCACCTCTGCCCCTGCAACCCCAGCCATGTGTTCTCCCCTCCCCCCGCTCTGCCAGTGCCTCCCACCTCTGCCCCTGCAACCCCAGCCATGGGTTCCCCCCTCCCCCTGCTCTGCCAGTGCCTCCCACCTCTGCCCCTGCAACCCCAGCCATGGGTTCCCCCCTCCCCCTGCTCTGCCAGTGCCTCCCACCTCTGCCCTGCAACCCCCGTGATCCCAGCCCTGGGCCCCCACCGGCTTTGCTGACGCCCCTCAGTCTTAGCCAGTGCCCTTCTGTCTGATCCACATATCAGATCCCCTGCAGAGCTGATGCTCCTTGCCCCTGTCCAGTCCTGGGCACACCCCGCCCCGTGGGACGGACCTGCAGCCTCCTGCTTGCCCACGGGGGGCTCGTGCATGGCTGGGAAGGGCTGTGGTTGGTGCTGTGCCAGCTGGGTAGTGCTCAGCCGCTCGGTGCCTGCCTCGCGGGGGCCCCGGCCCCATTTATAGTGGCCCGTGGCCAGATCGTCCTCTGCTCCGGGGCTGGGGAAGAGCCTGCCCTCCCGCTTGCCAGTGTGCGAAGGGGGCTGCTGGCTGGGCACCCCTGCGAGGGTAACTTCACCCTCCTCAGCCTCTCCTGGCCAGCTGGGGCTGGACCCTCCTGGAAGCAGCAGGCCCAGGGCTGTAGCGCACCCAGGGCCTGTGAGGAGCCAGGTTTGTGCGGCCCCTGCTAGAGCCGCTCCAGAGTCCGGTTCGCCGAGTGCTGCAGCCCAGCCTCGCCCGCCTCCCTAGACTGGCAGACCGGCCCTTTGCCTGCACCACGCTCCCTCCCCAGCCTGCCAGTCACTAGGGCCGGGCAGAGCTGCGGGCAGGCCAGGCTGAGGCGAGCGCGGGCTTCTGTCCAGCCAGCTGCTGCCAGCTCCGGCCCTGCCTCTTGGCCTCCTTTTCAGGGAGGGGTGCTGGCAAGGCAGCTCCAGTATCGCCCACGGCCTGGGACCCCACAGCTCTACTCCCGCCCTGGCTGGCTGCGGGCTGCTCCCCGGGAGGAGGGAGTGAAGCAGGAAACGCCATGCTCTGGGGGGGGGAACCATCCAGCCGTGGGGGGGCTGCAGAGTCTGCGCACCGGGCGGTGGGGGGTCCCAGCTGTAAGCCTCGTGCAGCGCGAGTTCACCACCCGCCCCCTCGCCACAGGCTGCTTGGTGCCTCTGCCAGGTCCCCTCCCCAATCTGCATGAGGCCCAGCCCCCTCAGCGGGTGAGGGAGGGCAGCAGGGTGTGCCCCGGGCAGTTCCTCCCAGGCACAGAGTAAGCGCCCCCCCGGCAGACCCCGCAGCTCATTCGCCCTCGGGCAGCCGGAACGGGCCCTGGCGGCGACGCTGGCGGCGTCTTGTGCGGCACTGGGACGCGGTGGCGTGGGCCTGGCCCCCGTGGGCCGCGTGTCGCACGGGGGCTCCCGCTAGCGTCCAGGCTGTGCTATGGTTCCCTTCTCAGCCCCTTTCCCGACGCGCTCCCAGCCCCGCGGAGCGGGAGCCAATCGGCCTTTGTCGCAGGAACAGTTTGTTCCTCACAAAACAGGTTTTATTGGGCCGCATTTTTTCACAAACAATGTGTCAACAAATCTACATCAAGTCGTTAACAGCCTCGTGCGTCCTTACACTTCTGAAATGTGAAGAGCTATTGAAACACTGGGTTTACTGGAAATCGCATTTCTGGTCAAGGAAAAAGCCCCTAATCCTTTCCAGCAGCCTTCTAATTAATAAAAAAAGATTTTAAAAGAGAGAATGGCAACAAAATGAAAAGCAGCTTGTTTGGACGCTTGAAAAGAAACAACCCAAGCCAGAACAACACAACCTCTTCGAAACCTTTATATTCATTTTGAAAGGAAAATAATTGGGGGGGTGTGGGGTTTTTTTTTTGGACAGGCTCTATTCTAGTGCAGCTGAAACCTTCATCTTTGGAGCTGAAATTTTCCACTCTGTCTTTCTCTCAAGGTTACTTTCTAAATGCTCAGGGTTTATCTAGGAAATTGGAGTACCGTATTTGAGCAATAGCATGTAGCTAGCTGGAGTTACCTGGTGTTGCTCAGGGCGGGAGGTGGGGGCCTGCCGGGGATGCTCCCTGTGTTGGGTGGGCGGGAGGGGGTGAGCACAGGACCTAGGGTAGGCCGGGGGGCCCAGCTCACGCCCGGGGCTGCAGGTGCCGTGGGGAGCAGCAACCCCACTGCCCTCCCCGAAACTTTTGCCTCACTACCTGCTGCACCATGGGACCACACCGGGGGCTCCCCTCTCCTATGGGCCACAGTGAGCAGGTGCCGGGCTCCCCGCCACACCACCTGGAAGCTGCGCCGAACCCCGGACCACTCCCAGTGCTGCCACTGCCTCCCCGCTGGGCTCGCCCCACTGCGCCCGTGTGACGTAGTGGGGGTACTTGCTGGGCTGTGGTGACCCCTGCTGTCTGGAGCAAGACCCAGCAGGGGAAAACCTCGCTAGGCAGAGGTAATGCCAAACTTGTTGAACCAGTGGCCAGACACCCCCCATGGAGAGGAACAAAGGAAGGTGGAATGCTGCCCTGACTGGGGGGCAGGGCTGCAAGGGAATTTAGTTAGTTACTGGGGGAGAGCATGGAGGAGAGCCTAGGAGAAGGGGCTGGAGTTTAGGGGCCCAGTCTCCCCCATCTCAAGGGGGCCTGAGGCATCCTAGCCCAGCTCTGTGACCAGACTACATCTGTGCTGTGCTGTATCCTGGAGAGGCAATAAACTTCCTCTATTCCACCGGCTGGTGAAGTCTGTTTGTGCCATTTCGGGGTGCAGGAGACGGGGAACCTCCAACGCGCCGTCACAGCCCGCAACCGCCCCCTAGCGCTGGCCGCAAGCGCCAGTCCGCCCCTTGGCAACCCTCAGCCACTGCCGGAGGAGCGGGGCCCTGGCCGAGTGACATCTCGGGAGGCCAGAGGGGACTCCCACACTCTGGATGCACCTGCACAGTGGAACAGCCTAGTAGAGGCAAATGGGGCAGCTGCCGCTCGGAGCACCACCCCCCCACTCCCCTCGCGCTTCCACCACCGGCCTTAGTGAGTGACTCCCCACCGCTTCCCCCGGAAGCTGCCAAACGTACCGTAAACCCTTCTCCTGGAGGAAAGGTTCTCCCATGCAAAGTTTGGTTGCGGTAGCTCTTCTAGTGCCCAAGTTATTAGCGTGCAAACATTCTCCTTTCTATAGTAGATAACGGGTGAGCAAGGGTTTAAAAAAGAACTAGGTAAGTTCCTGGAGGACACGTCCACCAGTAGCTACTCTGCAAGGGAGCGAGGGATGCTACCCCCATATCCTGAGGCTATGTCTACACTGCAAGGTTTTTGCGCAAAACCCAGCAGAGCGTCCACTCCTCAAGTGCACAAGTAAATCGGCAGCACAGAGAGTTTTTGCCGGTAGAGTTATTCCTCTCCCCACATAGACTCTAATGCCAGAAGGGGCCATGGATGACTCTAATCCGGCCGCCTGCCTAGTGCAGGCCACAGAACTTCCAGGTTGTGTCTAGATTGGCAAGTTTTTCCGGAAAATCAGCAGCTTTTTTTCGACTCCAGCTACGTAATTAGCGTCAGTGGAGTTCTGTATCTTAAGTCAACTTTCCCCTGGGTTGTGTCCAGACTACATCCCTTTTCCGTAAAAGGGATGCAAATTAGACACATCGCAATAGCAAATGAAGCGGGGATTTAAATTCCCCCTGCTTCATTTGCATAAACATGGCTGCTGCTTTTTTCCAGCTCGGAGCTTTGCCGGAAAAAAGCGCCAGTCTAGACGCGGATCTTTCAGAAAATAAAGCCTTTTCCGAAAGATCCCTTATTCCTCTTAAAATAAGGACACGGGGGCTGTGTCTAGACTGGCAAGTTTTTCCGGAAAATCAGCCACTTTTTTTCCGGAAAAACTTGTCAGCTGTCTACACTGGCCATTTGAATTTCCAGAAAAGCACTGACGATCTCATGTAAAATCATCAGTGCTTTTCCAGAAAAACTATGCTGCTCCCGTTCGGGCAAAAGTCTTTTTCCGAAAGACTTTTGCCCAAAAGAGCCAGTGTAGACAGCACAGTACTGTTTTCCGCAAAAAAGCCCCGATCGCAAAAAAGTGCTTTTGCAGAAAAGCGTCCTGCCAATCTAGACGCGCTTTTCCAAAAATGCTTTTAATGGAAAACTTTTCCGTTAAAAGCATTTCCGGAAAATTATGCCAGTGTAGACGTAGCCAGGTAGCTAGCAAAGGTGTTGGCCAAGGCCCCGGGTGAACTAATCGAGATAGAGGAATGAAATTTGAATTGTGTAAGATTCCCTGCCTGCTTTCTTTGTGTGGGAGAGAGAAACCAGGAGTTGAGAGACACCGAATGATTTCAACCCAGACAGGCCGACCATGCCTTCAAGGAATTCGGGGCATGCAAGTGGACTGAATGAAGAGAAGACTGGAAGTAAGTAAAAGGAAAAAGTGAATCTTGTCGTATTCAGAATATTTGTCTTTATTTTGTGGTTTGGTTTGAAGTGCTCTGTGTGAATCTCTGCCTCCCCTCCCAATTACCACCTAGCACTGCGCCCAGAGACTTTTCTCGGTGCTTTAATTTGTTTTCCATAGTTGCTCTGTCACATCTAGCAACCAAGGACGCTTGATCAAGTTTATCTTTTGTTTTGTAATAAAAATCACTTTTTGTAAAGGTTGATTTGATTCTTGTGTCCGGGAAGGTCCCTGTGTGTATTTGCAGCCCTCAGAGGTCAGCTACCAGGGATTGCAGCTTGTTTTTTCTTTTTTTCAAGCTCTTTTGGGGCAAAAGAGCTTGGGGTACCCCTGGGAGTGGGTTCAAGTGTCCTCCCTGTTTTTTTAGGGATCAAAATCACTTGCTGGTCACCGCGATCCCCCCAAACCTGTGTGTTGTGATTCTGGGGGAAGTTTTCTTGTCTCCAGGGTCTGTAGAGGCAATGTTTTTTTTTTCTTTTGAGCTTTTTGTGGGCCCCCATCTTCTGCACTTCAGCTCCCTGTCTCAGTGCCCAAGCCCCTTGCCTGGCGTGAGATCCTGACCGGAACGGAGTGCAGACCGCTGCTTTTCCTTGCAGCCACCCGCTGCTTCGCCCTGTCGCCAGCTTCCAGCAGCTCTGTAAGGAGCCGGCAGGCTGGCCATGAAGTACACATGCGAAGCCTCGCTCCTGTCTCCATTTGCCAGGCAGCTCTTCTCTCTGCTGCTGTTTTATAGCTCCCGGGATAAGAGCTTCACTACTGCTGCTAGCCGAGGGAGCGCTCCTTGTGCTCTCATGCCAGAGGCTTGTACTTTTGAAGCGGACACACCAGGGCTCAGCTGCTGTCTCCCCCCCGCGTGCCTGAGTTCGGCTGTAATTGTCTCTCTTGCTTGCAACCTGTGGCTTTGTTTCAGCTCACCCTGGATTCTCTCTTTCTCCTGCCCATGCCGGGCCTCGGGTCGTGGCAATGCACTGGCAGGAGTGAGTAAATCCCGATCAGAATAATTGTCGGGCTGTAACGCAGCTAGTCATCTTTCTCTGCATGCCTAGTTAGCTTTGATTTAATAGGCCACCGGCTCCGGGCCCGGTGTGGGTTGCATCAGCCCAGCACTGCAAACGAAAGCCTCAATAAGTCAAGCAGGGTTACACTTTACAGGTGCCGCATTGAAAATAAATATTTCCTAATAAATCAGAGCAGGCGGGATTGCAAATAGCGAGGCAGGATGCATATGGCTTAATTACACCGGGCCTAATGAACATCCTGTTTGGTGCATGGTGATTTACAACCGAAGGAGACAGTCCAGGCCGTGCCTGACAATTTAGAGACCAGGCGGTGGAGGGAATATGCCGGAAAGGGCTATTGAAGGGAGGCGGCAGGGAACACCGCTCGGCGGCTGCAGGGCCAGCACAGGCTGCATCCACAGGGAGTTCCTGGTGGGCAGGGTTCGCCCTGGGATCTGTCGGGCCAGGGTGGGGCTGTGCATGGCAGCTGCCCCCGCGTGGAGTTGCAGTGAAAGTCATAAGAACATGGAACATAAGAACGGCCAGTCTGGGTCAGACCAATGGTCCATCTCGCCCACTGTCCTGTCTGCCCACAGTGACCAATGCCAGGTGCCCCAGAGGGAGAGAACAAAACAGGTAATCCTCACGTGATCCCTCCCCTGTTACCCACCTCCAGAGAAACAGAGGCCAGGGACACCATTTCTACCTATCCTGGCTAATAGCCATTGATGGACCTAACCTCCATGAACTTATCTCGCTCTTTTTTGAACCCTGTCAAAGTCCTGGCCTTCACTGCATCCTCTGGCGAGGAGTTCCACAGGTTGACTGTGTGCTGCGTGAAGAAAAACTTCCTTTGGTTTGTTTTAAACTGGCTGCCTATTCATTTCATTTGGTGACCCCTAGTTCTTATACTGTGGGAATAAGTAAATAACTTTTCCTTGTTCACTTGTTCCACACCAGTCATGATTTTACAGACCTCTATCCTATCCCCCCTCAGTCTTCTCTTTTCTAAGCTGAAAAGTCCCCGTCTTTTTCATCTCTCTTCATATGGGACCCGTTCCAAAACCCTCATCATTTTTGTTGCCCTTTTCTGAACCTTTTTCAATTCCAAGAGATCTTTTTTGAGACGAGTTGACCACATCTGTGTGCAGTATTCAAGATGTGGGCGTCCCATGGTTTTATATAGCGGCAATAAGATATTCTCAGACTTATTCTCTATCCCTTTTTAAACGATTACTAAGATTGTTTGCTTTTTTGGCTGCTGCTGCGCACGGAGTGGATGTTTTCAGAGAACTGTCCACAATGACTCCAAGATCTCTCTTGAGTAGTTGTAGCTGAATTATTCCCCTCATATTGTACGTATAGTTGGGATGATGTTTTCCAATGTGCATTACTTGACATTTATCAACATTAAATTTCATTTGCCATTTTGTTGCCCAATCACTCAGGCTATGTCTACACGACAGCACTAATTCAAACTAACTTAGTTCGAATTAGTTAATTCGAACTAAGCTAATTCGAACTAACGCATCTAGACCTAAAAACTAATTCGAATTAGCATTTTGAGAATTCGAACTAGCATGTCCACACTGAGTGGACCCTGAACCGGGGTTAAGGATGGCCGGAAGCTGTGCCAGCAGAGCATCAGGTTAGGACTTAGAGCGTGGAGCTGCTGCCTCAGGCTAGCCGAGGGCTGTGCTTAAACCCATCCCAGACAGACAGTTCTCAGGGGTCCCCGCTTGCTTGTCTACCTCGATGAGGGACAGCTAAGCAGTCCTGTCTTGTAGTGCCCTGAGTGCCCACACTCGGCACATCACAACACTCAGCCATCAGCCCAGCTGCACTTGCCGCAGGCTGCCATCTGGGGGGGGGATGTCAATCGGGGGGCCCTCAGGATCCAGGAGGCCCTGCAGGAGAGCTTCCACCCTGAGGAGCCCTCAGAGCCACCCCAGTCCTCCCCATCAGGGGCTCATGCCCCATTCCTCCCTCACCTCCTTCCACTTACCCCTCCCTAGCCCCCCTTCCTGATGTACAAAATAAAGGACACGTGTGTTCAAAAATAGAAACTCTCTTTATTGAACAAAACTGGGGGGGGGGGGGGCGATTAACCTCTGGGGAGACTGGGAAAAGGAGGTGGGAGAGGGGAAGAGAGAGGATAGGAGGGGGAAGAGGAGGGGGAGGGGGAAACCTGGGAGGAGGGAGCTGGAAGGGGGAAGCCAGGGGAAGAAGGAGGAGGGGAAGTATAAAACTATGATACGCCGTATCTTCAGTACTGTGTACAGATGTGGTCTCCTCATCTCAAAAAAGATATTTTGACCTTGGAAAGGGTTCAGAAAAGGGCAACTAAAATGATTAGGGGTTTGGAGCAGGTCCCATATGAAGAGAGGCTAAAGAGACTGGGACTTTTCAGCTTAGAAAAGAGGAGACTGAGGGGGGATATGATAGAGGTCTATAAAAGCATGAGTGGTGTGGAGAGGGTGAATAAAGAAAAGTTCTTCATTAGTTCCCATAATAGAAGGACTAGAGGACACCAAAGGAAATGAATGGACAGCAGGTTTAAAACTAATAAGTGAAAATTCTTCTTCACACAGCACATAGTCAACCTATGGAACTCCTTGCCACAGGAATCTGTGAAGGCTAGAACTATAACAGAGTTTAAAGAGAAGTTAGATAAATTCATGGAGGTTGAGTCCCTGGAGTGCTATTAGCCAGGGGGTAGGAATGGTGTCCCTGGCCTCTGTTTGTGGAAGGCTGGAGATGGATGGCAGGAGACAAATCGCTTGATCATTGTCTTCAGTCCATCCCCTCTGGGGCACCTGGTGCTGGCCGCTGTCGGCAGACAGGCCACTGGGCTAGATGGACCTTTGGTCTGACCCAGTATGGCCGTTCTTATGTTCTTATGTTCTAAGCTCAGGGCTGGGGGGTCTCACTGGACCAACTTGATTTTCATGCAAACCTGCTCCTGGGTTTGCATGTGGCCTTTGGTGGCCAGGCTGGCAGCTCCCCTGCCTTAGACGGCCGCATTCCTGTGCCTAGTGTGGAGGTTGTGGACGTTGCAGGCCTCCCCCAAACCTCGATGAGGTCCACGATCTCTGCACTAGATCAGGCGGGCGCCCGCCTCTTGTGGCCCCGGCCAGGCTCCTGGGAGCTGCCAGCCTGGTCCCGGGAAGAGACGGACTGCTGGGTGGCAGCGGGTGGCTGGCTCATGCTGTGCCAGGTGCAGGGTCTGCTGGCTGGGTGCTGGCAGGCTTGCACCTGGCACGGACACCGTAGCCAGCCCGTGCCCCTTTAAGGGCTCCGGGGCCGGGAGGGGAGCAGACGAGTTTCCCTGGTGGTGCCCAGAGTGGCCACCAGGGAAACCTGGGGAGGGCTAGCCTCCCACTAGAATCATAGAATAATAGGACTGGAAGGGACCTCGAGAGGTCATCGAGTCCAGCCCCCCGCCCTCAAGGCAGGACCAAGCTCCACCTAAACCATCCCTGACAGATGTCTGTCTAACCTGTTCTTAAATATCTCCAGAGAGGGAGATTCCACCACCTCCCTTGGCAATTTATTCCAATATTTGACCACCCTGACAGTTAGGAATTTTTTCCTAATGTCCAATCTAAACCTCCCCTGCTGCACTTTAAGCCCATTACTCCTTGTCCTGTCCTCAGAAACCAAGAGGAACAAATTTTCTCCTTCCTCCTTGTGACACCCTTTTAGATATTTGAAAACCGCTATCATGTCCCCCCTTAATCTTCTTTTTTCCAAACTAAACAAGCCCAGTTCATGAAGCCTGGCTTCATAGCTCATGTTCTCTAGACCTTTAATCATTCTTGTCGCTCTTCTCTGTACCCTTTCCAATTTCTCCACATCTTTCTTGAAATGTGGCGCCCAGAACTGGACACAGTACTCCAGCTGAGGCCTAACTAGTGCAGAGTAGAGCGGCAGAATGACTTCACGAGTTTTGCTTACAACACACCTGTTGATACAACCTAGAATCATATTTGCTTTTTTTGCAACAGCATCACACTGTTGACTCATACTCAACTTGTGGTCCACTATGACCCCTAGATCCCTTTCCGCCATGCTCCTTCCTAGACAGTCGCTTCCCATCTTGTATGTATGGAACGGATTGTTCCTTCCTAAGTGGAGCACTTTGCATTTCTCTTTATTAAACCTCATCCTGTTTACCTCTGACCATTTCTCTAACTTGCTAAGGTCATTTTGAATTATGTCCCTATCCTCCAAAGAAGTCGCAACCCCACCCAGTTTGGTATCATCTGCAAACTTAATAAGAGTACTCTCTATCCCAATATCTACATCATTGATGAAGATATTGAACAGTACGGGTCCCAAAACAGACCCTTGCGGAACTCCACTTGTTATCCCTTTCCAGCAGGATTTAGAACCATTAACAACAACTCTCTGACTACGGTTATCCAGCCAATTATGCACCCACCTTATCGTGGCCCTATCTAAGGGTATGTCTACACTAGAAAGTTAGTTCGAACTAACGGACGTTAGTTCGAACTAACTTTCCTATGCGCTACACTAGCGCTCCGCTAGTTCGAATTTGAATCGAACTAGCGGAGCGCTTAGTTCGAACTAGGTAAACCTCATTTTACGAGGACTAACGCCTAGTTCGAACTAGCTAGTTCGAACTAAGGGCTGTGTAGCCCTTTAGTTCGAACTAGTGGGAGGCTAGCCCTCCCCAGGTTTCCCTGGTGGCCACTCTGGCCAACACCAGGGAAACTCTATGCCCCCCTCCCGGCCCCGGACCCCTTAAAGGGGCACGGGCTGGCTACGGTGCCCGTGCCAGGTGCAAGCCTGCCAGCACCCAGCTAGCAGACCCTGCACCTGGCACGGCACAGAGCCACCCACCCGATGCCCCCCAGCCCACCCCCTCTTGCCGGGACCAGGCTGGCGGCTCCCGGGAGTTTGCCCTGGACCGCAAGAGGCGGGCACCTTCCTGGGCTAGTGCGGACATCGTGGACCTCGTCCACGATCTCCGCACTAGGCACAGGAAAGTGGCCGTCTAGGGCAGGAGAGCTGCCAGCCTGGCCACCAAGGACCAGGTGTGCATGAAAATCAAGGGGGTCCACTGAGACCCCCGACACTGAGCCCTGAGCTTACAATGGCCGTCCTGGGTCAGACCAAAGGTCCATCTAGCCCAGTAGCCTGTCTGCCCACAGCGGCCAACCCTAGGGACCCTGGAGGGGATGGACCGAAGACAATGACCAAGCCATTTGTCTCGTGCCATCCCTCTCCAGCCTTCCACAAACTTTGGGCAGGGACACCACTCCTACCCTCTGGCTAATAGGACTCCATGGCCCCAACCTCCATGACTTGATCTCACTTCCCTTTAAACTCTGTTCTAGTTGTAGCCTTCACAGCCTCCTGCAGCAAGGAGTTCCACAGGTTAACTATTTGCTTTGTCAAGAAGAACAACTTTCTCTTACTAGTTTCAAGCCTGCTACCCATTCCTTTCCTTTGGTGTCCTCTAGTCCTTCTTTATGGGATCTCAGGAAGAACTTTTCTGAATGCACCCTCTCCACCCAACCCCTGCTTTTACAGACTTCTATCCTGTCCCCCCTCCGTCTCCTCTTTTCTAAGCTGAACAGTCCCAGTCTCTGTAGCCTCTCTTCATCTGGGACCTGTTCCCAACCCCTGATCATGTTAGTTGCCCTCCCCTCTCCCAGCCTTTCTCTTCCCCTCTCCCCCTCCTTTTCCCAGTCTCCCCCAGTTTTTTTCAATAAAGACAGAGTCAATGTTGGAAGAAACGTTATCTTTATTTTGTACATCAAGAAGAAGGGGGGCTAGGGAAGGGCAAGTGGAAGGAGGTGAGGGAGGAATGGGGTACGAGCCCCCGATGGGGAGGACTGGGCTGGCTCTGCGGGCTTCTGGGGGTGGAAGCTCTCCTGCAGCCCCCCAATTACTCCCTCTCCCCAGATGGCAGCCTGCGGCAAGTGCAGCCGGGCTGATGGCCGAGTGGTGTGATGTGCCCAGTGTGGGCACTCAGGGCACTCCAAGCCAGAACTTCTTTGCAAGCGGGGCACCCCTTAGAACTGTGTGTCCGGGGTGGGGGTCGGGACCCTTTAAGCGCAGCCCTCGGCTAGCCTGAGACAGTATCTCCATGCTCTAAGTCCTCCTTTTATGCCCTGCCGGCACTGCTTCCGGCCATCCTTAAGCCCTGTTCAGAGTCCACTCAATGTGGACTTACTAGTTCGAACTAGCAAAACGCTAGTTCGAACTAGTTTTTAGTTCTAGATGCGTTAGTTCGAACTAGCTTAGTTCGAATTAACTAATTCGAACTAAGTTAGTTCGAACTAGCGCTGTAGTGTAGACGTACCCAAAGTTATATTTGCCTAGTTTATCAATAAGAATATCATGCTACACAGCCCTTAATTCAAACTACTTAATTTGAACTAGGCTTAGTCCTCGTAGAATGAGGTGAGATCTTTTTGAAGCTCTTCACACTCTGATTTGGTCTTAACTCTCTTGAGCAGTTTGGCATCATCTGAAAATTTTGCCACCTCCCTGTTTACCCCTGTGACGTAGTGGGGGTACCTGGCTGGTTTCTATGCTGCTGGCTCTGGGGGATCCCCCACTGGCTGCCGTGGGTACCACGACCCAGCAAAACAGGATGAGTCACTATGCAAACCAGTGGCCAGACACCCCCCATGGAGAGGAACAAAGGAAGGTGGAATGCTGCCTTGGCTGGGGGGCAGGGCTGGAAGTGAGGGAGTTGGTTGCTGGCTGTCGGAGGGCATGGAGGAGAGCCTAGGAGAAGGGGCTGGAGTTTAGGGGCCCAGTCTCCCCCATCTCAAGGGGGCCTGAGGCATCCTAGCCCAGTTCCTGTTACCAGACTACATCTGTGCTGCGCTGTGCTGGAGGAGCAATAAACCACCCTCAATTCCACTGGCTGGTACAGTCTGTTTGTGCCATTTCGGGGTGCAGGAGACGGGGAACCCCCAACGCGCCGTCACAACCCCTTTCTCCAGATCATGTATGAATAAGTTGAATAGGATTGGTCCCAAACAGACTTTTGGGGGACCCCACTCGGTACCTCTCTCCACTTGGAAAACTGACCATTTTTTCCTACCCTTTTTTTCCTGTCTTTTAACCAGTTCTCAGTCTACAAAAGGACCTTCCCTCTTATCCCATGACAACTTACTGAAGAGCCTTTGGTGAGGGACCTTGTCAAAGGCTTTCTGGAAATCTAAGTGCACTAGATCCACTGGACCTCCCTTGTCCACGTGCTTGTTGACCCTCTCAAAGAGCTCTAGCTGATTAGTGAGGCAGGATTTCCCTCCAGAAACCATGTTGACTTTCCCCCAACAAATTATCTTCATCCATGTGTCTGACAATTGTATTCATTTCCACAGCTCTGGCCACATGTTGGACTTTGGTCTGTCTTAGGGACTTATTTGGTCCCCATCACCACAGTGCTGCACAGCCTGTAATGCATTGATCCCACAACACTGGGGAAACGGAGGCGCTGAGCGGCTAAGTGACTTGCCCAAGGTCAGACAAAGCAGAGAAAGGAGTAAAACGTGGGTCTCCCAAGTCCTAGGTGCGGTTTCTAACCATCCCTCGTTCCTCTCCTGAGCTGGCTGTGCAGCCGCCACCTCCTAGGAGGGGCCATGTGGACCGTGGCCACGATTCTGACCGACTCTGCTGCCCCTGCCTGGTGTGAACCAGCTTTTCCCCAGTGGGGAGTAGGAGCCGTTCGGTGGGGACATGGCAGATCCTCTCTTGCATAAAGGCGAGCAGCAGGCTTCACTCCCCTGCCAGTCAATCCCTTAGAGAGACCAAAGTCCAGCGTGGGGCTCAGACACTCAGAACAGGGTCTGTGGGTCCCGGTTGCCGCGAGGCCTGGTTCAGAACTAGGACGGCCCTGCTGGAAGGAGGGTGCAGCTTGGCCAGTCCAGCTCTGGGACAAAGCAGGTGGGCTAGGAGGCTTGCATCCCACCCGAGCCAAGGAGAATTCAGCGCCCCACATTGAGAGGGGAGCTGCAGACCTAGCGCTTCCCCCTGCAGCCGGCCCGCCTCTGTATCTGTCTGGGCAGCCGGCGCTGGGGTGGGGGCCTGCAGCCCAGGCTGTGCTTGCTCCTAGCCTCCCCGCCCCCCTGTTTCCCCTGGCGGCTTTGTGGAAAGTAGGGCAGTCACACAAGTAAAATAACTAATCACGACTAATTGTAATCTTAACTGCACTTTTCATAAAAGAATACCATTTACTGAAATAGCTTTGGATGTCTGCTGCTTGTTCAGATATATTGATTTCAAGGACAACATAGAATACAAAGCACACAGGGTCACTGTCTATTATTTTTACAAATATTTGCACTGTAAAAAGATGAAAGAAATAGTATTTTTCAATTCATCTCACCCAGGCACTGTAAGTGCAATCTTTTTATTGTGGACACGCCACTTACAAATACAGGCTTTTTTACATAACTGAATGCCAAAACAAAACAATGTAAAACGTTACAGCCTGCAAGTCCACTCAGTCCTACTTCTTGTTCAGCCAGTTGTTCAGACAAACACATTTGTTTTGATTTACAGGTGCTAATGCTGCCCGCTCTTTATTTACAGTGTCACCTGAAAGTGAGAACAGGCCTTCGTGTGGCAATGTTGGAGGCCAGATATGCTGAATGTTGGAATACCCCTTCATGCTTGGATCACCTTTCCAAGGACATGCATCCAGGCTGGTGACAGGTTCTCTCGATAATGATCTAAAACCTGGCAACCCAACACATGTTCAACTTCATCATCTGAGTCAGATGCCACCAACAAAAGGTTGATTTGGTGGTTTGGGTTCTGCAGTTTGCACCTTGGAGTGCTGATCTTTAAAGCCTTCTGAAAAGGGTGCTCCAGGCCTCATCCCCCTTGGATTTTGGAAGGCCCCTTAGAACATAAGAACATAAGAATGGCCAGATTGGGTCAGACCAAAGGTCCATCTAGCCCAGTAGCCTGTCTGCTGACAGTGGCCAGCACCAGGTGCCCCAGAGAGGGTGGACTGAAGACAATGATCAAGCGATTTGTCTCCTGCCATCCCTCTCCAGCCTCTGACAAACAGAGGCCAGGGACACCACTTCTATCCCCTGGCTAATGGCCTTTTATGGACCTAACCTCCATTAAATTATCTAACTTCTCTTTAAACTATGGAAGGGTACGTCTAAACTACATGCCTCTGTCAGCAGAGGCATGTAGATTTGTTTTTTTGGCAAAGGCAAATGAAGCTGCGATTTAAATGATCGTGGCTTCATTTACATTTACATGGCTGCCGCGCCGAGCCGACAAACAGCTGATCAGCTGTTTGTCGGCTCGCGCGCTAGTCTGGACGTTCCCCCGTCGACATCAAAGCCCTTTGTCGGCATCCCCGGTAAACTTCATTCCACGAGGAATAACGGGGCTGCCGACAAAGGGCTTTGATGTCGACAGGGGGAGCGTCCAGACTAGCGCGCGAGCCGACAAACAGCTGATCATTTAAATCGCGGCTTCATTTGCCTTTGCCTATGTGTCAAATCTACATGCCTCTGCCGACACAGCCTTATAGTCGTAGCCTTCACAGCCTCCTCTGGCAAGGAGTTCCATAAGTTGACTACATGCTGTGTGAAGAAGAACTTTCGTTTATTAGTTTTAAACCTGCTACCCATTAATTTCATTTGGTGTCCTCTAGTTCTTCTATTGTGGGAACTAATACATAACTTTTCTTTATTTGCCCTCTCCACACCACTCATGATTTTATAGACCTCTGTCATATCCCTCCTTAGTCTCCTCTTTTCTAAACTGAAAAGTCCCAGTCGCTTTAGCCTCTCTTCATATGGGACCCGTTCCAAACCCCTAATCAGTTGAGTTGCCCTTTTCTGAACCCTTTCCAAGGCCAAAATATCTTTTTGGAGGTGAGGAGACCACATCTGTACACAGCTGGATTTTTAAACCTTGGGGAGAATGCTGTAGCTATCTTCAGAAATCTCAAGTTGGTACAGGCTGAACCTCTGTAGTCTGGCACCCTTGAAACCCGACCGGTGCCGAACCAGAGAATATGCCGGACCATGGGAGGTCAGGATTGGCTTGCAGCATCCCCAACACTGGCAGTGATGGGGGATTGGTCCTTGGGTTGGCGTTTCTGTTGTAGGGTGTGTGGCAGGGGCGAGTATCGGCGTCAGGTTGGGGGCTGCCTATAAGCGAGGCCTGGCTTGTCTCCCAAGCGAGTGTTTTCCAGGAGTGGTTGTAGATCACTGGTGATGTGCTGCAACGGTTTTAGCTGGGGGCTAGCAGCGCTGTTCTGTTACTTTCCTTGCTGGGCCTGTCTTACAGTAGGTGACTTATGGGGCTCCATTTGGCTCTGTCAATCTGTTTCCTCTCTTCCCTGGGTGGGTATTGTAGTTTTAAGAATGCCCAGCACAGATCCTGTAGGTCAGTGGTCTGCAACGTGGTGCTCGTGGGTGCCATGGTGCCCACCGGGGCTTTATGTGCGCCTGCCGAGAGACAAGGGCTGCCCCGAGCCATTCTTGTGTCCCGGGCCTCGGGCGCGTGGTGCACGCATGGCCCCGCCCCCGGGCGCTTGGCGCATGTGCGGCCCCGCCCCGGGCGCCCGGCAGCCCCAAAAGGTGGGACCACTGCTGTAGGTATTTGTCTCTGTCTGAGAGATTGGAGCAGATCCGGTTATATCTTAGGGCTTGGCTGTAGACAATGGATCGTGTGATGTGTCCTGGATGGAAGCTGGAGGCATGCAGGGAAGTAACAATGAAGTGAATTTTTGCCCACAATAGCTTATGCCCGAATAAATCTGTGAGGGTCTGTCTACACTACCACCCTAGTTCAAAGTAGGGTGGTTAATGTAGGCAATCGAAGTTGCAAATGAAGCCCGGGATTTAAATATCCCGGGCTTCATTTGCATCTTGCCGGGCGCCGCCATTTTTAAATCCCCGTTAGTGCAGACTCCGAGCTCTTCTCTGGACCTTCTCCAATTTCTCTACATCTTTCTTGAAATGCGGTGCCCAGAACTGGACACAATCCTCCAACTGAGGCCTAACTAGTGCAGAGTAGAGCGGAAGAATGACTCCTCGTGTCTTGCTCACAACAGTACAGAATCAGGTTTGCTTTTTTTGCAACAGCATCACACTGTTGACTCATGTTTCGCTTGTGGACCACAACGGCCCCTAGATCCCTTTCTGCAGGACTCCTTCCTAGACAGTCGCTTCCCATTCTGTGCGTGTGAAACTGATTGTTCCTTCCTAAGTGGAGCACTTTGCATTTGTCCTTATGAAACTTCATTCTCTTGACCTCAAACCATTTTTCTAGTATGTCCAGATCAGTTTGAATTTTGACCCTCTCCTCCAAGCACTCGCAACCCCTCCCAGCTTGGTATCATCTGCAAACTTAATAATCACACTCTTTATGGCATCATGGGAGTGGAGATTTCCTATCTTTGGAAAATCATGGGAGACAGGAGAGATTCCAGAGGACTGGAAAAGCACAAATCTAGGGCCCATCTATAAAAAGAGAAATAAGAACAACCCAGGAAACTACAGACTGGTCAGTTTAACATCTGTGCCAGGGAAGATAATGGAGCAAGTAATTAAGAGAATCATCTGTCAACACTTGGAAGGTGGCAAGGTGATAGGGAACAGCCAGCATGGATTTGTAAAGAATAAATCATGTCAAACCAATCTGATAGCTTTCTTCGATAGGATAACGAGTCTTGTGGCTAAGGGAGAAGCGGTGGATGTGGTATACCTAGACTTTAGTAAGGCGTTTGATACGGTCTTGCCTGAGATTCTTATCAATAAACTAGGCAAATACAACTGAGATGGGGCTACTATAAGGTGGGTGCATAACTGGTTGGATAACCGTACTCAGAGAGTAGTTATTAATGGTTCACAATCCTGCTGGAAAGGCATAACAAGTGGGGTTCCGCAGGGGTCTGTTTTGGGACCGGCTCTGTTCAATATCTTCATCAACTATTTAGATATTGGCATAGAAAGTACGCTTATTAAGTTTGCAGATGATACCAAGCTGGGAGGGGTTGCGACTAATCTGGAGGAGAGGGTCATAATTCAAAATGACCTGGACAAATTGGAGAAATGGTCAGAGGTGAACAGGATGAAGTTTAATAAAGACAAATGCAAAGTGCTCCACTTAGGAAGGAACAATCAGTTTCACACATAGGGTGTGTCTAGACTACATGCCTCCTTCGACGGAGGCATGTAGATTAGCCAGATCGGAAGAGGGAAATGAAGCCGCGATTAAAATAATCGCGGCTTCATTTAAATTTAAATGGCTGCCCCGATCTGCCGATCAGCTGTTTGTCGGCAGATCGGGGCAGTCTGGACGCGACGCGCCGACAAAGAAGCCTTTCTTCATCGGCACAGGTAAGCCTCGTGAAACCAGGTTTACCTGTGCCGATGAAGAAAGGCTTCTTTGTCGGCGCGTCGCGTCCAGACTGCCCCGATCTGCCGACAAACAGCTGATCGGCAGATCGGGGCAGCCATTTAAATTTAAATGAAGCCGCGATTATTTTAATCGCGGCTTCATTTCCCTCTTCCGATCTGGCTAATCTACATGCCTCCGTCGAAGGAGGCATGTAGTCTAGACACACCCATACAGAATGGGAAGTGACTGTCTGGGAAGGAGTACAGCAGAAAGGGATCTAGGGGTTATAGTGGACCACAAGTTAAATATGAGTCAGCAGTGTGATGTTGTTGCAAAGAAAGCAAACATGAGTCTGGGCTGCATTAACAGGAGTGTTGTGAGCAAGACACGAGGAGTCATTCTTCCGCTCTACTCTGCACTAGTTAGGCCTCAGTTGGAGTATTGTGTCCAGTTCTGGGCACCACATTTCAAGAAAGATGTGGAGAAATTGGAAAGGGTCCAGAGAAGAGCAACAAGAATGATGAAAGGTCTAGAGAACATGAGCTAGGAGGGAAGGCTGAAGGAATTGGGCTTGTTTAGTTTAGAAAAGAGAAGACTGAGGGGGGACATGAGAGCCGTTTTCAGGTGTCTAAAAGGGTGTCACAAGGAGGAGGGAGAAAACCTTGTTCATTTTGGCCTTTGAGGATAGAACAAGAAGCAAGGGGCTTAAACTGCAGCAAGGGAGGTTTAGGTTGGACATTAGGAAAATGTTCCTGACTGTCAGGGTGGTGAAACACTGGAATAAATTGCCCAGGGAGGTTGTGGAATCCCCATCTCTGGAGATATTTAAGAGCAGGTTAGAGAAATGTCTATCAGGGTATGTCTACACTACCCCCCTAGTTCGAACTAGGGGGGTAGTGTAGACATTCCCTCTGGGATGGTCTAGACAGTATTTGGTCCTGCCATGAGGGCAGGGGACTGGACTCGATGACTCTCGAGGTCCCTTCCTGTCCTATTATTCTATGACTCTCGGATCAGTTACGTGAGCTCAGGGTCAACCTCCCAGAGCCAATGCCAAGGGGGCTCGGGAGCCAAGACAAAACGCTAGAATCTAGCCCAGAAAGGCAGGCTGGGTGGAGCCGTCGGGGGCCTGCTGACCCTGGATGGGGTGGGGTTGGCGTGTGTCTTGCCGTGACCTGTCCCAAACCCAGTGTCACTTGCCCCTCCTCCACCCGGCTCTATGAATCTGGCTGATGAACATGCATCACTCGAAGACGCTTCAGGCAAAAGGCAGCATGCGATGCATCATTTTCACCGTTACCATCTGCCGAATGTCTCCTTGCGACTTCTGCGCCTGCATCACGCCTGGAAGGGGGTTAGAAGTAAGAAGGGGGGCGGGGCTCCTGCTAATTCTAATTGGGCCAACGAGGGTCATTAGTGATCCCCAGACACACAATGGCCGGGTGCTCGAGGGACCGATCTGTCCATGGCTTTGCTTCTCCTGTAAGACGGGGGTGGGAACCTTTTTTGGGCTGGGGGCCACTGACCCACAGAAAACTCAGTGGGGCCACACAAAAGTGAGACGCCACAGGGCAACGCCCCCCCCAACCCAGCTCACTGGCGTGTCCCCCGACTGAGAAGCAGAAAGACGCGTCCCACACTTCCATCGCACACTAGAGCTGGGGGGGGGGGGTTAGTAGATTTTGTGTCCCCCCCATGCTCTGGGATGGGGCCAGAAATAAGGGGCTCAGTGTGGTAAGTCTGGGGGGTAAGATGCAGGAGCAGGCTGAGGGTGGGGATCAGGGCAGGAGGGGGTGCAGGAGTGGATTGGGGGTAAGGTACGTGGGGGGGGAAGGTGCGGGAGCAGGCCGGGGTGGGGGTCTGTGCAGGGGGTGCAGGAGTGGATTGGGGGTAAGGTACATGGGGGGGAAGGTGCAGGAGCGGGCTGGAGGTGGGGGGGGGTCTGTGCAGGAGGGGGGGCAGGAGCCACGTCCTCCCCCTGCCCGTGGGTTGGATTTAGACCTGGCTTGCCTGAGTCTGGCCCGTGGGACTCGCTGCTTCCCCCTGCAGCAGGGAGTCTGTGTTCCTGCTCCAGTCCCATGGGGAGGGGGACTGTGTGGTGTGGGGGGGCTGCAGGCCTGGAGTGCCAGTGCTCGCTCTCTGATGCTGGGGGAGCCCCGAGCCTCAGGGGCCTCGTCCGCCCCCAGGCCTTCGGCTCCCCACCCCTGCAGCAAGCCAGGCGGCTGGTCCCTCCGGCCTGGTGCTTTTCCATGGGGATGGGGAGACTGGCCAGAGGGGTCCCGCCCTGGGGAGCGTCTGGTGGAGGAATGGGAAGGGATCGAGGTGTGGAGCGCCCGGGTGAGCCCGCCAAGTGCGTGGCCTAAACGCTGACGTGGCAGCATCGGCGTCCGGGGCGGGGCGGGGGGCGGGGGGTGTTTGATTCCCCTGCCTCGGGCGGGCTGCAGGGAGACCCCGGGGGCTGGGCGTTGACGGGGCAGGAAATGGAGGTTTGGAGGCTCACTCTATGGCTAGCTAGTTACAGGTGCTTCCTAGGCAAGAGAGCAGCCCCCCCCATACAGCCATCGGGAGGGGGGGGGGCGTCCGGGGCTGTCCCACATGAGGCACTTCAGAGGGGGCCGGGCCCGGACGTGTCCTTGGACTGTCCCTGGCTGGAGGCTGCATGCCTGTGGCCTCGTGCAGACGGGGCCACATGGGCCACGCAGCTCCCCTCAGCATCCCTGCCAGGCATCGGCTCCATGGATGGACTCAGAGGGGGCGGAGCCACTTCCCGAACCGGGGACACGACGTCCCCCAGCTGCCCAGGGCCCAAGCCCCAGTGACTCAGGATGGGGTGGGACATCCCACCCGGGCACAGCACGCTACTCGCACCCGGGTCGGCACTGGGCAACCGCTGACGGGGACAAGGCGCCAGCTGGGGGAGAAAGCGGCTTCACTAGTTGTCCTGGGACGTTTCCCAGCCAAACTCCAGCCAGGTACAGCCCGGCTGGGCTCCTGAGGGGAGCGGGAAGAACCGCGCCTCATCTGTGGGGCTCGTGTGCCCTCAATAACAAGGCTGAGTTGCCCTCTGCCCCCCGACTCTCCTGATCTTGGAGTGACGAGCCGGAACGAGAACCCATGCGGGAGCAGGTTTAGCTCGGTGCCTGACCACTAACTCTGTAGCAATCGGGCGAGTAACCAGCCTTTCTCACACCCTGACGGCCCGGCTGTTGGCAGAAAGGGGTACACAGGGAGGTGGCAGAATATGCCGATGACCCCAAACTGCTCCAGATAGGTAAGACCAAAGCAGAGTGTGAAGAGCTTCAAAAAAATCTCACCAAACCAAGTGATTGGGCAACAAACTGGCAACTGAAATTTAAAGTTGATAAATGTAAAGTAATGCCCATTGGAAAATGTAATCCCAGCTGTACACACAATGTGATGGGGGCTAATTTAACTAGAACTACTCAAGAGGGATCTCGGAGTCACTGTGGAGAGTTCTCTGAAAACATCCCTTCCGTGCGCAGCGGCAGCCACAAAAGCAAACAGAATGTCAGGAATCATTAAAAAGGGATAAAAAATAAGACAGAGAAGATTTTATTGCTCTGTACAAATCCATGGCTCGCCCACATCTGGAAGACTGCGTACAGATGTGCTCGCCTCATCTCAAAAACTCTTGGCACTGGAAAAGGTTCAGAAAAGGGCAACAAAAGTGACAAGGGGTTTGGAACGGGTCCCCTATGAAGAGAGATTAAAGAGACTGGGACTTTTCAGTTTAGAAAAGAGGCAACTAAGTGGGGATAGGATCGAGGTCTATAAAATCATGACTGGCGTGGAGAAAGTGAATAAGGAAAAGTGATTTACTTTATTTATTTGTCGATTTAGTTAGTTTTTTATTTACTTCCCACAATATAAGAACTAGGGGTCACCAAATGAAATGAATAGGCTGCAGGTTCAAAACAAACCAAAGGAAGTGTTTCTTCATGCAGCGCACAGTCAACCTGTGGAACTCCTCGCCAGAGGATGTTGTAAAGACAGGACTTTAACAGGGTTCAAAAAAGAGTGAGAGAGATTCACGGAGGCTGGGTCCATCAGTGGCTACTAGCCAGGCTGGGTAGGAATGGTGTCCTCATCCTCTGTTTGTCTGGAAATAGATGACAGGAGAAGGATCACGGGCTGTTTACCTTATGTTCTTATGAGCCGGGGATTGTAACCTAACCTTGAAACTCAGACTGGTCATTAGCTAGACTCACAAGAACTCCAGCTCCAGGCTGGCATTTTCTGCAGAGAAGCCAGCACGTCCCTGGAGCTGCGGTGACACGGACGAATCTCTCAATCCGTGTTCCAAAGTGCCTGCAGGCCCCATTTCAAAGCAGGTGATGCAATAAATATGGAGCAACAGAGGCGAAGCTGTAGCCCGCGTGTTCTAATAAAGGAGGCGGAAAGCGGCGAAGGGCTGTTTGCTTCTGCCAAGCTGTGGTTTAGTGTCCCTCCCGGCGCGGAGTTTATTGCTGTCGTTTCGTCCCACTTTTACTGTTGTTTTTGCCCTTCTCTCCCGGTGTCTTTTCCAGCTCTCGCCGCCTTTGATTTAATGGAAGCGTTAGCAACAGGAGCCCTGAATTGCCCTGCAGCCAGGCCTTTCCAACACGCCGGTCCCAGATCAGATGTGTTCTCGCTGCAACCGCAGAGTTCCTGCGACAGCCGCGGTGGCACATCTGTTGCGAAGATTTGTGGCCTCTCTAAGCACGGCACAGCCTCCCTGTCCTCCCCCTGAGAGCAGCTACTTGGAGGACCCTGGTCCTTCATCCTGCGGGTAGTTGGTCCCCTGCCCCTGCATGGAGGACACAGGTTGGGGCCTTTAGATCAGGTCACGATCAGATTTCCCCATCTCCCCTGCAGCGTTTCAGAGGAGTCAGAAAAACCCTTGCTCTTGATTCATGGCCCATGGCTTTTTGCAGCTGGCATCCCTTTGGGCTGGACAGAGCTGTGCAACAGGGTTCCCTCGGGGGGCGCTCCATGCTGGCGAGGCCCGATCATTGGGACAGGGAGCACTACACAAGTCAGGTTATAGCCAGTGTTCCCTCTAATCTTTTCCAACCCTGTGTGGATTTTTCCAGCCATGTGCGGAATAATTTTATTATGTGCACCAAGGCACGTGCAAATGTGCACCACAAAATCCTAGGGGTGGGCACTCTGCTAATCCTCTGGTCAGCATTGGAATCTCTCCTGCGTAGCCACACAAGCACTCGGCTTACAGGGAACCCTGGTTGTGCCCTGTTCTGTAGGGGATCTGCATGTTAGCGGTCACACGCCAAGAGGGCACCTGTACCTGGCATTGGGGGGAGAAGTGTTTGGAGCTGTTATTTTGCCCTTGTTCTCCTGCGGTGTCTGTCTTCTCTGGGCTCTTCCAGGCAGGAATTGCGTGTGCAACACCCAGCATCCTGCGGCAGCCTGTGGGCCTCACCATCATGTGGTGCAAACAAACACCTGGCCAGAGGGAACCTTGCTTGGTGCAGCCCAAACTGCAGCCTTGCTTGGCTTCTCAGCTACAGTGGAGCTGCATCGCCTGCCCTTTGGAGGTGGGGGGAGTGCAGCCCCTGAAAGTATGGCACTAGGAGATATTTTTGTTCCCTTTTAGTGGACAAGAGATGGATGCTGTAGTTCATGATGACCTCTTTCCATTCCACTCGTATCTCAGGAGGATGTTAACCAGCAGTGGCTAACATTGGACATTTTAAAATCAGCAGGTCGGGACAACTTGCATCCAAAGAGTTTTAAAAGAGTTGGCCGAGGCGCTCACTTGCCCATTAATGCTGATTTTCAATAACACTGAGAACCCTGGAGACCTTCCAGGAGACTGGGAGAAAGCTGCCATTGTGCTAATATTTAAACAGGCTAAATGGGATGACCTGGATAATTATAGGCCCATCAGTCTAGAACGTATCTTGGGCACGATAGTGGGGGAGCTGACAGGGGACTCTATTAATAAAGAATTAAAGGCAGGTAATATAATTAATGCCAATCAACAGGGGTTTATGGAGAGCCTGTCAGTCTCATTTGACATCTTTTTTTAAGACGATTACGGGTCTGATTCATAAAGTAACAGTGTTGATGTACTGCACTTCCACAGGGTACGGCGTGACATTTTGATTATAAAACTGGAACGATATAAAATTAACATGAGCATTAACATAAAATTAACATGGCACACATTAAATAGATTGAAAGCTGGCTAATTGACAGGTCTCAAAATGCAGGCAGGGTTGTTACAGCGTTGTTATCCCAGGATATTAGCGCGACCAGGCGGGTGAAGAAATCCAGGTGGAACCTCTTGAGTCCGGCACCCTCGGGACCTGACCGGTGCTGAACCAGAGAATTTGCCAGACTGTGGGAGGTCAGTATTGGCTAGCCGCATGACCAACACGTCCACTGCTTGCTGGGCTAGGAGGAGAGAGTTAGGGGGTGAATTAGAACTACGTGAAAACACAGAGCATCAGGAGCCAGGACTGGGGTGGTGTGACGTAGTGGGGGTACTTGCTGGGCTGTGGTGACCCCTGCTGTCTGGAGCAAGACCCAGCAGGGAAAACCTCACTAGGCAGAGGTAATGCCAAACTTGTTGAACCAGTGGCCAGACACCCCCCATGGAGAGGAACAAAGGAAGGTGGATGCTGCCCTGGCTGGGGGGCAGGGCTGGAAGGGAATTTAGTTAGTTCTGTCGGAGAGCATGGAGGAGACAGCCTAGGGGAAGGGGCTGGGGTTTAGGGGCTCAGTCTCCCCCATCTCAAGGGGGCCTGAGGCATCCTAGCCCAGCTCTGTGACCAGACTACATCTGTGCTGTGCTGTATCCTGGAGAGGCAATAAACTTCCTCTATTCCACCGGCTGGTGCAGTCTGTTTGTGCCATTTCGGGGTGCAGGAGACGGGGGACCCCCAACGCGCCGTCACAGGTGGAAACAAACTGTATGGGACCACGGGAAACGTGGCCAGCCCATGAAACGGGAAACGTGGCCAGCCCATGAAACGGGAAACGTGGCCGGCTCACTCAAATCAGTTTAGGGGGGTAATTGCCGGCGGTGCTAATTGGCCTTCCAACCCGCAACGAGCCAGGCGCTCGCTCCGTGCGGCAGAGCCACAAACGGCCAGCGCTTGGCTGGGATGATTGTGCTGGTCACAGTCCGGCTGGCTGTACCCTCCCCTAGTTAACAACAAGTAAAGGTCCTGTCTGAGCTTGTGCCTCTCTCGGCTCCGGAACACACCCGGTGCAAAGTCACAGCCGCCTCCAGCCTGGCTCTGCGGAGACACAAAACCCGGCTCAGGATTTCTCAGGCTGGGCTGCCCTTGGGGCTCCTCTTCCTGGCCAGCTCAGCCCACCCACTTCATCCTCCCTATCTTAGCCAGCCCCTCCTCTCTCCCTTCTCTCCAGGCAATTAGTGGTGTCAGCGGGACCCCAAGCGTGATGCTGATGGCGCTCGACCCTGTCTCAACCCGCTCTCCCTGGGAGGAGCAGCCCAGTGCCTGCATGTTTCTGTGTTACGACATCTGGAGCAGAGCGGGCCTTGGGGAGGGAACCCGGCGTGGGAGGGGCAGCCTTGTGCTGGGGGATCGGAGCTCTGCCAGCCAGCCAGCTCAGCCGTGGGCCCCACACAGCCCTGCAAGATCGGTCCCTGAGGATTGCCGGTGCTCTGAAAGGAGGCAGCCGCTGGGGGCTGAGGGCAGCTTGGAGGCTGTTGCTGGCCTTGCCCTGGAGGGAAGGGGTAACTGAACCCTGCTTACAATCAATGTCCTCTCTAATTTTTTCCACCCATGTGCAGAATAAATTTTGTCACATGCACCGAGGCATGTGGGGATGTGCACCACCAGGAGAAATACAGGCTGCCGGTGGTGGGGGCTTTGCTAATCATCTGGGAAGCACCTGAATCTCTCCAGGGTGGCTGCCCAAACGCTCAGCTTTCAGAGAACCCTGATATAAGGAATGCCGGCCGCATGGGATCCCTGTCTGTCGCGGAGCAAAACGTACCAACTGCCCATTGCCGGTGCACTACCTGCCCTGCACCATGGGGACTGGATAGTGCAGAACGTCTGGGGGGCAATTGTCTGGGATCTGCCCTGTCTGATCTTTCTCAGCGCAGGGGCTTTCTGCCAGGCTCAGCGTCAGGGGAGGGAAACAAGAGCTGCCTGGGAGCCTGGGGAGTTGACCTTTTCTGAACCCTGTTAAAATCCTGGTCTTCACAACATCCTCTGGCAAGGAGTTCCACAGGTTGGCTGTGCGCTGCATGAAGAAAAACTTCCTTTGGTTTGTTTTAAACCTGATGCCTGTTCATTTCATTTAGTGACGCCTAGTTCTTATGTTATGGGAACAAGTAAATCACTTTTCCTTATTCACTTTCTCCACACCAGACCTCTATCATATCCTTCCTTAGTTTCCTCTTTTCTAAGATGAAAAGTCCCCGTCTTTTAAAATCTCTCTTCATAGGGGACCTGTTCCAAATCCCTAACCGTTTTTGCTGCCCTTTCCTGAAACTTCTCCAATGCCAACGGATCTTTCTTTGAGCTGAGGTGTACGCAGGATTCAAGCTGCGGGCACCCCACAGATTCGTACGGGGGCAGTAAGATCTTTTCGGTCTTATTCTCTGTCCCTGTGTCAATGGCTCCCAACATGCTGTTGGCTGTTTTGATGCTGTCAGTGGGGTTAGAGGCAGCATGTTTCCTGTGCCTGGATCCTTCCTAGAGCCAGACGCCTCCCAGGCAGAGATGAGAGCAAAGCGGGTGGCAGGCCCCCGGACCAGGACCTTAACATAAGAACATAACATAAGAACGGCCGTACTGGGTCAGACCAAAGGTCCATCTAGCCCAGTATCCTGTCTGCCGACAGTGGCCAGCACCAGGTGCCCCAGAGAGGGTGGACCAAAGACAATGATCAAGTGATTTGTCTCCTGCCATCCCTCTCCAGCCTCTGACAAACAGAGGCCAAGGACACCATTTTATCCCCTGGCTAATAGCCTTTTATGGACCTAACCCCCATGAAATTATTTAGCTTTTCCTTAAACTCTATTATAGTCCTAGCCTTCACAGCCTCCTCTGGCAAGGAGTTCCACAGGTTGACAACACGCTGTGTGAAGAAGAACTTCCTTTTATTAGTTTTAAACCTGCTCCCCATTAATTTTATTTGGTGTCCTCTAGTTCTTCTATTATGGGAACTAATAAATAACTTTTCTTTTCAAAACAATTCACCTTGCTCTTCCTTCTGGCTAGGCATTAGCGAACTCGGGTTCGAACTGCGTCGCATTGATGGGGGGCAGGCAAGATTGCAGCGTGGTCCCTCCGACCCAGGGGTGCACCAGGGGCTGCCCCGAGATCCAGCCTCACCCCATATGGGGTTGCCCAGCCTTCCACAGTAATAACTCGCCACTAGCTACCATGCAGCAGCAACCCCCCCGATCTGCCATCTCCCTGTTGCCCCTGAAGCCTGTGAAAGACGAGGGGCGTCTCCCATCAGCTCTCCTGGGCTGCCCCACGGTGTCTGCCCTGCATGGCAGAGCCGGGGAGGCGAAGGCAGGGAGGCAGGCCTGCACTCCGGCCCTTGCTTTCCATGGTGCTGAAAGCGGCTCCCTGCCAGCTTGGGGCCTGCCTGCCGACTGCTCAGTCAAGAGGAGAGAGGTCGCCGGGCTCTGGCTGAGGGAGGCCACAGGCCAGCCTGTGGGCCTGGTGGCGTGTCACCCCCCCATGCTTAGGGCTGGCACTAGCTCGGTATCCCCAGCTCAAAGCAGGCTTAGGCCTGGCTGGAATTCAGCATCAGGGCAGGGCACCAGCCAGGAGCCACCCAGCCTGGTCCCACGTGCATCCGCCCCACGCCCGGCTCACTAGAGCGTTCTGCTGGCTGGTCAGCCCCATCCCCCCACCTTGCTCTGCATCCCGGCCCTGGCCCCACCCCAAACACGGTGCCCTTGTCTGCCAGAGGATGGGGGAAGGCCAGGATTGTAACCAGGCTCAGAAAAGAGCTAGCTAGATTCATGGAGGTTAGGTCCATCAATGGCTATTGGCCAGCATGGGCAGGAATTGTGTCCCTCGCCTCTGTTTGTCTGGAAATGGGTGACAGGGGAGGGATCACGTGAGGATTCCCTGTTCTGTTCACTCCCTCTGGGGCATCTGGCATCTCCCATGTAGGCAGACAGGACACTGGGCTAAACGGACCGTTGGTCTGACCCCGTATGACACAGTCAACCTGTGGAACTCCTTGCCAGTGGATGCTGTGAAGACCAGAACGGACATGGTTCAAAAAAGAGCTAGCTAGATTCATGGAGGGTAGGCCCATCAGTGGCTGTTAGCCACGCTGGGTAGGAATGGTGGCCCTGGCCTCTGTCTGTCTGGGAATGGGTAACAGGGGTCACATGAGGACTCCCTGTTCTGTTCCCTCCCTCTGGGGCACCGGGCACTGGCCGCTGTGGGCAGAGAGGACACTGGGCGAGATGGGCCTTTGGTCTGACCCATCATGGCCTACCCTTACCTCCCAAGCATCTCTCCACTCTGCCATCGCCCACCTCGCCCCACAAGCCCCTTCATGCTCTGCCCCAGCTGCCCCTGGGCTTGGACACGGCTCATTCACAGCACGACCTCGTGGCCCATCTTCAGAGCCCGCCTCGCACCTCCGGAGCAGCCCGGCTTGGTGGACAGGTGAGACCCCTCTGGTCTGGCACCCTCAGGACCTGCCCGGTCTGCAGGGGGGAGTTGCTGGACCAGGGGAGGTCGGCTTCTCTGCTGACGGACTCCAGGCTCTCCTGGGGTCTGTCCTCAGGTCACCCGACTACCCCTCCCCCTGGGTCAGGGCTGCACTTAGGGTCAGGGCTCCGTGGCCAGCTGCTCCCTGCTGCCGGCCTCTTGGGGCTCTCTGGTCCAGCAGCATCCGTGATTCCTCTGGACCAGGCCTGGGCAAAATACGGCCCATGGGCTGGATCTGGCCCACCAAGCCACAGGCCCCGGCTCTTCACTAGCCCCAGGCAGGATCCCCAGCTTGCCCCGCAGCCCCGTGCACCGGGCAGAAAAGCATCTGCAGGGCTCCCTTTCCGTTCTAAAACCGGAGGGGAGGGGGGAAGTTTTCAGAGCCGCCCCGTCCCCAGCACATTCCCATTGGCCAGTTTCTGGCAGACCCCAGCCAATAGGAGCTGCTTGTTGGAGTAACAGGCAGCCAAGAAGAACCACACCCCCCCTCTCCTGGACTCAGTTATTCATGAAGCACATGGCCAGGCAGGCTGGCAAGTTTGGCAACTGGCAAGTAAGTCTCTAGGCTACAGCCTGCCTCTGGCACCCCAGCCCTTCCCTGCCCCCACTCTCTCCCCCTCCCACTCAACATACCCAAACCCTCTGTCCCCCTCTTATACCCACACCCCCTCCCAGATCTGGCCCCCCAATCTCCTGCCCCAGGTCACATCCCAAACCCCTGCACTCCAAGCCCCTGCCCCAGGTCACAACTGCCGGCTTCATCCCTGCCCCCTCCCAGACTCCAGTCTCCCTCCTGCACCCCAGTCCCTTCCCCCAAGCTCCCTTCTGCACCCAACCTCCGTCCCAGACCCCGCACCTCCTCCATTCATAGCATGGATGAGTGCAGCCCTCAACCACTTTCCGAAATCTTGGAGTGGCCCCCGTCACAAACGATTGCCCACGCCTGCCCTCGGTGCGCCGTGCCGTGCCCGCGCGCTGCAGGACCCCCTCGTCCCAGCATTGCTCTGGCACGCTCGCCGGCTCCCTTTGCACGGGGGCCCGCCCCTTCTGCGGCGGCCTTCTGAGTCACAAACAGCGGCGAGATACGGGGTAATGAGCAGTCATTCGTTTTATCCCCTGCAGCGGGTTTGAAATGGCGGCTTTGTGATGATTGCCGAGGAAACTCATTTCGGAGGGACTTTGATTGGCAGACGCAGGGCACGCTTGAAACGCTCCCCGGGCGTGAACGACACCAAGCCACGAAGGGCGTGATTGCAAAGGTGACTTTTCCAGGGTGTCTTTTGGAAAAGACAGGCCCTCAGAGGCTGAGAACAAACGAGTTGCTCGTCTGCTTGGGATTTTCAGCAGAGGGGAGGCGATGGGGCCAGGGTTGGAAACAAAAATACAGCGGGGTTCTGCTGGAAAAGGCCGAATGTGGACCCTCCCAGGCCCTGTGCGACTATGTTTGTTAGAAGAGCTGAGACCTCTGTGCATACAGGCTGGGTGACTACGTCTCATCATAGAATAGTAGATCTGGAAGGGGCCTCGAGAGGGCATCAAGTCCAGGCCCCTGCCCTCCCGGTAGGATCAAGCACCGTCTAGACCATCCCTGCCAGGTGTCTGTCCAACTCGCTCTTAAATATCTCCAGTGATGGAGACTCCACAACACCCCTAGGCAACTTATTCCAGTGTTTCACCACCCTGACAGGCAGGAAGTTTTTCCTAATGTCCAACCTAAACCTCCCTTGCTGCAGTTTAAGCCCCTTGCTTCTTGTTCTATCCTCAGAGGCCAAGATGAACAATTTTTCTCCCTCCTCCTTGTGACACCCTTTTAGATACCAGACGGCCGCTATCCTGTCGGTGAGTGCATGCATGAGCAAATGTTGATGGGGATACATATTGCGTGTCCATGCACATGTGCACTTGTCTGGGTTATGTCCGTGTTTCTCTACGCACAAGTACGTGGAAAAGTGTGTTATCTGTATGTGCAGGGGCGGGGGGAAATGCATGCCCACGTGTGATTTCTCCGTGGTTCCTATTTCTCAGCTGCTGCGGCTGCTCCAGTGTACACATGTGAGATAGCATCAGAAGGCACTTACACAAGGAAAACAATTTGGAATGAAAAGCAGATGTTAAACGCCTCTCTGCCCTGCAGCCAACGGCTCGGCGGCGCGGTAACATTGCATTTGCCTGAGATTTGTTATGGAAGGAGAAAAAAATGCTTTAGATCTTGCCTTAAACGGACAGGGCCACGCGGACAAACGGGATGCTTTAATGGAACATCCCTGGGCCGTTCTGGGACATAAGAGGGGCCTCATCTGACCCCCGGCCCGGCTGGGCTGCTCCGTGCAAGAGGGGGTCCCCGAGGCAGAGTCCCTGGGACTGATAGGGGGGTGTGGGGCAATTTCAATAGGTCTGAGGCCAGTCAGAAAGGGAGTCGGTGACATCACAAGTGGCCCAGCCAATGAGCACACAGCCGGTGTTAGCTCATAGGGATGGGATTGGCTTGAGATGGTCGCGCATTGAGGGAGCCGGAGCCAGTGGACGCAAGGTGCTACCGGCCCTGGGGGGAGGAGCCGGAGCCAGGGGCGCGATGGGGAGGTGGCAGCAGGGGAGATGGAGAGAGTTGCCCAGGCTGGACTGGAGGAATATAAAGAATGACTATTGTGAACACAAGCCCCACCTAAGGGAGAATCCCACTAGCAGTATAGGGGCTATGACTTATAGGTGACCAGTTCTGAGTCCATGGGTGGTGGGTGGGGATTGCAAGTCCTAGCCCCATGCCTTCCACCTGAGGCCCCGCCCCTGGAGCCAAGCCCCGCCCACCCCAGCTTGGTCCTTCCTGGCCACCAGGAGGGCTGAGATAGCTGTGTTGCCATGCACACACACGTGCCCTTCCGCTGGGCCTTTCAGCAAAGCGGCGGGGCTGACTCCATTGCCCCCGCCCCACGCGGGTCCGTGTCTTCTCACCGTTCCACGGGCGTCAACCAGAGCAGCTCTGCCCACGCGCGCGTTGCTACCATAAGAACAGGGGCGGGGAGGGCAGAAAGGGCGCACCGGCTAGTGACTTGCCAAATCGATTTGGAGGAGCCCAAGGACTGGTCTACGCTTCTTCCGGCCTCGCGGCATTAGGCAGAATTATTCCCGCGCCCGGGGCAGCTGTGTCCAGCCAACCCGCAGCGTGGAGGCAGCGTGGGCGCTGGAAGACGGCTTCCCCTACCGCAGCTCGCCGGCGGGAGGACCTCGTCTGTCGCTGCCGGCGGCGTCTCTGCCTCTCCCACTTCTCTCGCACACACAGACCCCAGCCTGGGACCTCAGGTCTGAGGCTCCAACCGCCGAGAGGCGAACAAGTGAATTCTCTGCCGCAGGAGGGGTCCCAATTCAATGCCATCGGCTCATTACCCCCAGCTGCTATCAGGCATAGGGGCACCAGTTGACAGGACTGGGTAGGGCCCCGTACACCCTAAGGACGACCCTGCTCCCAGCCAGGACTCCAGGACACCCTGCATGGTGACGCTGGTCCACCCCGACACGTTCATCGAGCTGGGTCTGTGAGGATCCCTTCGACACACTCTTCCCCCAGGTCTTTGGCGGGGTCCAGTTCCCCTGTCTGCGAAAGGAAAGGAGCCGAGAAGAAGAAGCCAAGAACAGATGTGAAGACACCGAAGACGGCTGTAGCTCCCCAGCAATATGGAAGCGGTGGGCAAATCACCGGCTCTGAAAGGAGGCCAGTATTAATCACCCGGGACAAAATATTTGTGATCGAAACCCGCTTAGCAGGGCAGAACAAAGAAGATCAGGAGCAAGGCCAGAGAACAAGGGGCTTCAACTGCAGCAAGGGAGGTTTAGGTTAGACATTAGGAAAAAGTTCCTAACTGTCAGGGGGGTCAAACACTGGAATGAGTTGCCTAGGGGGGTTGTGGAATCTCCCTCACTGGAGATATTTAAGAGCAGGTTGGACACACGCCTGTCAGGGATGGTCTAGACAGTCCTTGGTCCTGCCAGGAGGGCAGGGGACTGGACTTGATGACCCCTCGAGATCCCTTCCCATTCTAGTGTTCTGTGATTCTATGATTCTAAAAGAAACAGCTGGAGATAACAAACATCGTCAGGCAAACAGCACGACAATGCAAACCCCACTGATCCTGAAGGGAAGGAACTATTATAGAAGGAGAACTATTTTGTCCTAGGAGCAGGGACATCCTGCCAAGACTGGAGCATCATAGAATCACAGCACACTAGAACTGGAAGGGACCTCGAGAGATCAAGTCCAGGCCCCTGCGCTCACGGCAGGACCCAGCACCGACTAGACCATCCCTGATAGATGTCTGTGCAATCTGCTCTTAAATATCTCCAGAGACGGAGATTCCACAACCTCCCCAGGTAACTTATTCCAGTGTTTAACCCCCCTGACAGTTAGGAAGATTTTCCTAAACTCCAACCTAAACCTCCCTTGCTCCTTTCCACACTAAACACGCCCAATTCTTTCAGTCTTCCCTCGTAGCTCATGTTCTCTAAACCTTTCATCATTCTTGTCGCTCTTCTCTGGACCCTCTCCAATGTCTCCACATCTTTCTGGAAATGCGGTGCCCCGAACTGGACACAATCCTCCAACTGAGGCCTAACCAGCACAGAGCAGAGCGGAAGAACGACTTCTCGTCTATGCCTAGACTGTCCCCTCTTGCACAAAAAATATGCAAATGAGGCAAAGTGTGGACTATCACCACGCCCCATTTGCATAATTAACGAGGCTCTGTTTTTGCCCAAAACCCCCTTCTTGCACAAAGAGCCATTCTTCTGGAAAAAAAGAGGAACATGCAGACGGCTCCTTTTTGCACAAAAGCCTCTTGTGCAAAAACAGAGCCTCATTAATTATGCAAATGAGGCACGGCGATATTCCATGCGTCACCCATTTCCATATATTTTTGCACAAGAGGGGGCAGTCTAGACATAGCCCTCATGTGTTGCTCACAACACTCCTGTTCAGGCTGCCCAGAATGCTTTTTTTGCAACAACGTCACGCTGTTGACTCATATTTAGCTTGTGGTCCACTCTGACCCCTGGATCCCTTTCTGCAGGACTCCTTCCTAGACAGTCGCTTCCCATTCTGTGTGTGTGACACGGATTGTTCCTTCCTAAGTGGAGCACGTTGCATTTGTCCTTGTTAAACTTCATCCTAGTGACCTCAGATCATTTCTCCAGTGTGTCCAGGTCATTTTGAATTATGACCCTCTCCTCCATCGGTCCGGACGCATAGACCCCTGCTCCTCTGCTCATGATCAGTCTACAGACCATGGACTGGTAAATGGAACATCGATTGGTGGGACAGGGCGTGTGCGTGTCTATGTAAGCATATGCCTGCGGCTTTGCCACTGTATTCTCAATACACACAGCATGCTGCCTTTCCCCCCCAGAAAGATCCCGTGTGCTTCTTATAAGCAAAACACTTAGTACATCCATCCACCCAGGGATGTGTCAGCGACTGACAGATAATCCGCAGATCTTGCAAACATGTCAGCGTCTGTACAGCACAGAAACTCCGCCTGCTTGGAGCTCTCCTTCAACTCCCTGCAGGGGGGTTCCAAAGAGGCTGGCGAGAGGCTGTTCTCAGGGGTGGCAGACGGCAGAATGAGGAGCAATGGGCTCAAGTTGCAGTGGGGGAGGTCTAGGTTGGATATTAGGAAAAACTCTTTCCCTAGGCGGGTGGGAAGCGCTGGGCTGGGTTCCCTAGGGAGGGGGTGGAATCTCCATCCCTAGAGGTGTGTAAGTCCCGGCTTGACCAAGCCCTGGCTGGGATGATGGAGTTGGGGTTGGTCCTGCTTTGGGCAGGGGGCTGGACTTGATGACCTCCTCTTCCAGCTCTAGGATTCTACGATGATTCTATGATAGCCCCCCGGGATCAAACAGGGCAGAGCGCATTCTCAGCTGCCCTTGCCCGGCTTGTCAGCGATGCCTCTTGGTTTGTTTTCTAGGGGCAGACCTTCTCTGCGGCTGTGTCTGGGTTCTTTTTGTGATTTGCCTGCTGATTCGTCCGCTCCGGCAGGCTCTTGGCCTGCTCTGCCTCAGTTTCCCTCTGACTCCCAGCCTTGCACCTTCTCCACCTTTTATTGCTCCCTCTGGCTCTGTGTGGTTCTGGCTTGTTTGGGCTTAGGTGCGAGGTGTCCGGCAGCTGCTCTGAATCCAGATTCAAACCAGTGACCAGGTAGAAATCCAGAAATGCCACATGCCACCCTCCCTGCTTCAGAATGTCACAGCCTCCTGCTCTGGAAACAGCTCCCTCTGCACCTGGAGGCGGAGGAGACTCTCCATGAGCAGTATAGGGGCTATGAAACAGGTACCACTGACCGTGCTCAGCAGGGGGCAGTGCTGCACATGCACACACCCATTCTCATGGGCTAGCCAGCTCACTCCAGCAAAGACCAGAAATAATTAGCTCACAGCAGACTCAGGATTCAAACGCAGGGCTCATCAGCCGCAGATCTCTCCACTAGGCCCTGCTGCCAGAAGCTTCTTGCCGGAGCGAGGAAAAATAAACCTCTCATTCTAGCTGTGTCCAGAGGGGCAGAGGTCCATGCGGGCTCCACCGACTCCGTTTGTTAGCATGTCAAACTTGAACTATTTCCATGGGAACAAAAGACCCCCCCCCAACCTCCGTTGCCATTAAAAAAACTCCTTCCCCCGCCCCGGTATTGGGAACACACAATGATCACGACCAAATCCAAGAGACACAGAGGGCATCGTGCTGTCTACACGTTAATCAGAATAATAATGCCTATTGAGACAGCTGCGTTAAAAGGCTGTGATGTCAAAGTAAAAATTCCAATAAAACTCGATTAGCCCCTTCCCATTACGCTAATGGTGCCTCCTGCTAAAAGCTCCCTTCTAGAGACATTCGTATTAATGGGCTAATTACAGGAAATAAAATCCGAGGCTGAACATTACAGGGAAGACGGATTCATTCGGCACGGACGGCTCTCTTTTTTGATTTAACGAATGCGTTCCTCGAGATGTCAGCTCTTTGTCTTGACTGGGGACCGTTTTCAGCTGAGTGAGTTGTGGGAAAGCAGGAAACAACATGGAAATGCTGAAGTCCGAACCGGGGCCAGGCAAAGAAACCTACCGGCCATAGGGGCAGCTATGGAAGGGTGGCACCCCCGCAGCGATCGCGCAATGGAACGGCCTGGCGCCCCCGCTCGCCAGCGCCTCCTGCTGGTGGGCTGTGGGACGAGCCAATCGGGGGAGGCAACAAGGTGGGTGTGTCTGCAGGCTTCAAGCAATCGGAGGCCTGCCATTGAGCGGCACCCCCAAAGCTCCCTCCCTGGAAGCAATGGTCTTACCCTCTCTAGGCCCTTCTGGCCCCAGCTCGGCCACCACGTAGGTCAGATCCCCTTCTGGAGGGCGGAATCACCATCCAATTGTAAGCCAATGGCCTATGGGGGGAAAAGGACTCAGTTTACCCACTAGTCTGGGTCCCAGCGCAGGGACCCCAAGAATAGCAGCCGTGTGCCACTGTCCCTTTAGCAAACACCTTTCAGGTCCCTGCGCCCCTTCCCCATAGTCCCAGTTCCCACCCTGTGCCTCGCCAGTTCTTCCTTGCTCCCCTGGACCCCGCCAGCACAGACCTGTCCATGGTGCTGCAGGTCTGGTTGGCCAGCCAGGAGCACTGGTCACACTCCTCTGGCTCTAGCAAAGAACTGACTCTGCTCTGCATGGCGGCTCCTTTTTATACTAGCTCCCAGTGCTCTGATTGGCTGCCCCTGGCCGCTTCCCTGATTGGTTGTTTTCCTGTACAGTCTTTCTAGGCTGCTTGGATGACTTAGCTCCATTGCACCTTTCCTGGGATGGGTGTGGCAGTGCCCTGAGGTCTGCTGTAGGGTGCCTCTAGATCTAGTCCACCCATCATATACCCATTGGGTGGAGTCTGCTTCTGGTAGCCAATGGCTGTGGTACCCACTGGGTGGAGCCGGGTTCTGGTAACCAATGGCTGTGGTACCCACTGGGTGTAGCCGGGTTCTGGTAGCCAATGGCTGTTGGACCCACTGAGATGAGCCAGGTCCTGGTAGTCAATGGCTGTTGGACCCACTGGGTGGGGCTGAGTTCTGGTAACCAATGGCTGTGGTACCCACTGGGTGGAGCTGGGTTCTGGTAGCCAATGGCTGTGGTACCCACTGGGTGGAGCCGTGTCCTGGTAGCCAATGGCTGTTGGACCCACTGGGTGGAGCCAGGTCCTAGTAGCCAATGGCTGTGGTACCCACTGGGTGGAGCCGGGTCCTAGTAGCCAATGGCTGTGGTACCCACTGGGTGGAGCCAGGTCCTAGTAGCCAATGGCTGTTGGACCCACTGGGTGGAGCCAGGTCCTAGTAGCCAATGGCTGTGGTACCCTCTGGGTGGAGCCAGGTCCTAGTAGCCAATGGCTGTTGGACCCACTGAGTGGAGCTGTGTCCTGGTAGCCAATGGCTGTTGGACCCACTGAGTGGAGCTGTGTCCTGGTAGCCAATGGCTGTTGGACCCACTGGGTGGAGCCGTGTCCTGGTAGCCAATGGCTGTGGTACCCACTGGGTGGAGCCGTGTCCTGGTAGCCAATGGCTGTGGTACCCACTGGGTGGAGCCGTGTCCTGGTAGCCAGCATCCTTTGCACTGCTGTAGGTCCAGGCTGCGGTGCCGTGGCTGTCCCTCGGTTTGGGGCAGGCCGCGTTTAGCCCAGCAGAGCAGCGGGTGGCCCTGCTGTCCCTCGGCAGGGCCTGGTGAAGCTGAGCACACACAGTCTGCTGTGGAGGGTTCCCCAGGCCGCTGTCGGGCGTGACCCCTTGGATGGGGGGCGACCCTCTCCCAAAGGGCAGGCCTCGCCTCGCAGGGTGATGTCCCCAGGAGAGTTACCGACTCCACGGGGCCCGAGAGGGAGCTGGGCCGTTGTTTCAGAGGCCTGCGCTCCCTCCCTGCCATCACGGCTCCTGCCTCGCAGCGGGGGGCCACGCCGGGCCCAGCCACTTTGCCAAGGTCTTCTCTGGGGTGCCGAGGGACGCTGGCAGAGCACGGCCACGCGGGTCCCAGCACCAGCAGCAGAACAAAGCTGGGCCCAGGCTCTCGGCGGAGTCCTGCTGAGGGTGAAGGCAGCCCGTGGGGCCGGGCCTGGGCCAATCTCCGGCGAGGCCGGCACACTGAGCGCTGCCAAACCGCTCCCGGTGCTGCCATGGCCGTGTTGGCCGGGCGCCCACGAAGTCCCTCAGAGCCACGTTGCCGCGCTGCGCGCCGGGGCCTTTCGAAACCAGGGCAAGAGAGAGCCGTGGTGCCCGCGCGGAGCCGGGTTTAGAGTCCCGGTGCTGCACCGAGTGAGCAGGGGAAGTACGGTCATGCCACGCCTCTGGCCACCACGGGGCCATCTTAATTTTGGAGCAAGCAAGCGATGGAAGTGGCGCCCGACCTGTGCCCACTGGGGGCACAGCCAGGCCTGCTGACTGGGGTGGAAAAGGGGGCAGTGGCCCCAGGGTTCAGGGCTCCCAGCTGCTGTCACTACCGTGGCAGCAGCTGGAACCCTGGGCCCTTTCAATAGCCGCCGGAGTGCCGCACCGCAGGCTCCAGGCGGCTGTGAGGGCTGGGGATGGGGGTGCGCACCGCAGTCCGGGCGGTGCCGAAAGATGGCTGAGCCCAGCCTTGCCCCCTCTGCCTGAGGTCCCATCTCTTCCGGGAGCGCAGAGCCAGGTCTCCCCCCATTTGGCCCAGGGGCCCCCGGAGGCGGTCGGTGCCCCGAGTTCCTCCCCGCTCCACCTATCTCTCCGCGGCCTCAGCAGGCGAGACGAGAACCGATCCCAGTGGTGAAAACACTGGCGCTCACGAAAGCCGTCAGTCGAGCATCAAACTACCCCCCCCCCCGATTTCTTTTCTTTCCAAGCGACCCTTTTAATGGACTGTGCTCCCGGCCAATTTCAATGCGCGCCCTGCTCCCGTTGCCCGGCACGGGGCGGCAGGCAGGGAGTGGGCCTCGCACAGACCAGGCGCGGTAGGATGGACGCGGAACGCAAACAAATCTTCATTTGTCAGACCGCCCCCTGCCTGGGACCGCGTGTCTGACTGTGTCCGGGCGGCTTTATCTGGCAAGACTCAGCCCCAGAGCGGCTGTGGCAGGTGTATTCCTGGGCAATTTCCCTCAAGGGCAGACGCGACACAGTCGGCGCGCTTGGGAGATTGTGACCGGCAGGCCAAATTAAGATTAAAGCAGCAGCAACAGTCGCAGCCGCGGCTTATCCAGGATGAAAAGATGCCAGCTGGAAAGGAGCGAAAGATACGGCAGGATGAGCCTCCGCTCCGGCTATCCCCCTCGGCTTGGGTTTTCATTTACAACAGCGAGCAATCACCCGCTCATTTCAGAGGACTCCAAGATTAAAGCCGCTTCCCAGGCCTGGAGAATTCCTGTATTTGCCAGCTAGTCGCTCCCCCCAAAGCGGTGGATCCGATGTACAATGGCAGGGCCTTGTGACGTTAGAGGAAGCAAGGAGGTGGCCCGATTGCAGAGTGTTAGACAGAGGAGTTAGCGCTTGAAGAAATGCTCACAGTCGGCTGTGGTGCGGTTCTTTTGGGATGTGACGCGGCTGTGCCCGTGAGGCCTGGGCCCTCTGAGTCTCTCTGGTCGGTCAGCCTGGGGGTTAGCTACAAGCGTGTAAACAAAACAACACCGAGCGGACACGTCACAGGAGCACATAGTCCACTAGATTTTTGCCTGGCGCTGTTCAGGTCATTTGGGGTGGGGGGTGCAAGAGTCAGAGTTGGGATCAAGGCAGACGGTGAGGATGGCAGGATCAGGGAAGAGGGTTTTAGGGGTGGGAGTGTTTAGGGGAGAGGGTGGGGAGCTTAGAGCTCAGGGCAGGAGAGGGGGGCAGCTCCCCGGCTGCTCCTTGGGGCTGGGCCAAACCTGGCCTTGCAGGTACCAATCCATGAACCCCGAGTCCAGAACTCCCCGGAAACCCCTCCCTGCTGTGTCCAGACCCTCTCCCCAGATGCACAGACGTGATGTTTGCTGCCTCCACAGACCCGGCACACGCCAGCCTGTGAGTCCTTCCCCCGTTAGCTCAATCCCCGGCATTGAGATGGTCTTGTCGTACAGCAGGACTCCGTTCAGTGCTGCGGCCCGAAGCGGAGATGGCCAGAAGGAAGAAGAGAAGACCCAGCGTACAGGCGCAAGTAAAACACAGGAAACCCGCCTCCCAGGGCCTAACTCGTCACGTCAGCGAGTTACAACCTAAGCAGGCGTCTCGCCCGCAGGCGGTTCCAGTTCCTCTTGGGGTTCGGGCCAAGCGGATTCACCTTTCCTGAGCTCCGGGGGCGCGACTCCCCTTTCGTGAGCTAGGCGACGGAGGTCAGGGCGGCCGCCTATGTCTGCGTCTATTCCCCCCCGTCTTTCCTCTCGGTTTTAAGATCCAGGAAGGCTTCCTGGGGTGCAGGCTCCACCCCCCATGTGATTGTGCAATGGCCTACCCCCCTTGGTTCAGCTCGATGGCTTGGCTTGCCTTCTAAGTAGATGTAGAAGTTGGACCTCTCTGGTCCGGAACGAGGGAATTTGCCGGACCAGAGGAGGTCCCTGCTACCCGCTCTCCAGACCAGCTTCCCTCCCCGCTGCCAGCCCCAGCTGCGCCCCCTGCTGGGTTGCTGTGGCCCTGGCAGCCCGGACTGCCCCAGCCACAGCCCTGCTATTGGGGCTGCCGTGTCCCCGGCCCCGGCCTCGCTACCGGGAGTGCCACGGCTGCTGCGCCTCCAGCCCCAGCCCTGCTATCGGGGCTGCCACATCTCTGACCCCAGCTCCGCTACCACGGCTGCCATGGCTACTACATCCCCATCCCTGCTACTGGGGCTGCCACAGCCCCTGCTGCACTACGGGGGCTCCGGCACCGGCCACTGGGGCTCCCAGCCAGAACTCCCTGGTCCAGGAACATCCACAGTTCTCCTGGGCTACGGATGCTGCCGAATAAGGAAGTCCTGATTTTGGGACGTCCAATCTGTGCTTTTCACTGTCCTCTGGGGTACTACCTGGCTCAGTTTACACTGGAGTCGTGGGAAACCAGGCAAAGCGACCGTCCTTTGTCTGGGACGGCCTGGGCTTATGCTCTTCTTGCCTTTTTCTGAACCTGTTTCCAGAGCCTGATTCTTTCTACCCCACCGTCCGTACCACACACGATACCGGCAATGACCAGTGGGCGGCCAGTTTGCACATCCAGTCCGCCACAACGGCTTCTGGATACAGAGTATGACAGTGCTGTGGGCCACTGCGTGCGCCAGGCCCAAAGTGAGTTAAAGCAGGGGGTTGGGGGGCTCCCTGAGTCACACAGCCGTGGCCCCCCCATTCTACAGAGAGGGACAACAAGCCCCATAAGCACTGCAGGAGAAATCCTACTGCTGTAAATATGGAGGCAGATTTCACCTACTGGGAGACCACAGGGAGCCAGGCACCTGTTGGTGCCAGCTAGCAGAGGGCACCGGGGCCCCCAGCATGGGCGGTGGGTGAATGGCTGGCTTGGGGAGGCTAGCCCCCCAACCACACTCCTCCGCCCAAGGCCCTGCCTCTCCAACCCTTGCCCAAGGCTAATGTCCCCCCCAGAACCAGACAGCGCGGCCCCAACCCCCCATCTCCAGAGTACAATGGGGAGGGCAGGCAGTTGTTGGCTCCGGTCCCCCCCAGCCCCGGAGCATGGGGGTAGGTGAACTGCCCCGTGACCCCAGCCCTAGTACAGCTGAAGCCCTGGCACAGCAACACTCCGCCCCCAGAAGCAGCAGGCCTTCTGGGGGGCAGAGTCTGGGCGGGGCCATGCCTGGTGGTTTGGGAAGGCTCATAGGGGAGGAATGACACGCGCAGACTGACCAGCGTGGTCTTACGGGCAGTGAGTTGAGGCTGGGCCCCACCGGGGAGAAAGAGGGTTTCTTTCAGGCAGAAGCTGGGTATCGATCGGTCTGTCCACACGTGCGCTGAGTGTCGAGTGCTTCACATTGAGCTTCTGTTCAGCCTCTGAGCCACATGCTCCTCCATGTGGTGTAAAGTAAAAGGTTCGGAAATGCGGCTAGTCCCAGGGAGGCGCAAACTATTACCAAATATCTTTTAAACTTTTATTAAAGGGCTTCTACGTATAAATTATTATTTTATCAATTTCTTACATACGTAGGCACTAAATAATTATTAGAATGTCCAATAAGCAAAATGCAATACAGTAAAGAAACTTCCTTGAGGTTTCTCTAAATCCCAATAGTTGTTAACAAGGGACTAGGGATTATTAACAGTTACATTTACATAAGTCTTACTTATAAGACTAATCATTTATCTAAAACTTTTAACACTACTACTTAACAATACGTCTAAACAATTTCAGATAACAATACTTACATTTAACAGACGCACAGACGACAACAACAACAACAACAACAACAACAATAACAACAACGTATTTGGCATTCGTTATGTTTGGGATACGTTACGCTCTACAGGAACTCGTTTGGTTCGGTGAGCGGGAGGTGGCCCTCGGGTGATCAGTCCTCGGACCTGGCTCATATTCCGCCATCCAATGTTTATTCGGGATTCCTCAATTTGATATAGGAGGGGTAGCTGTTTTATAGAGAGAGCTTTTTGCTCACTTTTTGTGCTAGGCTAGCAGACCCTGTCTGTTAAGTGACAGGAGTAAGGGGGGGAGATGGTTTCCTGTTTTTCCTTTTCTGCCTTATCGGGCATGGCACAGTCAGCACAACCAGCATGAACTTTACATGAACTTTTTAGGTCTGGTTTTGGTTCCTGTTCGTCGCTGACCTTTAAGTTACATAGTGTAAGGGTTTTCATCAAGGGGAAGTTGACCTTTTGCTTGGATGGCAATACGCGCGAGAGGCCTGGCCAGCAAAGAGCCTGCTTCCACACTCCAGTGAACGCAGTCTCTGGGAGAGACCTTGGACGGGAAAACCCACTGCACTCCCAGGACCCAGCGGAGTGGCCCTCCCAGCCATGTATGGACACGCAAAGACCCGCCCGCCCACACTGACATGCACCCGCCCAGCATTACCCTGCTAAGCCAAGGGTCACGCTCACCTTAAGCTTCAAAGATCATCTTCGGCCGAATCTCTGCTCCTCTGGCATCGCTGCGGCCACCTCTGACAACACAGGCCGGGAGATGCCTGCAGCTGCCAGCAAGAGCAGTCAGCACTTGGCGGAAGAGAGGTGGGAGAAGCTGATTGGATGAAAGAGCCAAGGGTCATGCCAAGCCGTCAGCAGGAGCCTCAGCACCCCTCTGTGATGTCTCTTCACACTCTAGCTCTCTGTGGGGTCTTCAGCAGGCACGACAGACAGCCACCCCCAGTCACCCGGGACTCGCGTGTCCCAGACAATGCGATACACGTGCCCCTGAGGCCGCATGCACACACACATCAGCTGGGAGGTTTGGTCTAATTGTGGCCGTAGGGTTTAGTGTGTGAGTGCTGCGTGGTGTTGTGGCCTGGGATATGCAAGCGATCAGATTGTATCTGGAGTGTCCCTGCTGGCTTTCAGCCCTCTAGAGGTCTTGTCTACGCTGGCACGATTCGTCGCCAAAACCTGCCTTTTGGTGACAAAATCAGTGGGTGCGTTCACACAGCGAGGCCTCTTTTGTCAGGAAAAACACCCAGTTTTGGCAACAAAACACTTTCAGCCCCACGAGAGACTTATGACTTTTCCCCTCCCTTCATTGTTGCCAAAGAGCCAGGGTAGACTCTGTTTTGTTGAAAGAACTGCCTTCCACCAGTATCCCACAGTGCCTGCCCTGATGGCTCTGCTCAGTGTTTTGTGATCTCTGCTGCCCTGCCGGCATGCGCCCCCCCCCCCTTCAAAGCTTCGGGAAGTATCTGACAGCTGAGTGAGCTGCTGCGTTTGGGGAACAAACAAAGAGCAAACCACTGAAGTGCTCCTGTTCTGCCCTGCTGGGAACACAGCAGCAAGCAGGCGGCTGCTGCAGGGGGAGGGCTGGAGAGACGTCCGTGCTGCTTTAACATTCCCCAGCATGGAGAGCTCACAGAGCTATGCGGGAATCCCAAGAAGCACATGGATCAGTTCTGCCTTCTCACAACCCTGCACTGTGGGATGCTTTCCCATAATCATAGAATCATAGAATCATAGAATAACAGGACTGGAAGGGACCTCGAGAGGTCATCGAATCCAGCCCCCCGCCCTCAAGGCAGGATCAAGCTCCGTCTACACCATCCCTGACAGATGTCTATCTAACCTGTTCTTAAATATCTCCAGAGAGGGAGATTCCACCACCTCCCTTGGCAATTTATTCCAATATTTGACCACCCTGACAGTTAGGAATTTTTTCCTAATGTCCAATCTAAACCTCCCCTGCTGCACTTTAAGCCCATTACTCCTTGTCCTGTCCTCAGAAACCAAGAGGAACAAATTTTCGCCTTCCTCCTTGTGACACCCTTTTAGATATTTGAAAACCGCTATCATGTCCCCCCTTAATCTTCTTTTTTCCAAACTAAACAAGCCCAGTTCATGAAGCCTGGCTTCATAGGTCATGTTCTCTAGACCTTTAATCATTCTTGTCGCTCTTCTCTGTACCCTTTCCAATTTCTCCACATCTTTCTTGAAATGTGGCGCCCAGAACTAGACACAGTACTCCAGCTGAGGCCTAACTAGTGCAGAATAGAGCGGCAGAATGACTTCACGAGTTTTGCTTACAACACACCTGTTGATACAACCTAGAATCATATTTGCTTTTTTTGCAACAGCATCACACTGTTGACTCATATTCAACTTGTGGTCCACTATGACCCCTAGATCCCTTTCCGCCATGCTCCTTCCTAGACAGTCGCTTCCCATCTTGTATGTATGGAACTGATTGTTCCTTCCTAAGTGGAGCACTTTGCATTTCTCTTTATTAAACCTCATCCTGTTTACCTCTGACCATTTCTCTAACTTGCTAAGGTCATTTTGAATTATGTCCCTATCCTCCAAAGAAGTCGCAACCCCACCCAGTTTGGTATCATCTGCAAACTTAATAAGCGTACTCTCTATCCCAATATCTACATCATTGATGAAGATATTGAATAGTACGGGTCCCAAAACAGACCCTTGAGGAACTCCACTTGTTATCCCTTTCCAGCAGGATTTAGAACCGTTAACAACAACTCTCTGACTACGGTTATCCAGCCAATTATGCACCCACCTTATCGTGGCCCTATCTAAGTTATATTTGCCTAGTTTATCAATAAGAATATCATGCGAGACCGTATCAAATGCCTTACTAAAGTCTAGGTATATGACATCCACCGCTTCTCCCTTATCCACAAGGCTCGTTATCTTATCAAAGAAAGCTATCAGATTAGTTTGGCATGACTTGTTCTTCACAAACCCATGCTGGCTATTCCCTATCACTTTATTACCTTCCAAGTGTTTGCATACGATTTCCTTAATTACCTGCTCCATTATCTTCCCTGGGACAGACGTTAAACTGACCGGTCTATAATTTCCTGGGTTGTTCTTATTCCCCTTTTTATAGATGGGCACAATATTTGCCCTTTTCCAGTCTTCTGGAATCTCCCCTGTCTGCCATGATTTTTCAAAGATCATAGCTAAAGGCTCAGATACCTCCTCTATCAGCTCCTTGAGTATCCTGGGATGCATTTCATCAGGACCTGGTGACTTGCTGACATCTAACTTTCCAAAGTGATTTTTAACTTGTTCTTTGTGTATCCTATCTTCTAAACTTACCCTCTCTCTGCTTGTATTCACTACATTAGGCACTCTTCCAGACTTCTCGGTGAAGACCGAAACAAAGAAGTCATTGAGCATCTCCGCCATTTCCAAGTTTCCTGTTACTGCTTCTCCCTCCTCACTAAGCAGTGGGCCTACCCTGTCCTTGGTCTTCCTCTTGCTTTTAATGTATTTATAAAAAGTCTTCTTGTTTCCCTTTATGCCTGTAGCTAGTTTGATCTCATTTTGTGCCTTTGCCTTTCTAATCTTGCCCCTGCATTCCCGTGTTGCTTGCCTATATTCATCCTTTGTTAGTTGTCCTAGTTTCCATTTTTTATATGACTCCTTTTTTATTTTGAGATCATGCAAGATCTCCTTGTTAAGCCAAGCTGGTCTTTTGCCATATTTTCTATCTTTCCTACACAGCGGAATTGTTTGCTTTTGGGCCCTTAACAACGTCCCTTTGAAATACTTCCAACTCTCCTCAGTTGTTTTTCCCTTCAGTCTTGCTTCCCATGGGACCTTACCTACAAGTTCTCTGAGCTTATCAAAATCTGCCTTCCTGAAATCCATAACCTCAATTGTGCTGGACTCCCTTCTACCTTTCCTTAAGATCATGAACTCTATTATTTCGTGATCACTGTCCCCTATACTGTCTTCCACTTTCAAGTTCTCAACTAGTTCCTCCCTATTTGTTAAAACCAAATCCAGAACAGCTTCTCCTCTGGTAGCTTTTTCAACCTTCTGAAACAGAAAGTTGTCTCCAATGCAGTCCAGAAACTTATTGGATAGCCTGTGCCTCGCTGTGTTAGTGTCCCAACATATGTCTGGATAGTTGAAGTCCCCCATCACCACCAAATCTTGGGCTTTGGATAGTTTTGTTAATTGTTTAAAAAAGGCCTCATCCACCTCTTCCACCTGGCTAGGTGGCCTGTAGTAGACTCCTAGCATGATATCACCCTGGTTTTTTACCCCTTTTAGCTTAACCCAGAGACTCTCTACACAGCTATCTCCTATGTTCATCTCCACTTCAGTCCAAGTGTGTACATTTTTAATATACAAGGCAACCCCTCCTCCCTTTTTTCCCTGTCTGTCCTTCCTGAGCAAGCCGTACCCTTCCATACCAATATTCCAATCATGCGTCCCATCCCACCAGGTTTCTGTAATACCAATGATATCATAATGCTTTGCTATATCTGTCGACAGGAGAGCCAGCCACGTGGCCATGAAATGTCGACAACGGGAGGCAGAAAAACAGTTTGACTAGCTTTCATGTTTGCCGACTTTTGCCTGGCAACAGCACTTTTGTCTCCCAACCTTCCCAATGTGGACAGAGCCTCTGGTTGTGACTCACGCTCGAGGTCACACACGCACAACACACTCGTGAGCACCCCCAGACGAACGGACAGGGCACATCGCCGTGCACCGCCAACGGATCCACAGCCCACCTGAACACACGCTCAGCTTTCATACCCAGACCCACAAATAACCCCTGCACCCACACAACCTCCCGCACGCTAAATCCACTGCAACAGCATGCAGGCAGCTGAACCCAAACCAAACACCCCCCCCCCCCCCCCCCCCCCCCGCCCTGTAAACTCCAGGAATGGATTGAGATTCAAAGCAAAGTAGGACCAGACGGGACCTCCGCTCCCTCCTGATGCTGAGGCAGATCTGAGTAGATGTGGACCATCCCCTTCAAATCCTCCCAAGACAGGGACTTCACTCCCCACTTTGGCAGCCTGATCTAGACCGTAACTGCCCTTCGCGGGAGAAAGTTTTTCCTTTTCTCCGAGCCAAACCTCCCTGGCAGCCGACACAGGCTCCCTTGCTGCGTGGCTGTGAAAGACCTCGCGCTTTGTGGGTGCCACGCCATGAGACCACAAAGAGACACCAGCCCGGCCTGTGCTCCCTCCCAACCCCCGATCCGCCCCACACGCCCCTGCTGACGCTCTTTGAAAGGGCCCATTTGGCTGCACCCGCCCGTGGGCTGCCCTTTCCAATTTGCTAGCTGCCCACCGGTCAGGGGCCCATTGTGCCAGGCCGGTGGGGGGGCCCAGAAGGAAGCCACAGGCTTTCAGCCGAGCTGCGGCCGACACAATGAAACCCTGTGATTAGGGACGCCGCTTGGATGGAAAGGAAGGAAAAATCGATCCATTTTGCTGCAGCAAAGCCTCCTACACAAAGTTCCTGTAACACCAGCAGACAGACAGACAGACAGACACACACACACACACACACAGACACACAGAGTTTCTGAAACACCAGCACACACACACACACACACACACACACACACACACACACACACACACACAGTTCCTGAAACACCAGCAGACACACACACACACACAGTTCCTGAAACACCAGCACACACACACACACACACAAAGTTCCTGAAACACCAGCACACACACACACACACACACACACACACACACACACACACACACACACAGTTCCTGAAACACCAGCACACACACACACACACAGTTTCTGAAACACCAGCAGACACACACACACACACAGTTCCTGAAACACCAGCAGACACACACACACACACACACACAGTTTCTGAAACACCAGCAGACACACACACACACACAGTTCCTGAAACACCAGCACACACATACACACACACAGTTCCTGAAACACCAGCAGACACACACACACACACACACACACAGTTTCTGAAACACCAGCAGACACACACACACACACAGTTCCTGAAACACCAGCACACACACACACACACACAAAGTTCCTGAAACACCAGCAGACACACACACACACACACACACAGTTTCTGAAACACCAGCAGACACATACACACACACAGTTCCTGAAACACCAGCAGACACACACACACACACACACACACACAGAGTTCCTGAAACACCAGCACACACACACACACACACACACACACACACACACACACACACACACACACAGTTCCTGAAACACCAGCAGACACACACACACACACAGTTTCTGAAACACCAGCAGACACATACACACACACAGTTCCTGAAACACCAGCAGACACATACACACACACAGTTCCTGAAACACCAGCAGACACACACACACACACAGTTTCTGAAACACCAGCAGACACACACACACACACAGTTCCTGAAACACCAGCAGACACACACACACACACAGTTCCTGAAACACCAGCACACACATACACACACACAGTTCCTGAAACACCAGCAGACACACACACACACACAGTTTCTGAAACACCAGCAGACACATACACACACACAGTTCCTGAAACACCAGCAGACACATACACACACACAGTTTCTGAAACACCAGCAGACACACACACACACACAGTTCCTGAAACACCAGCAGACACACACACACACACAGTTCCTGAAACACCAGCAGACACACACACACACACACACAGTTCCTGAAACACCAGCAGACACACACACACACACAGTTTCTGAAACACCAGCAGACACACACACACACACAGTTCCTGAAACACCAGCAGACACACACACACACAAAGTTCCTGAAACACCAGCAGACACACACACACACACAGTTCCTGAAACACCAGCAGACACACACACACACAAAGTTCCTGAAACACCAGCAGACACACACACACACACACACAGTTCCTGAAACACCAGCAGACACACACACACACACACACACACACACACACACACACACACACACACACACACACATACACACACAGTTCCTGAAACACCAGCAGACACACACACACATACACACACACACACACACACACAGTTCCTGAAACACCAGCAGACACACACACACACACACACACACACAGACACACACACACACACACACACACACACACACACACACACAGTTCCTGAAACACCAGCAGGTCAGTAGGTCAGTAAATAGTGTGTAAGTAGGAACCTTTCTGAAGGACAGGCGGGTCTCCTTCGATACACGCTGGCATTTAGCTTTGGCAGGGCAGGGGCTTGGGGGCTGGCAGAGGAGGCTGACCCAAAAGGGCTTGACCAAGAGTCACCCCCAGTCAATTCTGCAGTAGGGCGTGTGCAGAGGCACCGCACCGGCTGGACCTCCCTAAACTGGGACTCCCCGGTGTTGCTGGACCACAGGGCCCAGGGGTAGGGAGTCTGGCGGCAAGGCCGGGAGTGTGGCGGGGGGTCTGGTGGTGCAGTGGGAGCTTCAGGACCACTGCAGAGAGCTCCGGCTCTGGGCCAGGCAGACAGCAGGGAGGCTAGTGCCTGGGGCAGCGGGTCCAGGCGCAGGCCGGAAGCAGCCAGCAGCCAGGGAGGGGCTGGGAGACCCATGACAGGGGAGCTCCCCTGGTCCGGCAAATCCCCTCGTTCAGGACTGGTCAGCTCCTGAGGGTGCCGGACCAGGGAGGTCCCACCTGTGATGAAACATTGGCCTCCTTCGAGGCCTCCCCTCAGCTCACGCCCTCCTCCCTGCTGCCCAGGCTCACAACCCTCGCGTCGTCCTCTCCCCATGGCCAGAGTCTCCCCAGACGCTCCTGCTTCCTCCTCTCACTCGCCCAAACCCCACCCTCCCAGCCGATCCTTATCGCCCAGGGCCCGACTCGCGCAGCCCCCTTCCTTGCAATGCCTGGCTCTCGGTCCCCTGGGTATCTGCGAGCCGCTGCTCAAGTCACCTGCCATACTGACCCGGCTCCCTCACCCGTCCCCGGCCCCCCGCTGCAGCTAGGGGGTCTGGCTCATGCCCCGCTTCCCAGCCCGGCCTGCACCTCGCCTCCTGCCAGCCCCCGGACTCCGACAGTCTCTCCTTTCCTTGCACCACTCTCCGGCTCCTTGGCCCACCGTGGTCTTGATTCATTCATCGTAACGTCACGATTAGGGGCTGGTTGAACGTTTTCCATAGAAACTGGTTTTATGGACACTTGGGCTCCTGACTCAACGACATTTCACCAGGACAGGGCCTTCTTTCTACGGAAAGCGGTGATTTTTTTTTTTTTTTTGGTTTAAAAGAAAGACTGCCTAAAACGCCCCTTATTTTGTTTGAAAATGCTGCTGCGGTGTCTTAGCTGGGATAACTGGCTGGACTACATCTCCCATGATGCACTGTGGCTAAGGACTTCCAGGATGGCCCCTCACCCTTCACAAAAAGGGGAGTGCATGCTGCATCATGGGAGATGTTGTTCAGCTGCCATCTTGTCACCATTCTCCTCTGTGGGCTAATGTGTCTGTCTAGACTACATCTCCCATGAGGCACTGTGACCAAGGCCTGCTCCATCCCTCAACCAGCTCTGAGATCATGTTGCATCATGGGAGATGTTGTTCAGCTGCCATCTTGTCACCATTCTCCTCTGTGGGCTAGTCTGCCTGTCTGGACTACATCTCCCATGAGGCACTGTGACCAAGGCTTCCTTGGTCCCTCAACCATGGCTGAGATCATGTTGCATCATGGGAGATGTAGTCCACACAGGGAGCCTACCCTGCTTAGGAGAATAGCCACTCGGGGCACCTGAATTGCTTTCTATTTTCAGCCAAAATTTGAATTTTTCCATAGAAACAGCCCCGATTTTGCTCTACCCATGATGTTCCTGATGGCTGGACTCTGGGACAGCCTCCTGCCCCACTGGCTTGCCCATTTTTCTCCTCCCTGTCCTTCTTCCACCGGCCAGTCATAAGAACATAAGAACGTAAGAACGGCCGTACTGGGTCAGACCAAAGGTCCTTCTAGCCCAGTATCCTGTCTGCCGACAGTGGCCAGCGCCAGGTGCCCCAGAGAGGGTGGACCGAAGACAATGATCAAGTGATTTGTCTCCTGCCATCCTTCTCCAGCCTCTGACAAACAGAGGCCAAGGACACCATTTTATCCCCTGGATAATAGCCTTTTATGGACCTAACCTCCATGAAATTTTCTAGCTTCTCTGTAAACTCTATTATAGTCCTAGCCTTCACAGCCTCCTCTGGCAAGGAGTTCCACAGGTTGACTACACGCTGTGTGAAGAACTTCCTTTTATTAGTTTTAAACCTGCTCCCCATTAATTTCATTTGGTGTCCTCTAGTTCTTCTATTATGGGAACTAATAAATAACTTTTCTTTATCAGCCCTCTCCACACCACTCATGATTTTATAGACCTCTATCATATCCCCCCTCAGTCTCCTCTTTTCTAAACTGAAAAGTCCCAGTCTCTTTAGCCTCTCCTCATATGGGACCTGTTCCAAACCCCTAATCATTTTAGTTGCCCTTTTCTGAACCCTTTCCAAGGCCAAAATATCTTTTTTGAGGTGAGGAGACCACATCTGTACACAGTATTCAAGATGTGGGCGTACCATAGTTTTATACAGGGGCAGTAAGATGTTCTGGGTCTTATTTTCTATCCCTTTCCTAATAATTCCTAGCAAACTATTTGCCTTTTTGACCGCCGCTGCACTCTGTGTGGAAGTTTTCAGAGAACTGTCCACGATAACTCCAAGATCTCTTTCCTGAATTGTCGTAGCCAAATTAGCCCCCATCATACTGTACGTATAGTTGGGGTTATTTTTCCCGATGTGCATTACTTTACACTTATCCACATTAATTTTCATTTGCCAGTTTGCTGCCCAATCACTGAGTTTGGTGAGATCTTCTTGGAGTCCCTCACAGTCGGCTTCTGTCTTGACTATCTTAAACAGTTTGGTATCATCTGCAAACGTTACTACGTCACTGCTTACCCCTTTCTCCAGATCATTTATGAATAAGTTGAAAAGGATTGGTCCCAGGACTGACCCTTGGATCCCAGCCCCCTGTGACGTAGTGGGGGTACCTGGCTGGTTTCTATGCTGCTGGCTCTGGGGTAACCCCCCACTGGCTGCCGGGGGTACCAGGACCCAGCAAAACAGGATGAGTCACTATGCAAACCAGTAGGGCCAGACACCCCCCATGGAGAGGAACAAAGGAAGGGGGAGGCTGCCCTGGCTGGGGGGCAGGGCTGGAAGAGGGTTGGTTAGTTGCTGGCTGGGAGCATGGAGGAGAGCCTAGGGAAAGGGGCTGGAGTTTAGGGGCCCAGTCTCCCCACATCTCAAGGGGGCCTGAGGCATCCTAGCCCAGCTCTGTGACCAGATTCCATCTGTGCTGTGCTGTATCCTGGAGAGGCAATAAACTTCCTCTATTCCACCGGCTGGTGCAGTCTGTTTGTGCCATTTCGGGGTGCAGGAGACGGGGGACCCCCAACGCGCTGTCACACCCCCTTCCTAAGGGACCAGACTGTGAAGACTCCGAGTACCAGGCCCGAGCAGCCAATACAACAGGGCGCTGCTGCAGGGAACAGCCTCGGCACCTCTGAGTTTGGCCCCTCTTCAGCGGTTTCGGCCTGAGGGGCGTGGGTGCCTAGGAATTATGGCTCCCGGCTTCTCTGTCCAGTTTTGTCACTGACCTGCTGTGGAACTTCGGAAAAGTCCCGCTCCCACCCCGGGCCGCAGGTCCCACAGCTGTAAAACGGGCCAGTCATTCTGACCGCTGCAGTGTAGCTAAATACTGGCTCAGAAGTGCAAAATATTGTCCCTTTTGTGGGCCAGTAGCTGATTTCATGGCCTGACCGGTCAGCTTCCCATTGGAGGAGAAATCCACGACGCAGAGTGTGAGTATTTTCTTAGGAGCATGTGTGTTATTTCCTTTACCTACGCCAGTCCTGGAGCAGAGGCGGTTCCAAAGAGCATGCAGGCCCCCCATCTGTTCAGAAATCTCAGCCACAACAGCAATGCCAGGATCCCAATGGCTACTCTGTTCCAAGAATTAACTCTCGTTAGAAAGGTCAGGGTGGAGACAGGCCCTGCCCAGCTGGGATCAGGGCCCCGTTGTGCCGGGCGCTGCACAGACATATTGAGAGACAGGCCCTGCCCAGCTGGGATCAGGGCCCCGTTGTGCCGGGCGCTGCACAGACATATTGAGAGACAGGCCCTGCCCAGCTGGGATCAGGGCCCTGTTGTAGCGGGTGCTGCCCTGTTTCGTGATCGGGGCTTTTTTGCGGAAAAGAAATCTGAGCTGTCTACACTGGCCCTTTTCCGGAACAGTTTTCCGGAAAAGGACTTTTGCCCGAACGGGAGCAGTATAGTTTTTCCGGAAAAGCACTGATGATTTTACAGTAAACCGTCAGTGCTTTTCCGGAAATTCAAGGGGCCAGTGTAGACAGCTGGCAAGTTATTCCGGAAAAGCGGCTGATTTTCCGGAATAAGTGGCCAGTGTAGACATACTCTTTGAGGGCCACTCTAACCCAGCCGTTGGCTTTATAGAGGGCATCTGTGAGGGGACATCGGCCCTGCACTGTCCCTTTAAAGGTTAAAACCCAGCTGGAGGAAGAGGGAGGGGGCGTGGAGCCCACAGCTGGGGCAGATACAGCCCATGAGGGCCCAGCTGGGCTGTATAAATAAAGGCTTCTGGAGGGGAAGACTAGACTCACTCTTGCTCTGCCTGGGGAGCAGGAGGGGCCTGGCTGCCAGGGAAGATGGAGGCGTCCTGAGGTAGAGCAGGGCTGGGGAGATCCAGGCCAGCAAACTCCCAGGCTGCTGGGCCTGAAACAAGGCCTGAGGTTCCTGGGGCTGCAGGGGGGCAGCCAGGGTAGACAAAGGCAGCGGGTCCTCACCCCTTGCCAATGCCGAGTGGCCACGTCAGACGGCAGCTTGCCCCAGGCTGGGCCAGATGACGAATGGCTGTGGGTCACTGAGGCAAGATGGGCAGAAGGGGCTGGGGGGTCCCAGAGCGGGAGGACCCCAGAGTGTGGGGCCCTGCGGCAGGGCAGTACCCACAGGGGAGGATGCTGCTGTCCGGGAGGGATGTGGCTCGGGACGTGGCTCCTATCACAGAGGTGGAGGAAAATAAGGGTCTGTCTACACTAGCCCCCTCGTTCGAACTATTGAGGCTAATGGAGGCATTCGAAGCTGCAAATGAAGCCTGGGATTTAAATATCTCGGGGTTCATTTGCATCTTGCCGGCCAGGCACCATTTTTAAATCCCCTTAGTCTGAGCTAACTGCTACACGCGCCAGCCAAACGTTAATTCGAACTAAGTCCTTAGTTGGAGTTAACTGTTACACCTCAGCTACGTCTACACTGGCACCCTTTTCCGGAAATGCTTAAAACGGAACAGTTTTCCGTTATGTATTTCTGGAAAAAGAGCGTCTACATTGGCAGGATGCTTTTCCGGAAAAGCACTTTTTCCGGAAAAGCGTCCGTGGCCAATGTATACGCGCTTTTCCGCAAAAAAGCCCCGATCGTCATTTTCGCCATCGGGGCTTTTTTGCGGAAAAGACTACTGGGCTGTCTACACTGGCCCTTTTCTGGAACAGTTTTCCGGAAAAAGGACTTTTGCCCGAGCGGGAGCAGCATAGTTTTTCCGGAAAAGCAGCTGATGTCTTACAGGAGATCGTCAGTGCTTTTCCGGAAATTCAAGGGGCCCGTGTAGACAGCTGGCAAGTTATTCCGGAAAAGCGGCTGATTTTCCGGAATAAGTAGCCCAGTGTAGACCCAGCCCTCATTCACATGGGACTAGAACCCTGGTGCAGCATCCCGCCCCTTACACTGCGCAGGGCTTGGCCGTCGATGATTCGTCGCAGCCCGGATGGGAGCGGTGGGTTCTGAGAAATCCACGAGCACATTCCTGGGCTGGAGGGGGGTAGGGAAGGGCGTCCGGGTGTGGGAAGGCTTCTTTGAGCCCTGCTCACATCTCCTGAGCCCCAGGCTGGTTCCCCCACCGTCGGAAGGGCCAGACCAGCTCAGACCGTGTGCCACCGCTGATGGGGGCCGGCCCCGGCAGGTTAAAGAACATGCACGAAACTCGTTAGCGGCCAATGGGCCATCGGTTATATCACCGGGTCCTTGCCAAATGCTGCAGCCACATCGATTGGCTGCACGGAGCCTGCCTGAGCCTCACGCCCACGTGTTCATCGGCATGTGCCATGTGATGGTGCGGGGGGACGAGGGGCTCTGCCATGTGCCTCTCCAAGGCGCGGGACTCTCGGTGCCCGCCCGACCCCGGCTCCTCCTCCCTCCCTTGTCTGATTTTCCAGTCCTCATTTGCTCTGACAGTCGGCTCAGCGGGGGGAATGCCCCATCCCGGCGCGAGGCCTGCGAGATAAAAGGGAACTGTGGCTTGCCAGCACATTTTTTCCACTGCTCTCCCCCCCTCCCCCACCCCGCCGCCCCATTCTCTTGGCACAGGACAAAAAGGGAACACGAGCGTTTTGCTTCTTTCAAAGCCTGATTCTTTAAATATTGAACCGGGACCGAATTCCCTCCTGGATGCCTGATTGCTGGCATGCACTTCCCCTGCGCGCCGGCTAAACTGTAACAGCTGAGGGCTCGGGATGCGATTCGGGGACACACGGGGGTTTGGGGAGCGGCGCGGGCTGGCCTCCAGCCGGAATACCCGTCTCCGAGGCAGTCGGGGCCAGGAGGGAGCCGGAAGAAGCTGTCGGATGCAGCTCTGCCACGGCGAGGCAGCAGGCCCACGTCCTTGTCAGCCTGTGTCTCTTGCACCTGCCCCGCGATGAGTTTTCCTGGCTTTCCCAACAGTGAAAAAGCAGCACGAAGAAAGAAGTCTGGCTTGGGGACTGTGTGCGTTCGGGAGGGGCCTACGAAGAGCAGCCTGTCTGCCGCATCGCGGATGGCAAGGGGAGGAAACTCTCCGCCAGATCCCGAGCTGCGGAGGGCAACGCCGTCCCGGGAGGGTGAAATCCAGCAGCCGTCGGAAAAGAAACAAAGGCGCATTGCTTACGGCCCAGGTGCAAGGCGGGTCGGAAAGCCCCTGGCTGCTCTCTGGCATGGGCTGGGCGAGCCGCTGCAGGGCCTGCAAACCGGCGCATGATGGAACATCTGCGAGCAAAGGGCTCCAGCGCTGAGCCCGGGTCTATGCGCGGGAGTTATTTTGAAATGACCCCCCAGATTTTGAAAGAACAAGCGGCGTGTCCACCAGCCCACCCCCGTTATTTCGACATAACGGGCCGTGTATTTCGAGATCGGTCCTCCTGCTTTCCTTGGGGAATCAGGCTACTTTCGAAATCGTGATTTCGAAATAGCCCGCGTGTGCTTCTCTTTCGAGTTAACGACTCCCAGAATCATTCGAAGTCCTTAGTGCCCAGTACTTCCTGGGGCTCTGAGTCCAGACAGCACATCCATAAGAATAGCCAGACTGGATCAGACCAAAGGTCCTTCTAGCCCAGTGTCCTGTCTGCTGAGTGGCCAATACCAGGTGCTCCAGAGAGAGGGAAAACAACAGAGAATTCTCACGGGATCCCTCCCCTGTCACCCATTTCCAGACAACAGAGGCTAGGGACACCGTGCCTAACAGCCATTGATGGACCTAACCTCCATGAATCTATCTAGCTCTTTATTGAATCCTGTTAAAGTTCTAGCCTTCACCACATCCTCTGGCAAGGAGTTCCACAGGTTGACTGTGCGCTGAGTGAAGAAAAACTTCCCTTGGGTTGTTTTAAACCTGCTGCCTATTAAATAACAGAGCCTGCCTTGGACTCATGTCGAGGCTCCCCCATAGCGGGGACACGCAACTTTGATTTTGTTATTTCGGGAATTATTAAATCGATTTTAATGATTTTGAAATCATTTCCTAGCGTAGACACGCCCTAACCTCTGGCAGCCGGTGAGATACTGGGCCACCCAGGAACGGTGGCTCCCGAATGAAGCCGCGCTGGGCAGAGATGAAGGCAGATGGCATGGGGAATCGTCCCGCTTTAACCGCATGGTGGTGTCCGGTGCCTTCTGGCTGAGCCTTTGCTTTTCCTCTTGCCCTCTGGCTTCGGGGATGAGGTCAAAGGCAGCTGCTGGCAGCCCGGAGTTTTGAGGGACGTAACAGGAGTCAAGCAGCCAGCCATGCAATGCGCCCCTCCTGCCTTGCCCTGAGACCTGGCTGCTCTGCCACCAATGCCCAGCAGCAAACAACCGACCTTGCCATCCCCAGCTGACCCACCTGGGGACAGAACGCAGCACCATCACACAAGAACTAGGGGGCACCAAATGAAATGAACAGGTAGCAGGTTTAAAAGAAACCAAGGGCAGTATTTCTTCACGTGGCACATGGTTAACCTGTGGAACTCCTTGCCAGAGGATGTTGCGAAGACCAGGACTTTAATAGGGATCAAAAAAGAGCTAGATACATTCATAAAGGTTAAGTCCATTGATACTTATTAGCCAGACTGGATAGGGATGCTGTTTGTCAGAATGGGCGACAGGGGAAGGATCATGTGACGGTTTCCTGTTGTATTCCCTCCTTTTGGGCACCTGGCATTGGCCACTGTGGGCAGACAGGGCACTGGGCGAGATGGTCTGACTCAGTCTGGCTGCTGTTAGGTTCCTATTATGTTCTTAACCATCCACACCAAAATATTCCTATCTCCAGGGCGGGATGTGTCTCCAGTGTGCCTGACAGATCTTCCTCACTAACGAAGGCGTAGCCAGGCTCAGAGGGTGCTTGTGTTGGAGCCAGGCCAAGACCTCACCCCTACAGTCTAGGGGGATCAGAAGCTCGTATATGCAGAGGGTCTCATCCTTCTAGGTGCTGGGCACCGACAGTTCCTGCCGGAGCACAGGGGACTCTCAGCCCAGTTTTTAAGGGGCTGTAAATGAAAACTGGCTGCTTCCCCGATGCTTCTTGCACCCGGCCTTTATATTCAGGTGTTTAATGCTGGCCTTGGATCGACTGCTTTTGCAAAAGTGACTCGTTTTCCATGCAGAGGGGGCTGAGCAGGATGAAAAATGGCCGTTTGGCCGGGCCGTTCCCTCCTGCAGCGTGGAACTAAAATGGTTCGCCCATCGCAGAATTCTTGAACCAATCCAATATTCCCTCCTATAGCCATTTATGTATGAACATTCTTCGCCCGTTTCACTGCTGCATCTGGCCATCGGAAACACGACTCCGAACATCTGGAGGCGAATACGAGACACACTGTTTTTACTTTCCCTGTAATAAAAGAGCTATCTCCATATTAACTGTGTGGGGCTTCAGACTCCTGCAGGGCCGTAAACTTTATGGCAAATTTCAGTGCGTTTATATGGGCTCTGACGTGTAGCCAACAAGACGAGCAAAACCCCATCAAATACAGCAGTAGTCAGCAGAGAGCTACAGAGGACACGGGAGCAGTTGTGAGACCCCAACAGCACCATGTAAATCCAACTGTCTCAACAAAGGAAAAAGTTCCTTGGCACTGGAAAAGGTTCCGAAAATGGCAAAAAACATCTCATGGATGTTTCACTAAGACACCCCATTCGGGGTCCCCCCCACCCACCCTTGGAATTGCTGCGAAAAAGTGTTGCTGGAAAGTGGAAGTTCGGACACGTGGACCAGCCGCCCTTGCGCTGTTGTGTGGGAGAAACGGGGTACAGAGAGGGCCTTTGTGGTCCGGCAGCTAGGAGAGAGGCAGTGCAGCCTAGTGGCTAGGCTCCTGGACTAAGGCCCAGTGGACCTGGATTTTATGATCAGCTCTATCAGTGACCTCCTGTGTGATCACAGACAAGGTGTTTCCCCTCCTGGTCTTTGTCCATCTCCGGCTGGGGGAAGAGCACTCCGCCTGCCTACGGCCTTGCTGCGGCCCTACCGTGGTCAGGGGAAGGGTGTCCCTCCCTCTCTGGGCTGGAACTCAGCCCCGGCTTGGACCAGCTGCCGCCAGGGGAAAGATACCTCTCCCCCGGCCTGAACCCAGCCCTGGCACGGAAGTGCCTGGGGGCTGCCATGGTGGGGAGAAGCCCCCAGCTGCCTTCCCCAGAGCAGAAGAGAGTCCTCTCTTCATACTATAGCCCTGAGGCAGCCTGTACCCCAAACCTCTCATCCCTGGCCCCACCCCACAGCCTGCACCCTCCCATTCCCCAGTCCCCAACCTTCTACCCCAAACCTGAGCCTTTCATCCCTGACCCCATCTCAGAGCCCCCATCCCCAGCTGCAGCCTTTGCACCCCTGCACCCCAGTCCTCTGCCCCAGCCCTGAGCCCCTCCCCCACGCACTCCAAACCCCTCTGCCCCCCACCCCATGAATTTTGTTATGGGCACCAATTTGAAGGTGCACGTACCTCATCTCCATATTGGTGCGCTGCACTCAATCCATTCCGCACCCGCGTGGGAAACGTGAGCGGGAACACGGCTTGCCCTGCATGTCACAGCCGGGAAAGGGTAAGAGCGAGGCGACTGAGAGGATGCAATTCCCTACGGAAATCGTTTCGCCCGTGGAAGGAGCCGCGCAGTGCACGAAAACGCTCCAGGGGGTTTTCATCAAAGTGAGTTTTCGTCTAATGTGGGATGTTTCGGCAAAGCCGCGGACCAATGGGCGTGTCCCTGAGTGCTGGAGAGGGTGCATTGGCCAACGCCGTCACTTTACAATTACATTCTCCGAAAATTGTCACGAGGGTTGGACGACACATTTTCCAACAGGGTTTTTCAAGGGACAAGCAGGGTTGGTTGTTCTTGGACTAAACAGGATTTTTCATGAAAAGCGTCTGTTTCCCTAAGTTCCCTCTGAGCGGCGTGGCTGTGCGGCCGCGCAGCTTCCTGGTAAGCGCTGTGCAGGGGCTAGCAAGCCTCACACCAGGGCTCCGGGCTGCAGTGGGGGGAGATGCCTCTTCCCAAGCCCTGAAGTGACCGTGGCCTGGAGAGAGGCGCCTCTCCACCCCCCCCACCCAGCCCCAGCACAGAGCTGCTGTAGCCAGGGGTGAAGCTGCCAGAGCAATTGGGCCAGCTTCTAGGCAGAGGGTCACAGACTTTGAGTGATGCCCCTACTCTGAGCCCTGGCTCCACACTCCCATTGGCCAGGAACTGGCCAATGGGAATTGGGGGGGCGATGCTTGCGGGTGAGACCAGTGCTCACGGCACATCGTGGCACTTCATACTCCCCCTCTCCCGCCAGGAGCCGGACCTGCTGGCTGCTTTCCGGGCGCAGTGCGGTGCCCTGGGACAGGCAGGAACCAGGGAGCCTGCTTTAGCATTGCTAATCAGGAGCCACCCAAGCCCCAACCCCCACCCCACCCCAACCCCCCCAACTCAGAGCCACCTTCTGCACCCTGCACCCTTCATCCCCATCCCCAGGCCCAGAGCCTGTACCCCTTCCAAGCCCCACCCCACCCCAAACCCCAAGCCCCTCCCCAAACCTGAAGCCCCCTCTTACATCCCAACCCCTCATCCCTGGTCCCACCCCAGAGGCCTCCCCTCCTCCTGCACCCCAACCCCCTGCCTCAACATGCAGCCCCCTCCTGTATTCTGAATTCCTCCGCTTCACCCCCCAGCCTGGAGCCCAGGCCTGCGTGCCGAACCCCAAACTGCCCGTGTGTGGAATGACTTTTGGGATGTTATACACCATCTCCACGGCGGTGCACATAACAGACAGCATTCCACACATGGACATCAGAAAGTAGAAGGAACAATGTTGCTTTCCAGGGAAAATTGATATTTTCATTGACCCCCCCCATGCCTGCAAACTAAAGTGCTTTGATTTGTATATAGTGCTGCAAGGCTGGAGCTGAGGTTTGGCTGTCTTTTGTTCCCAGTCTCCTCTACAGGTTAGACTCTCTGGCCAGCCTGCATCTCCCACAATGCACCACCTCCCCTCTCCAAGAAGGGAGACCATGGTGCAACATGGGAAATGTAGTCCAACAAACCAAGCCTGGCCTAAGGAGAACACAATTTGGAAGCACCCAAACTACAGCTCCCATGTGGCACTGCAGGTGCAAATAATTCAGCCAAAACTTTTTAGTATCCAAATTTCCATCAACATTTTTTAAAAATTTTCTGCAAAATTTGCAATTTTCCGGATTCGCTCTAATTGTAACCCTTCCTTCCAGATATCAAAGCAGCTATAATACTCAGCAAAAAGGCAATATGTCTATTTCCCAGCAAAACTGTGGCACTGTGCTTGTTGCTTTCATTCGCCCTGTGATCGGGGATGTGTCGCTCAGGAATGAAACGTTTTGTTTAATTATCTGAAAAGTCTTCTGTTCCAAAGTATCCTGGGGGACGGCTCAAAGGACATAGCTACAGTTATTCACGCTCGGGGCTGATGTTGTAGCTGGCGAGTTTCTGTGTCAGTCGTCTCCCTGGCAAAACGAAGGCTACGTTCAGATCAGACGTGTTGTATTCTCTCCGGTTCGCGGGAGAGAAAGCGGCCCTGAGATCTCATTAAAAATCGGGAGGAATGGAGAGGTAATTTGGAAGCTGGCTCTGTGGCCGAACTTTCTGTTTATGGTGTTTTAATAGGTCTGGGAGCAGCTTTGTGATTGCTCCTTCAGATGCTTATATCTTTAAGAACAATGACAATGCCATTTGGAGACATTGGAGTCGGTAGTTTGTGCAAGCTTCATTCTTCTATCTTGCTGCCTTCCCTCCCCCCAGTCGGGCAATTTCCTTTCCTTAACAAAACATCCTCAGCCGGTGAGAGTTACAGAAACCACGTGTCCCTAGGGCTACGTCTAGACTGCAAGCCTCTTTCGAAAGAGAGCGTCTAGACTGCACGTTGAACTTTTGAAAAAGCGGCTTGCTTTTTCGAAAGAAAGCATCCAGTGAGTCTGGATGCTCTCTTTCGAAGAAGCCCTATTTACATTGAAGAACGCCTTCTTTCGAAAGAAGGCGTTCTTCCTCGTGAAATGAGGTTTACCGCCATCGAAAGAAAAGCCGCGTTCTTTCGATTTAATTTCGAAAGAACGCGGCTTGAGTCTGGACGCAGGGGAAGTTTTTTCGGGAAAAGGCTACTTTTCCCGAAAAAACCCCTGAGTCTGGACACAGCCTGGGAGAGGGACACTAAACAGAGACGGGAGAAAGGGCGAAATGAAGTGCCCCGACTTGCATCACGGGCAAGTTTTTGGCCCCATGGGATTCATTCTCAGGGCATATCAGTGAGGTCAAGAGCATAGCCGGGTTCAGAAAAGGATCAGGCATTTCTATGGCGCATTTTGCTAGAGAGTGCGGTCTGTCTGACCCTTGCCAGCATCACAGTGGCTGCCCCGCTTGGATGGGGTATCGGGTCACCCTGCCATTGTCTATCTTCTGTGTCGATCCCCAGTTCTCGGAGAGAAGGGCTGCTCTGTGTTTGTGCAGCGCCTAGCGCGGGAGGGCCCCGATCTTAGCGGCTCACTAGGCACAATGGTAATAATAAATAACTAATAATAACATCACGTGACAGCAGCAAAGATCTTAACAAAAGGAGAAAAAAAAAAAAACCCAGCCCAAGGGCCCGGAAAAGGCTATATATTTAGGCAACTTCTGATGACGAGGGAGAAACTGAGGCAGCAATTTATTCCATTATTATCTGCTAAGGGGTTTCTTGCACCTTTCTCTGAAGCACCTGGGTGTTACCCCCTATTTAGAGATAGGGTGCAGCTATAGGCTATGTCTATACTGCTGTAAAAAGTTGGGAAAAGACACGCCAACTGCAAACTGCAATTGGTGTACCCTTTTCCGCTTTTTTCCCCAAAGAGACTTTTCCAAAATTTGGCCCATCTACACAGGGCCAAAATACAGAAAAAAACTCCTCTTTCAGGGAAGATTGGTGGAATCTCCCTCTCTGGAGATATTTAAGAACAGGTTAGATAGACATCTGTCAGGGATGGTGTAGACGGAGCTTGGTCCTGCCTTGAGGGCAGGGGGCTGGACTCGATGACCTCTCGAGGTCCCTTCCAGTCCTATGATTCTATGAACATCTATCTAGGTCTTTTTTGAACCTGGTTAAAGTTCTAGCCTTCACCACATCCTCTGGCAAGGAGTTCCACAGGTTGACTGTGCGCTGAGTGAAGAAAAAATTCCTTTTGTTTGTTGTAAACCCGCTGTCTATTCATTTCATTTGGTGACCTCTAGTTCTTATATTGTGAGAATAAGTAAATAACGTTTCCTTCTTCACTTTTTCCATATCCTGAGGTCATGGCTGTCTGGAAGCTCCACAGCCTGGGGTGGTGTGGGAGGCGGAGGGGGGAAGGCGAGGTTGGGGTGGTGCAGTCTTTGGGTTCTCCAGTAATAGGACTGACGCCATATTTCCAGTGGCCACATTGCGCCTGGCACACCCACAAAGCCTACACCAGACGAGCATTGTTCAGGCTGCAATGTTCAATCATAGGAAAAATCCCAACGACGTTTGCCTATGCACCCTTAACTCAGCCCTCGCCAGGCCCTTTGGCAGGGTGGGAGGGGGCAATGTGACTCGGGAAGGGGCGGGACCTCAGGCAGAAAGGGGTGGGACCTCCGGCAGAAAGAGGCGGGGCCTTGGGCAGAAGGGGCGGGGCTGGGGCTCGACTCCCTAGGCAGCCCTCAGTGTTGCCCGGAGTGCGCCATGTGGGGCTCTGGTGGCGATTTAAAGGGGCCGGGGCGCCCTCTCTTGCTGTCGAGGTCTGGGCCCCTTAGAATCACCCCAGGGAAGCTGCCCCCTTTCCCCCACATCAGTGGGCCTGCCCCTGCCTCCCCCAGTGCCTGGGACGGATCCTGCTGTGGGGGTGAATGAGGGCTGTGCGGGGAAGGAGGCTGGCGTCTGTGGCCTCCCGTGCGCAGGAATGGGGCGGAGCGCGGTGCACGAGGGAGGGGCTGCCAGAGGCTCCCAGGAAAGGCCGCCCGGCAGCCCTAGAGGAGGGATTCTGGTTTCTCTTTCCTGTCTTTTCTCTGGTTCTTTCGCTCGTCCTGAAGTGGGTGGTGCCCGATGTTCCAGCCGCACTGCTGCAGCGAGGCCCCGAGCCTGGCACCACCGTCCCCTGGGGAAGGGAATCAGGCGGCCGGGTTGGCTCTGACCCAGGTGTCTCTCACCACAGAGCCTTGCACGTGGGCCGGAGACTCACAAGTGTGTGCCACGTGCGCAGGGGGCCGGGAAGGGAGATAACAGCCTCTGTGCTGAGCGCCTGGCCGATTCCCAGCATGCACCTGCCTCTCGCGGGGGGGGGGGGGTCACTTGCCCGTCTGCCACAGGGAGTGGGGGACGGGGGAGAGACACTGAAAAGCCCTGGTCTTTTCACGCCCTCCTCCTGTGGAAGGTGTTTGGTACGCCTACGAATTTCTGTTGCCTTTCTCTGTCCCTTTTCCAAATCCAGTGCATCTTTTTGAGATGGTGTGGGCATGCTGTGGATTCATGCAGAGGCAACATGATTTTCCTGTCTTCTTCTCTCTCTCTTTCCTAATGAGCCCCGATAGTCTTTGATTGCCACTAGACATGGAACAGATATTTTTAACCGCAATGACTCCAGGATCTCTCTTTACTGATGAGTTCAGCTCCTGGAGACCCCACCCTTTTGCATGTCTCCTTTGGGTCGTATTTTGCCATCTGCATTACTTTGCATTTACTTTGCAGGTTCACAATCCTGCTGGAAGGGCAGAACAAGCGGGGTTCCCCAGGGGACTGTTCTGGGGCCGGTTGTGTTCAATATCTTCATCAATCATTTAAATCAGGGGTCGCCAACCTTTTGAAGCACGAGATCACTTTGGGTATGTCTACACTACCCTCCTAGTTCGAACTAGGAGGGTAATGTATGCATACCGCACTTGCTAATGAAGCCCGGGATTTGAATTTCCCGGGCTTCATTAGCATAAGCGGGGAGCCGCCATTTTTAAATCCCTGCTGCTTCGAACCCCGTGTAGCGCGGCTACACGGGGCTCGAACTAGGTAGTTCGGACTAGGGTGCCTATTCCCAACTACCGGTACACCTCGTTTCACGAGGAGTAACGGTAGTTCGGAATAGGACCCTAGTCCGAACTATCTAGTTCGAGCCCCGTGTAGCCGCGCTACACGGGGTTCGAAGCAGCGGGGATTTAAAAATGGCGGCTCCCCGCTTATGCTAATGAAGCCCGGGAAATTCAAATCCCGGGCTTCATTAGCAAGTGCGGTATGCATACATTACCCCGCTAGTTCGAACTAGCGGGGTAGTGTAGACATACCCCCTGTGAATTTCAGTGCCATTCAAGATCTACTCAAACCCAAATACCCTGGCCCCGCCTCCTTCATACCCCTTCTCCGAGGCCCCGCCCCTGCCCACTCCATAACCCCTCCCTCCCCCATCCTCCCTCACTTTCACCAGGCTGGGGCAGAGGGTTGGGGGACAAGCTCTGGTCTTGGATTCAGGGATTTTGAATGGGAGAGGGGCTCTGAGCTGAGCTTGGGGCAGGCAGTTGGGGTACCGGAGGGGGGTTCTAGGTGCAAGCTCTGGGATGGCGTTCGGATGCCGGGGTGCTCAGGGATAGGGCAGGGGCTTAGGGTGCAGGAGGGGGTTCATGACTGGGGTAGGGTTTCAGGATGTGGGCTCCAGGTGGGCACTGCTACCCTCACGTGGCTCCTGGGTGGTGGTGGTGCAGTGGGACCACGGCAGGTTCACCCCTGTCCTGTCCCTGCACCACTCCCCAAAGCAGCCAAGAAACTCCATCCCAAGTCCTGCTGTGCCCCCTCTGTGCTCTGTGGAGACAGGATAGCGTGGGCACCTTGACATCAGCAGCCCTCATATCCCTCCTCTGCACAGCAAGCAGGAGGTTCCTGAGCAGACAGCTCCAAAGCAAAGAGCAGGAGATGTACAGGTGAAATGCAAGCACTTTTTAGCCTCTTGGCCAAACCAGTTAGGATCACCCGTCAGAGGCTCCAAGATCTACCAGTCGATCCCGATCGACTGCTTGGTGACTACTGATTTAAATGATGGCATAGAAAGTACAATTGTTAAGTTTGCAGATGATGCCAAGCTGGGAGGGGTTGCAAGTACTTTGGAGGACATGGTCATCATTCAAAATGATCTGGACAAACTAGAGAAATGGTCTGAGGAAACCAGGATGGGCTGTGTCTAGACTGGCAAGTCTTTCCACAAAAGCAGCTGCATTTGCGGAAAAACTTGCCAGCTGTCTACACTGGCCGCTTGAATTTCTGCAGGAACACTGATGATCTCATGTAAGAAATCAGTGCTTCTTGCGGAAATGCTATGCTGCTCCCGTTCGGGCAAAAGTCCTTTTGAGCAAAAGCTTTTGCACAAAAGGACCGGTGTAGACAGCTCAGATTTGTTTTGAGCAAAAAAGCCCCGATCGCGAAAATGGCAATTGGGGCTTTTTTGCACAAAAGCGCGTCTAGATTGGCACAGACGCTTTTTCGCAAAAAGTGCTTTTGTGGAAAAGCGTCCGTGCCAATCTAGACGTGCCAATCTAGACGCTCTTTTCCGCAAATGCTTTTAACGGAAAACTTTTCTGTTAAAAGCATTTGCGGAAAATCCTGCCAGTCTAGACGTAGCCACTGAAGTTTCATAAGGACAAATGCAAAGTGCTCCACTTAGGAAGGAACAATCCGTGTCACACACACAGAATGGGAAGCGACTGTCTAGGAAGGAGTACGGCAGAAAGGGATCTAGGGATCAGAGTGGACCACAAGCTAAATATGAGTCAACAGTGTGACACGGTTGCAAAAAAAAGCAAACCTGATTCTGGGCAGCATGAACAGGAGTGTTGTGAGTGAGACACGAGGAGTCATTCTGCCGCTCTACTCTGCGCTGGTTAGGCCTCAGTTGGAGTATTGTGTCCAGTTCTGGGCACCGCATTACAAGAAAGATGTGGAGACATTGGAGAGGGTCCAGAGAAGAGCAACAAAACTGATTAAAGATTGAGAGAACATGAGCTAGGAGGGAAGACTGAAAGAACTGGGCTTGTTTAGTTTGGAAAAGAGAAGACAGAGAGGGGACATGAGAGCGGTTTTCAGGAATCGAAAAGGGTGTCACAAGGAGGAGGGAGAAAAATTGTTCATCTTGGCCTCTGAGGACAGGACAAGAAGCAAGAGGCTTAAACTGCAGCAAGGGAGGTTGAGGCTGGACATTAGGAAAAACGTCCTGACTCTCAGGGGGTCAAACACTGGAATAAATTGCCTGGGGGGTTGTGGAATCTCCATCTCTGGAGATATTTAAGAGCAGGTTGGACAGACACCTGGCAGGGATGGTCTAGACGGTGCTTGGTCCTGCCGTGAGGGCAGGGGACTGGACTCGATGACTCTCGAGGTCCCTGCCGTTCTAGTGCTCTAGGATTCTAGGATTATCAACACTGAGTGTTGTCTGCCCTCGTGTTGCCCGGTCACCCAGGTTTGTGGGATCCCTTGGGAGCTCTTGGCAGCCTGCTTTGGACTTCGCCATCTGGAGTTAATTTTGTATCATCTGCACATTTTGTCTCCTCCCTGGTTGCCCTTTTTTCAAGCTCATTTCTGAATCTGTGGACCAGCCCCAGTCCCGGTACAGATCCTTGGGGGACATCTCTATTACCCTCCGTCTATTCTCACCAGTATTCCCATCCCACCCTGGGTTCCCTGTCCTATAACTGGGGTGCCTGAGGACGCTTTGGGGGCATCGTCTGATGTTCCTTAGTTGATACTGACAAGCCTTTGGTTCCCTTAATCACCCTGCAACTGGTTATAAACAAATTCATGTCCTGAAGACCCTGCTGCTCCCAGCTTCTGAATTCATCACAGATCACACTCAGGCTGTGTTGTAGTCAGGAGCTCTGTCTGGGACTAGGGTGAGTAGACCTCTGGTACAAAACTGGGGGGGCAGAGTCCCACTCAGACCCACAAATGGCGTCCTGGGTGCTGTGGGGTTAAAAATCACCATGTATTTGCTCTCCCTCGGGCGGGGGCTTGGCCTCTGAGACCCACCCCCTCCGACCTTCATGCTGTTCTTCCGGGGGCCAGGCCGCTCAGCTGTTAGCAGCGTGAAACAGACCCCAGAGCCTCCTCCCGGCCACGCAGAGCGGGGGTGCGACCCGGCCAGGATCGGGCCCTTTCTGCTGGGCGCTGCACAGACACCAAAGGGTTCCGAATCTAACCAGCCCAGAGAGACGGCTGAGGTCGCCTGATCCTTGTTGTGCAGGGATCCGAAGGGAGCGGCGAGGGGAACAGCGCAAGGTCCTGATCCCCGCCCCCCCAAAGGCTCTCGAAATCATTGGAACCCAGAACTGCGCAGCTCCAGGGGAACCACAATGGGGTAGAATTGATCGTTGCTGTGTGAGCGAGTGAGCAATCGCTCCCCTGCTCCTCGGAGAGAACGGAGGAATCGGGGCTGGGTCCCGGAGCCACAATTGGAACAATTGGGAGAGGAGGAGGGAGGGAACAACGCATCTGCCCCCCCCCCCAGATCTGCAGGGCGTGCCAGGGAATAGCCATTGTGTTGGGTTTCTGGATCGTTGTGTTGGTGACATATTTGCTTTTCCCCTCTCCCCCTTCCGACGCCCCGGTAAATCTACCGTCATGCACACTGTGCCCGTGGGTCACAGATCACTGCGCAGCTTAAATCCCCCTTAATTTCTCACCGGCTTATCTCTGAAATGGGATCTTGGTTCTAAAGAGAGGCCTGTGGACACAGGCAGCCGCTCCGGCTGCGGCTTGTGCGGGGAGGAGGTTTAGAGACGCGAGAGCCGTGGGCGGAGGAGAATCGGCGCGGTAAGAACAACGAGGAGAAGGGCGTTAAATCCGCTGCGCCCCTCGCCCGAGTGCATGGCTGTTTGTAAATCCCTCGGTGGAAACGGGGCCGTTAGCACCCGCAATGCGCGGAAAGAGCCAGCGGGGGTAGTGCAGGCAAGGGGAGGAATTGCCTTCCCAAAACTGCCTCCACTGCCCGGCCACTCGGGAAGGCTGGGGCCACGGTGCAGCAGCCCGGCTCCCCAGCCCTCTGGGTGACCAGGAAGGACCAAGCTGGGGTTGGGAAGGGTTTGGCTTCACGGCATGGGGGAGGTTGCAGAAGGGGGCGGGGCCTCGGGTAAAAGGGGCGGGGCTTTCCCCAGCTGGGCCAGGGTCCCATTGACTCTTCTGGCCACACGCCTTTGCCGATGGAGGTTAGGAAAAGTCTCCGTGTTGCTCCATGCCGGACTAGAGAGGTTCAACCTGTACCAGGCTGGACTAGCTGGTCTCTACGAGGCCCTTCTAGCCAATGAATCTATGATTTGTCCCATATGAACCAGGCAATGTTCCCCCAACCTCTAGGTTCTTCCAGAGGCTTTCTCCCAGTCCCGAGGCCAGTAACTGGCTGGCGATTGCAGGTGTTCCTACTGGCCAGCATTGCTTTCCCTTCTCCCCCCGGTTCCATTTGCGTTGGCCGCACGGCACATCACGAGGAGAGGCAGGTCGCTTCTGGAAACCCAGGGCTTCTGGGAGCTAGAGGGACACGGCATGTGACAAGGCATCTCTGCCTGGCTGCCAGTTCTCTGCTCCAGAATTCAGTTACCCTGCCACTGTCCTTCCGCAGTTCCAGCGTGGCTTGTGCCAGATCCCGGGCGGGGCGCGGAGGGCTCTGTTGGCTCATTGTGACGGACCGGGCCGTGTCTGGGCACAGCTGAGGGCGTCCGCTTAGGGCGAATTGCTCAAATCCGGGGCTCCTTACAGCCCCCAGACTGGTGACCTCTCCAAATAGGCCACACACCAGTCCCACAGAGCGCTTCAGCTGCCTGCCTGAAGCCTCACGAGCAAAATCCCTCCAACACCCCAGCAATATCCATGCCTCAGATGGCCCCAGGCCTCATACACAGGTGGGGGGTCCTAGCACCCAATCCCACCTACCCCGAACAAGTTCTGTCCGGTTCCAAGAAACCAGCCACAGATCCCTGGTCAATTTACCCTCTGGATCTTACCCACAAATCACGCTGGGCCAGTCCTTTAGAATCTAAATCTAAAGGTTTATTATCACAAGAAAGAAAAGCATGAGAGTGAGGTTATTAAAGGATAGTACGTTACATGCACCGAATCTCCCAGTCCTCGATGCAGGCTCTAGCAGAGATGTTACAGCTGCTGGTTTAAAAGTTCTTGTTGCGCATCCTAGCATCAGGATGGGTTCACAGGTCTTCCGGGCTCTTCAATCCCTGCAATGTTGCCTCTGGGATGAAGTGCCGAGCTGAGAACAAAATGGAGTCCCCCACATGGCCTCTTTATACCTCCTTCCTGGCCTCTTCTGGTATGCAGCAGGTCACCTGGTCCTCAGCCTCTCTGTGTTCCTTGCTGGCTGCTCTCAGGTGACAGCCCCCATTCTTTGGGTGTGTCTTTGGCCCATTGAGAGCCATTGTTCCACAGGCAATTAGCATGTCCACAGGCTCCACAGGTTCGGCCCTGCCCAATGCTTAACCACATGCAGGGAAATCTTCAGTGTCCATACAAGTACATTCTAATAATTGCACACACAGACATTATACAAACACATGAACAGTGTACATAGGATTATCAGATAATAAGCTTCTATTCAATACCTCACATGGCCCCCTTCTATACCATTTTTGGGGCCAACACCCCCTCCTATGGGTGCATCAGTGATCTGGCTGCTCCCCTCAAGATCCAGCAACGTGACAGAGGCCCTGGAATTTTTTCGCCTTCCTCCGTAGCATGGGACACAGATCACTTGCTGAAGGATTCTCTGCATCTTGGGGTCTTCAAACCATCATTTGAGGAATTCAGTATCTGAGATATAGGTGAGAGGATTGTTCTAGCAGTGGGTGGGTGAGATTCTGTGGCCTGCATTGTGCAGGGGGTCAGACTAGATGGTCATAATGGTCCCTTCTGACCTTAAAGTCTATGAGTCTATGAGAATCTACATGTTTTGTTAGTCTCTAAGGTGTTTTTAATTTTTTTCCATATTATCTGAGTTACGGCTGCCAGGAAGCAAGCTACACAACACATCAAGCTATGCCATCTGTTCCACTGCTACCACACAGCAAAAGGATGACGATAGCACTCTACACAATCACTAATCGGTGACTTATGCCTCACAGTGCCCCATTTTACAGATGGGAAAACTGAGGCAGGGAAGGCTTGAATGACTTACCCTTAGCCACACTTAGGCTATGTCTACACTGGCATGATTTTCCGGAAATGCTTAAAACGGAACAGTTTTCCGTTATAAGTATTTCCAGAAAAAGCGCATCTACATTGGCAGGATGCTTTTCCGGAAAAGCACTTTTTCCGGAAAAGAATCCGTGCCAATGTAGACGCGCTTTTCTGCAAAAAAGCCCCGATCACCATTTTTGCGATCGGGGCTTTTTTGCGGAAAAGAAATCTGTGCTGTCTACACTGGCCCTTTTCCAGAACAGTTTTCTGGAAAAGGACTTTTGCCCGAACGGGAGCAGCATAGTTTTTCCGGAAAAGCACTGATGATTTTACAGTAGATCGTCAGTGCTTTTCCGGAAATTCAAGGGGCCAGTGTAGACAGCTGGCAAGTTTTTCCGGAAAAACGGCTGATTTTCCGGAAAAACTGGCCAGTCTAGACACAGCCCCCGGGTATGTCTAGACTATACCTTTTTCTGCTTTTTTTTTCAGAAGAGGCTTTTCCGAAATTTGGCCTGTCTACACTGGGCCAAATTTCAGAAAAAAACCCTCTTCCAGAAGATCCCTTCTCCCTCGTGGAATGAGGAAGACAGGGCTTGTGAAAGAGCACATCCGCAAAAAAAAAAAAAGCAGAAGAGCAAACGTGTTCTTTGGACGTGGTGGAGTTTTTTGGGGATACCTCTGCTATCCGGAAAACCACCCGCAGTTTAGGTGTACCCTGTGTCACAAGGGGGCAGGCTCACGAATAGGATCCGGGGTCCTGGGTCTTGGTCTCTCTTTTCTAACCACCCAAATTAAGAAGAGAGGAATATGATGTAGGGCTTGAATGACTTTGGAGTAATATTTTATTGGGGAGGGGTAATGTACAATTAAAAGCTAAACTGTGTGCTGAGCTTTAATAAGCAGGCCCCTATCTGAAAGAGAAGGATAGGGGCACTAGACTGCATTTAATGTATCTGGGTAGCTCCTTTGATTGTTCTCCGGACGTAGCCTGCGCTGATTTCATTTTAGCCATCCCCAGCTGCGCTGAGCCTCGCTTGGCAACGCAGGCAGCTGCATTCGCTTGTGCTAATTGGGCATTGTGCAGCGTCGCAGCCGAGAGCGATTCCATGTCAGCTACTCACAATGGCCTCGTTACCTCCACGCACGCCTTTCACACCGCAGGTGAGACGATGAAACGAGAGCATCCGACATCCGGCGTGTTTTAATGAACGCACCCAGCGCTGCACGCGGGCGGTCCCTCCTCGCACTGAACGGGGAGATGAGACCATCAGAGCGGCCAGGCTGGGTCAGAGCACAGATCCATCTCGCCCAGTGTCCTGTCTGCCCACAGTGGCCAATGCCGGGTGCCCCAAGAGGGAGCGAACAGAACAGGGAATCATCTGGCGATCCATCCCCTGTTGCCCCTTTCCAGCTTCAGACAAACAGAGGCGAGGAACAATATTCCTGCCCATCCTGGCTAATAGCCATTGACGGACCTAACCTTCATGAACTTATCTAGCTCTTTTTGGAACTCTGTCAAAGTCCTGGTCTTAAGAACCTCCTCTGGCAAGGAGTTCCACAAGTTGACTATGCACTGCATGAAGAAAAACTTCCTTTGGTTTGTTTTAAACCTGCTACCTGTTCATTTCATTTGGTGACCCCTAGTTCTGATGTTATGGGAACAAGTAAATCACTTTTCCTTATTCACTTTCTCCCCACCTGTCATGATTTTATAGATCTCTATCCTATCTCCCATTAGGGTATGGCTACACTGTAAGGCTATTTCGGGATACCAGAGGTATCTCAAAATAGCTACCCCGCGTCTTTTGAACGCGTCCGCTCTTGCAAAATATAGCAGACCCGCTATTTCGGCATCCCTGTAAACTTCATTCCACAAGGTATAAGGGAGGTCTCGAAATAGTGTGTTATTTTGAAATTTGATGCTGTGTAGATGCTCCAAATTTAGAAATAACCTATTTTGAAAGAGAATCAAAATAAGATACACAATTTGCGTATCTTCTTTTGAGCTCCAGGTGCAGTGTAGACACATCCTTAGTCTCCTCTTTTCTAAGCTGTTGTCTGTGTTGGCTAAGAGGTTGTCTCTGGTAGGGACTGAGAAGATGATGTTGCTGGACAGAGAGGGTATGTCTAGACTGTCCTTCTACCGGCAGAGGGATGCGGATTAGGCTGGGTGAAATTGCTAATAAAGCGGGGATTTAAATATCCTGCGCTTCATTAGCATAAAAATGGCCGCCACTTTTTTTCGGAACGGAGCTTTTTCGGAGAAAAGTGGCAGTCTAGAGGCTGATCTATCGCTAAAGAAAGCCTTTTCCGATAGATCCCTTACCCAAACACCCTGTGGGTCTCTGACTCCTCATCTTTCACAGGGAAGGTTAACACCGCAGGGCAAAAATGGAATCAAGCCACGATAAGGTGGGTGCATAATTGGCTGGATAACCGTAGTCAGAAAGGTGTTGTTAACGGTGCTAAATCCTGCTGGAAAGGGATAACAAGTGGAGTTCCGCAAGGGTCTGTTCTGGGACCCGTACTGTTCAATATCTTCATCAATGATGTAGATATTGGGATAGAGAGTACGCTTATTAAGTTTGCAGATGATACCAAACTGGGTGGGGTTGCAACTTCTTTGGAGGATAGGGACCATAATTCAAAATGACCTTAGCAAGTTAGAGAAATGGTCAGAGGTAAACAGGATGAAGTTTAATAAAGAGAAATGCAAAGTGCTCCACTTAGGAAGGAACAATCAGTTCCATACATACAAGATGGGAAGCGACTGTCTAGGAAGGAGCATGGCGGAAAGGGATCTAGGGGTCATAGTGGACCACAAGTTGAATATGAGTCAACAGTGTGATGCTGTTGCAAAAAAAGCAAATATGGTTCTAGGTTGTATCAACAGGTGTGTTGTAAGCAAAACTCGTGAAGTCATTCTGCCGCTCTACTCTGCACTAGTTAGGCCTCAGCTGGAGTACTGTGTCCAGTTCTGGGCGCCACATTTCAAGAAAGATGTGGAGAAATTGGAATGGGTACAGAGAAGAGCGACAAGAATGATTAAAGGTCTAGAGAACATGAGCTATGAAGCCAGGCTTCATGAACTGGGCTTGTTTAGTTTGGAAAAAAGAAGATTAAGGGGCGACATGAGAGCGGTTTTCAAATATCTAAAAGGGTGTCACAAGGAGGAAGGAGAAAATTTGTTCCTGAGGACAGGACAAGGAGTAATGGGCTTAAAGTGCAGCAAGGGAGGTTTAGATTGGACATTAGGAAAAAATTCCTAACTGTCAGGGTGGTCAAATATTGGAATAAATTGCCAAGGGAGGTGGTGGAATCTCCCTCTCTGGAGATATTTAAGAACAGGTTAGATAGACATCTGTCAGGGATGGTGTAGACGGAGCTTGGTCCTGCCTTGAGGGCAGGGGGCTGGACTCGATGACCTCTCGAGGTCCCTTCCAGTCCTATAATTCTATGATTCTATGAACTTCAGCTACATCAATTGTGTAGCTGAAGTCGAAATAGTTTCATTCGGGTTTTGGCGCTGTCTGCACAGCAGGCAGTCGAAGGAAGCACACTCTTCTTTCAACTTCCCCTCCTCCTTGTGAAATGAGGGTTGCAGGAGTCGGAGTAAGAAGTCCTCCAGCTTACCGTTATTTCGAAATAACGGCTTGCCGTGTAGACGCGCTCTTTGTTAATTTGGAATGGCGTCAGTTACTCTGAAATAACGCTGCTGCGTAGACACGGCCCTGGCGACTAACATGATCTGTGTTGCCTGGTAGCACCACACGGGGTTTCTTTGAGTCTCATCTATTCAGTGGCTGGAGAGGTGGGATGGCCCAATGGTTAGAGCTGGCACGTGGCACTCAGGCAGCGGAAGGTCAATCACTGCTACCTTGGACTTCCTGAGTGGGGTTAGGCAAGTCACCCAGGGCCGGATTTCCAAAGGGAGTTAGGTGCCTCGTGGGCTTTTCCAAAGCAGCCTTACCGCGAACATAACACAGGCCTTTCCTACGTGCGTCTTGTAGCTGTATAAATCCGGCCACAAACGGGGAAACGAGGCACAGCGAGCTGGGGACAGAAGCCAGGAGCCCTTCTTCTCCGTCCAACAGAGCACGTCATTCGAATCTGTGGTCATTATAGTGGTCTGAGCCGTGCCGTCCCCGCCGCACGCCGGGCCGGGTTAATGAGGCAGTGGCTTGTACGTCTCGTGAGGGTCACGGGGGCAATGTACTGTATTGGCTTCCCTTTGCAGCTGCCTCTGCTCTTAATGAGGCCTCGGGTTGCAGTCTGACGAGGGGGCAACCCAGACAAGCCCTAATGAAATTAGCCCCGAGCAGCTGGTAATGTTATTAACCTTCCGGGCCAGCACAGAATCCCCCAGAGGCTACTGCCTGCAGACAAGTGTGGAGAGAGAAGGGAAGCTCCCCGACATATTGATTCGAAGGCCGGACAGGACCACTGTGAACCCCTCCTCTCGCCCTTCGTTAGGCCGGAGAACGCCACTCAATGAATTCCCCTTGGAACGAGAGGCGATGCTCTAGAAAAACACCTACCCTTGATTTAAACATGGCCAGTGGGGGAGACTCCATCGCAGCCAGCAGGAAATGGTTCCAGTGTCTGATCCTTGTTAAAAATGTGCACCTTGCGTCCGGTCAGAATTTGTCTAGTTTCAACGTTTGGCCATTGGCTCGTGTTAGACCTTCCTCTGCCCGGCTGAAGAGCCCCTACCAAATGACACAGGAAAAATTAGCCCTGCTGCAGAAATAGCAGCAGGACCTGGTAGTTCATGGAATGACCCTGGCAGCTTTGGCCGCTGGGTCGTGCATGCGATCCAAGCCAGCCTGGGTTGGCAGGGGCCCAAAGAGTGCAAGGCTGGCACCACACCCATATTTTTGGAATGCGCTAGAGCGGATGGTTTTGTGGAAAAAGTGAAAAAGGAAAAGTGATTTACTTGTTCCTACATTATAAGAACTAGGGGTCACCAAATGAAAGAAATAGGCAGCAGGTTGAAAACAAACCAAAGGAAAGTTTTTCTTCACGCAGCACATAGTCAACCTGTGGAACTCCTCGCCAGAGGATGTTGTGAAGGCCAGGACTTTAACAGGGTTCCAAAAAGAACTAGATAAGTTTGGAAAGGTTATGTCCATCAATGGCTACTAGCCAGGATGGATAGGAATGGTGTCTCTAGATGCTGTTTGTTTGGAAATGGGTGACAGGGGAGGGATCACATGAGGATTTCCTGTTGTTCCCTCCCTCTCTGGCACCTGGCATTGGCCACTGTGGGTAGACAGGATCCCAGGCTAGATGGACCTTTGGTCTGACCCAGTCTGGCCATTCCTATGTTCTTATGTTGAACGTCCACCCTGACCCTGGGACAGCTGTTCCAAACATTCCTTGCCCCCGGTCTTAGCAATTAGCTCCTTGTCTATCCTCCGAATTTGTCTCCTTTCAAATTCCATCCCTGGCAGGTTGGTGGCCTCATGAATGTGATGATCTCTGGCCACTTCTCAGCCAGCCGGCATCCACCCCATGCATACCTCCTGCGGTAGCAGGCCCTGACGGCTTGCTCTCTCTCTGGAGGAAGAGCGTGTAACTGAGGCATCGGTTTGTTCTGCTCAGGGAGCGGGCCCATCACCTTGGTCTCTGAGTGCCTACCCCACTCATGGAAGTGGTCCCTGCCGGTCCGCAGGAAGGGCCCTGCTCTCTGTTCTGGGGACAAAATGCTAGTTAACATGGAGACTCAGAGAATCCCAGGGCGGGCCGAGACCTCAGGAGTCACCGAGTCCAGCCCCCCGCCCAAGGCAGGACCAACCCAACTCAATCAGCCCAGCCAGGGCTTGGTCCAGCCGGGACCTAAACACCTCTAGGGATGGAGATTCCACCCCCTCCCTAGGGAACCCAGCCCAGCGCTTCCCCACCCGCCTAGGGAAATAGTTTTTCCTAATATCCAACCCAGACCTCCCCCACTGCAACTTGAGCCCATTGCTCCTTGTTCTGCCATCTGCCACCCCTGAGAACAGCCTCTCGCCATCCTCTTTGGAACCCCCTTCAGGGAGTTGCAGGCTGCTCTCAAATCCCCCCTCACTCTGCTCATCTGCAGACTAAACAAACCCAAATCCCTCAGCCTCTCCTCATAGGTCGTGTGCTCCAGCCCCGAATCATTTGTGTTGCCTCCGCTGGACCCTCTCCAGTGGGTCCACAACCTTCCTGGAGTGGGGGGCCCAGAACTGGACACAACACTCCAGATGTGGCCTCCCCAGAGCTGAATAAAGGGGAATAATCACGTCTCTGGATCTGCTGGCCATGCTCCTCCTAAGGCAACCCAATATGCTATTTGCAAGGGTGCCCTGTTGGCTCATCTCCAGCTTCTCATCCCCTGCCATCCTTGCCTGTGGCTGGTTGGGTTTTCCTGTCTCTGGCTAGAGGGCCCCCGTCTCCGGGCTCCGAACCCGGCACAAATTTCCACCATGCCCTGGTTGGCTTTACCCGAAAAGAGACTTTCCTTGTAACGGGCGTGAGCCATCCTTCCCGTGGGGAATGCTCACCCTGGGCCTCATGCTGACGCAGGCCTCTCTGCTAAGGTGAAATTCATTCACCGCCCTGCTTAGGGGTGACTTAGTCAATGCCCCATCACACGGGGGAAACTGAGGCACAGAGGCGCAGGTCACACAGCAGAACCTGGCTTCCCCGGTACCGTGCTCAGAGCCCCTAAATCCCTTTCCTCCTTCCTTCTTGCCGATGTCTGGCGTTCACAACTTTAGCATCTGCTGCAGCTTTCCAGGGGCTGGTGCAGGAAGGAGGGGTGCCAGGCGCAGGTTAGCTGCTGGGCGGCTTGGCCAGGCGGTTGTTATCAGGGGCTCTGCAGTGTGCAGCGTTCACCTGCCTCCGAGACGGCCTGACCAAGAAGCACCGGGGCCTGCTCCAAGCCAGTCCTGCTAGAGGCTGTGGATCAGCGTGACATCTGCCTAGCTAATGGGTTTTGACTGCTCCCTCTCTCGGTAGCCGAGCTGGCTGGGGAGCCGAGCGTGCACAGACCCAGCCTCCTCGGCTGGGACGGACCATGGCTCCGTTTGGCTCCCTTTCCAGCACCGGGGCTTTGGGAAAGAGCCGCCGACTCACCCGGTGCCCCAGGACCGTGTCACGCTGAGATGCCGCGAGGGCAGGAGACGGGACTCGCTGACCTCTCGTGTGCCCTGCCAGCTGTCGGGTTCAAGGACTCTAGGATTTCACCTGCCACGGGGGCTCCACTGGAGCCAGGGAGTCTCCGCCAAGGGGCCTTGGCTCAGAATGACTCCCCCATGCCTGGCTCCCTCCTTCCTGCTCGCCTGTTGGAAGCGAGATGAGGCCTCCAGCTGGATCAATACGATCATCTTCCGCGGTCATTTCCCTGAGAAATGGCTCTCCAACCCGCAGGAGCGGCTGGAGGCAGGGGGAGGAAACAGACGTCAGACCCTATTTCATTTCCTTGCTATCGACCGTCCTGGGCGTAAGAGCCGAGTTGTCCCCTTGATGAGTGACTTCTCGGCTCCCCCCCCATACACGGTGGCTCTGTGAGGCCGGCCTCCTGAGCGCACACACGGTTCAATGGGAACTTGTTCCACAGTACTGCTCCGGCTTCATTATTGGCCCCTTAGTTCTGCCGGCGTTTGATATAAGAACCTAACAAGATAAGAGCAGCCAGAGCGGAGAGATGAGACCATCAGAGTGGCCAGACTGGGTCAGGCCAAAGGTCCATCTAGCCCAGCGTCCTGTCTGCCCACAGCGGCCAACGCCAGGTGCCGCAGAGAGAGTGAACAGAACAGGGACCCACCACCCTCCCCTGTCGCCCATTCCCAGCCTGTGACAAACACCATTCCTACCCACCTTGGATAATAAGTATTGCTGGACCTAACCTCCATGTATGTATCCAGCTCTTTTCTGAACCCTGTTAAAGTCCTGGCTTTCACCACATCCTCTGGCGAGGAGTTCCACAGGTTGGCTGTGCGCTGAATGAAGAAAAACTTCCCTTTGGTTGTTTTACACCTGTATGACAGGGTGTCTCCCCCCCACTGGCCCTTTAAGGGTAAAATCCAGTCCCGGGAGAGGGCCGAGCACAAAGCCCCACAGCTGAGGCAGATACGGCCAATTAGGGCCTGGCTGGGGCTATATAAATAAGGGCTCCTGGTGGGAGGAGACAGACTCGCTTTGCTTTGGGTGTGGGGTAGGAGGGACTTGGCTGCTAGGGGAGCTGGAGGCTTCCTGGGACAGAGCCGGGCTGGGGAAAGGAAGGCAGGCAGGCAGGCAGGCAGGGTGGGGGAGCTCAGGCCAGGCAAGCTCCCAGGCTGCAGGGCCTGCAGCAAGGCCTGGCGGTACTAGAGGGGCAGCCAGGGTAAACTAAGGCAGCAAGTGCCCCCCCCCCCCACCTTGCCAATGCCGGGTTGCCATGTCAGATGGCAGCTTGCTCCTGTGGTGGGGGCCAGATGAAAACTGGCAGGGGTCACTCAGGCAAGGTGGGCAGAGGGGGCTGGGGGTTTCCCCAGGGGGAGGACCCCAGAGTGTGGGTTCCCTGAGGCAGGGCAGTACTGGGGGGGGGGGCACCCTACCAGCTGACGGGGGGCGCTCTGGGGCTGAAGAGCTAATTCCCAAAGTGACCAGCTGGGGGTGCCCCCGGCGGTGAGGCCGGCGCGGTTACAGCCGGCTGCCTATTCATTTCGGCTGGTGCCCCCTAGTACTTGTGTTGCGCAGGCCGGGGTGACTTTCTGTGCAGGACCGAATCTCCTGGCTGCTTCCGAGCCAGGTTATTGCAGCTCTGGAGGGCCCTGTGGGGCAGGAAGGCGACCCAGAACCGTGCTAGGCTAATGCTGGCCCAGGGCTGTCCTCACTGCACAGAGGCTGCAGCAGACAGGCGTCCCTGGCCCCTGACGCACGCCGCTCATTCCTAGCGTGGCTCTCAGGCCTTTGCCTTCCTGCAGCAGGGAGGGGGACCTCTCTGAGCGAGGTGCCATGCAGAGCCCCTGCCAGTGTTCCTGGGCGCTTGGGTGGCCACGCTAGCGAGATTCTAATGCCGCCCAGCTGATTAGCAGTGTGCTCACGGTTAGGTGTGTGTTTGCACAGGTGGTGCACATTCAGCCACACCTCAGCGCACAGCACAAAATTTATTCCGCACGCAGATGGAACAAAAATCCGCACGGGGATGGAAAAGATTAGAGGGAACAGGGGTCCTGACCCAAAGGGCCATGCAGCAGGCCCATGACAGAGGTGGGAATAGAAACGGGCCTCAAGTCAGCAGCCTCGTGAGGTAGCTGTGTGGCTTCCCAGCTGGGACACCATGCTTGGGAAGACAGGGTTCTACCCCTCGCTGAGCTGCCTGTGAGGGGGGGCACAACCCAGACTCGCCCCTGGAGCTGGTCCGGCACACAGAGGGGTCTCTATCCTCTGTGGACCTCACGTGAGGCCCCAGGATGGCCTGGTACCTTGAATGCTCCTGTTGTGGCGTTCAGACCCCCTGTGACAGAGAGTTCTCCTGCGGCCTACAAGAGCTTATCCCTGCAGCTTGGGATCGGGGGGAGAGCCTGGGAAAGAGGAGAGGGGCCGGGGCAGGCAGCCCCTAAGCGACCGGACACCTCCAGGAGGCGAGGTGGCTGGATGCGAGGGAAGCTGCCGAGCTCTCCGAAGCCGGTTCCGTCGGCTGCTCTCGCCCCGTCTGCGCAGCCGAGCCGGCACAAAGCCATCTCGCTCGTCCCGCGGCCGCTCGGCGGCTGAGCAGGGGCAGCTCGGTATTAATTAAACATCTGGCGAGTCTGGCTAGGAGCCCACTTAATTATCTCTGGCGCTCGCCGAGGCCTTGACGAGGCCAGCCCCTCTCCTCCCCTCCCCTCCCTGCCCCCGGCCCGCAGCCTCTTCCCACAGCAGCTCAGGCCAGAGCTCAGCCTCTGCTCTCCCAGGGAAATGCCCTGAGGAGAGCGACAGTGAAACTCTGTGGGGCAGGGCTGATGGGGGGCCGGGGGCATTCGTCCCTCAGGAGTACATGCATCCATCAGTCAGCAGCTGGAGAGAGAAAGCAGTAATGGCGGCGGGGGGGGGGGGGGATGCATGGTTGTATTCTGGGACAAGGCACCAAGCCGGGTGGCAGAAAGCCCAGGGCCCTGTCTCCGAGACGGCCGCCAGCCAGACGCTTCTGGGCCCCGCTGCTCGAAATTCCTTCCACGCGCCTCGGATGGCGTGTCCCGGCTGCGGCCGTCCCAGCACGTGGCGTCCCCCTCGTTCTACGGCCTCCGCCTCTGTCCTGGCGTGGCCCCCGAAGTCGAGGGTGGGGGCGCCAACCTCTCTCTGTGATCGGGGTAACCTGCCGCTCTCTTCCTCTGGGCCGCCAGGCCCGGATTGGTGCGCATGCTGCGTTAGCGGCACCTGAGGGCCTTGCTCTATGAGGGGCCTCGAAATCCAAAAAAAACCCTCGCTTTGAGCTGCAGCCTCACCGCCAGGTGCAAACCTACACCGGGCTCTTTCTAGGTCCTTGGCCTTTCCGTGAGAGAACACACGTTTTTGGGGGGATGCCATAGGGCCTCTTAAACACGACTTAGCTTAGGCCTCAGCATGTCCCAATCCGGCCCTGCATACCCCCTCCTATCTGAGCATCCTTGGACTGCCCGAAGCTGATCTTCCAAGGCCTGCAGGAAGGGCCTTCTCCGGAGAGGCTCTGGAGTCTGCTCATGAGCTCAGCTCTGTGGGCCTGAGCCCCCCCAGAATGAAATTCCAGCCCTCATACAGAAGGCAAGTGTGACCTACACACCATCTGGGCGAGATGCACCAGCCTGTCCTGTGGTGGCAGTCCCACTTCCAGAGAGAGCAAGTGTCCCTTCCAGCCCTAGCTACCAGCTGGATGGCTTTTAGCTCATACGCTGGAGGCTCGTGCACTAAGCTCTGGAGGTCCTGGGTTCAATCCCCCTTTGGTGTTATCCAAGCCTGAGTAAGGTTGCCAGGTGTCTGGTTTTCGCCAGGATACTCGGGTAATTGCATCCTCTGTCTGGTAAAAAAAACCCCAGAAAATACCAGACATGTAAAATGGAGGGAAGGCTGGGGGGGATGTTTTTCCCCTGCAGTGTCTGGCAGGGGGAGCGGGGAGCGTGGGAATTTAAAGGCGCAGCGACCTTTTCTTTGCTCAACAAGTTTGGTCCTCCGTCTTTTTTTGTTTTGTTTTGTTTTTTTGCTCAACCAATTTTTTTCCCCACTGTGTTCGGGATTTTTTGCGAAAGCGTCTGGCCGGAGGCTCTGGGTGAATACAGAGAAAGGGCGCCCTGTTAGTTTAAGGTCGCTAATGTGATTATCCCAACTTTCATATTTGCACTTGGAGCTTGCTGGATTAAGAATATTTTTGAAAAGAAAGAGGCCCTGCATGTGCTAACCACATCCAGGGCTGGCTCAAGCATGCGCGGCTCCGTCCCTGGGTGCATGGCGCATGCGTGGCCCCACCCCCCGGCGTGCTGCGCTCCGTACAGCTACAATCGGGCATGGCACCCCTTACAGCTGCCATCAGGTGCCCTCCATCGGTTGGTGCCCCGTGCAGCTGCCTGGCTAGCCTCCCCCCTTAATCCGGCCCTGACCATGTCAGATTTCTCTAGGCTGTAGTTTAGCTCAGCTATCTGTGATTCCCGGGCATCCCCGCTCTACATCCAAGACACGTTCAAAAAACCGAGGCTGTCTAGTGAAATGACATCAAGCGGGGAATTTTTTCCCCACGGCTGACTTCCATTTGTGCAAATCGGGGTGGTTTTCCTGCGAGCCGTAGGTATAGGGAGTGGGAGGCCTCAACGAATGTACGCTGGGGCGACTGAGAGCGGGACGCTGTGTATTGATTCGTGCTGCGTCACAGATAGAGAACCAAGAGGGCTGCCAGCTAGCAGAGCCAAGCAAGGCCGAATTTGTTAGGCTGGCCCAAGTAACTGGCTGGCACGCTCCTTCAGGCACAAGCCTGCGGGGTCAGCTGGCCGGTGTGGCGCAAGGAACCGGGTTGCCGACATGGGAAGGAATAGACACAACGGAAAGCATGAAGCCGCAGTGATGCCAGGGCGACCGCAGGCAGGACATACTAACGAGCATGAGAGAAATGGCTGATTCAGCCATTGGAACCGGGGACTCCAACGTAAGTGGGGAGTGGAAGTTCAGATAAAGAAAAGGGGCTACGACCCTCAGGAACACAGATCGGATACGGAGGGTAGCAGCCTAACACGTTACAGAAGCTGTTACCCAGCCCACATGCTGGGGGACGTGCCAGTTCCTGATACCTAAAGGCCCCCAGCATGGGATCATGAGAGTAACGCAAACGCTGCCCATTGTGTATTCTCTCACCCCTTTGCTATACCGCAGGGTGCATGATCTTCTTGATCTTGTCCGTAAAACGAGAGTAACTGATCTGGGGGCTGGAAGTTTTTCTTCATGCTTGTCAACCTGTGGAACTCCTTGCCAGAGGATGTTGTGAAGACCAGGACTTTAACCTTGAGGGTGGGGGGCTGGACTCGATGACCTCTCGAGGTCCCTTCCAGTCCTATGATTCTATGATTCTATGATTTGGGCCTCAGCTTTTGTCTGATGCAGTGAAAGACACCTTTTCATGGGCCTCCGTTTTGGGTGCAGCTGGTGTTCAGTGGGGCAAAAAATCTGGCTCAGTCAAAGCCAGCGGCGTGTGGGGGTGGCAGGCATCCAACAGTGGGTGTTCGAAAACACGAGGGTTACCCAAATTCCAAGAACGTGCCTGCAGATGTCGGCTCTGACGAAACAAGCCAAAGAAGGAGCATCTCAGTGTGGAGAACTCCAGCAAATTCATCATTCCTGCCACCTGGATTCGGCAGTATCGCCCCTTGGCCCTGCAACTGTCACACCGAGGCTGCTTGTGGATGTGCCAGGAAAAATCCATCTGCTTGTTAGACGGTCCCTAAACTTTAAATTATAGCAGCAAGATCTGGGAAACAATTAGAGTGCAATTAATACAGGGGAGGTAGGACGAGGTAATTAGCCATGAGTTAACAGGATGAATGTGACGACCATATTCCTCGCTAATTGATGTTTAGTTAATTTGCCATCGGCTGCCTTGTTAAATGGCTATGAATTACGTAAGCGACGTTGCAAGTCGGGCGTGTTAACAAGGGTCGGTTAGGTATGGCTCAGAATCGCGATGTTCAGAGGGGGGTGCAGCGATGACTTTGGTCTCGGGGGATTATAAATAAATAGAATCATAGATCTGGAAGGGACCTCGAGAGGTCATTGAGTCCAGTCCTCTGCCCTCGTGGCAGGACCAAGCACCATCCCAGACAGATTTGTCCCAGATGCCTAAATGGCCCCCTTGAGGGTTGAACTCATAATACTGGGACACACAAAAAAAGAGTCCCAGCCCCTTTGTACCCCCAGCTACAGGGCAGTCATGTCCCCCCTCCCAGGGCCAACCCCCCTTCCCCCCCACAGTGCAGGGAAGCCACCGGGCTCCTCCTCCGGGGCCAACACCCCCTCCTGCAGCACACCCGGCACACCACAGAGCTATGGGAGGGGAACAGCTAGTGCACATCCAGAACCCCTGGAAGTGGCACGAAGCTGCAGGCAGGACTTCCACCCACCCTGCGGGAAGCTGGCACTATGCTGGAGGTAGGTAGTGGGGCTTGTCGGAGGTGGGGGGGACCCGAACACCTAGCGATCGACTGGTCGAGGCCTCGCGATTGACCGGTCGATCGCGATTGACCGGTTGGTGACCACGGCTTTAGGGCGCGGGGCCCTCTCAGGCGCAGGGCCCGATTCGGGGGAATCGGTGGAATTGGTCTAAAGCTGTCCCTGCCTCCCCACTTATTACAGTGCCAGATTGACCACGCCACACAGCTGGTCTGAGTTGCCTGGCAGGTTCTGTGGAATGGATTCAGGCAGAGAAGTGGCTGGGGGTTTTGGTGAGTTTCCTTTTGCACAGGCCTGTCACCCCCAGAGATGCACATGGAGATGTGAGTCACATTTAGCAAGACCTGCCTTTCCCTTATTCCGAATGCAACGGGCACACGCACGGACTCGTTAGCCAGAGCAAGGAGAGAGACATTCTGGGGCCAGATACCCACATAGTGCAACCAGGCAACAAAATGACAGATGAATTTTAATGTGGATACATGCAAAGTAATGCACATTGGAAACCATCATCCCAACTATACGCACAAAATGATGGGGACTGAATTCGCTGTTAGCACCCAAGACAGAGATCTTGTGGATAGTTCTCTGAAAACATGCACGCAGTGTGCAGCGGTAGTCAAAAAAGCAAACAGCATATTGGGAATCATTAAAAAAGGGATAAAGAATAAGACAGAGAATATCTTACAACCTCTGTATAAATTCAGGGGACGGCCACATCTTTGAATACTGTGTACAGATGTGGTCACCACATCTTAACAAAGATCTCTTAGCATTGGAAAAAGTTCAGAAAAGGGCAACAAAAATGAGGAGAGGTTTGGAATGGGTGCCATATGAAGAGAGATTAAAAAGACTGGTTCTTTTCAGTTTAGAAAAGAGGAGTCTAAGGGGGGATACAATAGAAGTCTATAAAATCATGACTGGTGTGGAGAAAGTGAATAAAATAACATAAAAACTAGGGTCACCAAATGAAATGAATGGGTTTCTGGTTTAAAACAAACCAAAGGCAGTATTTCTTCATGCAGCGCACAGTCAACCTGCGGAACTCCTCGCCAGAGGATGTTGTGAGGGCCAGGACTTGAACAGGGATCAAAAAAGAGCTAGATACATTCATGGAGGGTAGGTCCATCAATGGCAGCAGGATGAGCAGGGATGGTGTCTGTTGCTTCTGTCAGAAGCTGGGAATAGGCGACAGGGAAGAGATCACTGGATGATTCCCATATGAGGAGAGGCTAAAGCGACTGGGACTTTTCAGTTTAGAAAAGAGGAGGCTGAGGGGGGATAGGATAGAGGTCTATAAAATCATGAGCAGTGTGGAGAGGGCTGATAAAGAAAAGTTATTTATTAGTTCCCATAATAGAAGAACTAGAGGACACCAAATGAAATTAATGGGGAGCAGGTTTAAAACTAATAAAAGAAAGTTCTTCTTCACACAGCGTGTAGTCAACCTGTGGAACTCCTTGCCAGAGGAGGCTGTGAAGGCTAGGACTATAACAGAGTTTAAAGAGAAGCTGGATAAATTCATGGAGGTTAGGTCCATAAAAGGCTATTAGCCAGGGGATAGAAATGGTGTCCCTGGCCTCTGTTTGTCAGAGGCTGGAGAGGGATGGCAGGAGACAAATCGCTTGATCATTGTCTTTGGTCCACCTCCTCTGGGGCACCTGGTGCTGGTCACTGTGGGCAGACAGGACACTGGGCTAGAAGGACCCTTGGTCTGACCCAGTACGGCCGTTCTTATGTTCTTATTTCCTTTTCTGTTCACTCCCTCTGGGGCACCTGGTACTGGCCACTGTCAGAAGACAGGACACTGGGCTAGGTGGACTGATGTTCTTACGTTAACACCTTATGTAGACTGTGGTAAATGTGGCCCATCTATTCATGTAGTCCACCTCAGAGCCCTGACCACCACACAGTTGCCACCTATTAGGTATCCACTGGTTTTAAAACATCTCCAGCAATGGGGCTTCCGCCTTTCCCCTGTGGGAACTGCTTCCCACTGCCTGGGGACACCCTCCCGAGTCCCAACACATCTTGTGACGCAGCAGTGGTCAATCTGCGGCCCCAGGGCCCCTCGCGGCTCATCAGGGTTCTATGTGTGGTGCTCAAGACATTTTGTTTACCATTGCCCCTGCCAATCTTGCCGCCCTCTTGCTCATCAGTCTCGGTTGCCCATCGCTGGGCGCTCTTGCTGTTGAATCAGTGGAGATCCCAGCTCAGCAGGCCTAGCCCACCTGCGCTAAACTAGAGCCCTCGTGAAACCGGCTGCCCAGCTCCTGAAGGAGGCACCTCACAGCCTCGTGACTCTCGGCCTCACAGAAGTGTTTCACCACCCTCGTGCCCACAGGGTCGCTTTCCAATGGCTGTGAAGTGCGAGGGAAATAATCTCGCACCCGTTTCACCTTTCGGCTTTGTTCTCGTGCTTACGTTGGCGTACCCTGGTGTCACCCCACTGATTTTGATGGCTCCTGATTTACCTCAGGGGAAGTCAGAGGAGAATAGGGCTCAAGGAGTCAGAAGGCGACCCAGGAGCAGGACATGTTGGTCTTTCGAGGGCCACCGGTCACTCAGTCCTGCATTCAACTGAGAGTGGCATTCTGGGGAATGTAGTCCCCAGGGCTAATGGGAGGGATGGCGGTCTCAGCCGGGAATGCTGGGAAGGAATGCGCAGGGATATAAGCAGCCCCTTCACTCAGAGGGTATGTCTATACTACAGCACTATTTCGAATTAACTTAATTCGAAATAGTTAATTCGAATTAAGCTAATTCGAAATAACGCATCTACACAAAAACTATTTCTAACTAGCGTTTTGCTATTTCGAAATAGCACGTCCACACTGAGTGGACCTTGAGCCGAAGTTAGGGTGGCTGGACCCAGTGCCGGCAGGGCATCAGGTTAGGACTTAGTGTGTGGGGCTGCTGCCTCAGGTTAACTGAGCTCCGTGATTAAAGGGACCCGACCCCCACCCCGGACAGACAGTTCTCAGGGTTCCCTGCTTGCTTGTCTAACTCGATGAGGGACAGCAAAGCAGTCCTGGCTTGGAGTGCCCTGAGTGCCCGCACTCTGGACACCACAGCACTCGGCCACATGGAGCCAGAGCTGCCCCTGGGCATGCCGGTGCGTCTCGTGGGGTTGTTGCCATCAGCCTGGCTGCACTTGCTGCAGGCTGCCATCCGGGGGGGGGGGGGATCCATCAGGGGGCTGTCAGTATCCAGGAGGCCCTGAGAGAAAGCGTCCACCCCAAGGAGCCCTCAGAGCATCCCTGGTCTTCCCTACCTGGGGCTCGTGCCCCATTCCTCCCTCACGTCCTTCCCCTTAGCCCTCCCTAGCCCCCTTTCCTGATGTCAAACAAAAGACACGTATGTTCAAAAATAGAAACTGGGTTTATTGAACGAAACTGGGGGAAGCGGGATGAACCTCTGGGGAGCCTGGGAAAAGCAGGTGGAAGAGGGGAAGAGAGAGGGTGGGAGAGGGGAGAGAGAAACCTGGGAGGAGGGAGCTGGAAAGGGGAAGCAAAGGGAAGAAGAGGGAGGGGAAGCTCACGACTCAGGCTTGGGGGTCTCGCTGAGCCAACTTGACTTTCATGCAAACCTGCTCCTGGGTTCGCATGTGGCCTTTGGTGGCCAGGCTGGCAGCTATCCTGCCATAGACGGCCTCGTTCCTCTGTCTAGTGCGGAGATCATGGATGTTGGGGGCATCCCCCCCAAACCTGAATAAGGTCCATGATCTCCACCCTGGACCAGGAAGGTACCCGCCTTCTCTGGGCCCTGTCAGGCTCCTGGGAGCTGGCAGACTGCTCCTGGGGAGCGGTGGAGGGCTGGCTGACAGGGGCTTGCTGGCTCATGTTTTGGGGACACTGGGCCAGGGGCCCCGGTGGCCACTGCTGGCTCTGGGCTGGCAGGCTTGGAGCTGGCACAGGCACTGTGGCCAGGGTCTACCCCTTTAATGGCTCCGGGGCTGGGGGAGAGGAGAATAAGTTTTCCTGGTTGTGTCCAGAGTGGCCACCAGGGCTCCCTGGGAAGGGTTGGAGGCCCCCTATTTCGAATTCAGTGTCTACACAGCACTTAATTCGAAATAGCTATTTCGAATTTGGCGTTACTCCTCGCAGAATGAGGTTTACCAAATTCGAATTAAGGGCTCCGCTATTTCGAATTTATTTCAAAATAGCGGTTTGCCTGTGTCGATGCCATTCAAGTTAATTTGAAATAACGGCTGTTATTTCGAATTAACTTTGTAGTGTAGACATACCCAGAACGGGTCTGAGACAGGCGTGAGACCTCTACGGACCAGGAAAGGGGCAGCTGGTCTGGGTTTCTATAGCCCAAGGGCCTGGGAATAGGCCTGAAATGACAGCCAGGCGGCTGGGGCAGATGTCTCGGGGGAGGCGGTGTTTGGACTAGAGAGCCAGACGGACCAAAGATGCGAGGGAGGAGGCTGTGTGGAGAAGAGAAGAGGGGGGACCTTGTGTTGGCCCCTGAGGCCTGGTTCCCCGCATGGAGCGGTGACTGTGTGAGCTTTCCCAGGGCTCTGAAAGGCCCACGGGGCCCTGCTGCTGTGCCCCATGGCGGGGGACAGACTCTGGAGGGACCAGAGCAAGGGAGCCATGGCTTGGACCCTGGTGTGGACGCCAGTTTCCCCCGACGGGGGTTGAGCCGGAGGGTTAACGTAACACATGCAATGTTAAAACACATCTTCCCCCACCCCAGGCATTTGCAAACGGAAGAGCGGGGGCGGGGGGAGGATGTAGGGTCGACTGAGCGTCGGATCCAGACTGTTTAACTGGTTGGCCACCTGGTGGTGGGTCACCTCAAATTGTCTTGCTGCCTTTCAAAAATATCGTCCAAGTCATGAGAATATAAGAACGGCCTGACGGGGTCAGTCCAACGGTCTATCCAGCCCAGTATCCTGTCTGCCCACAGCGGCCAATGCCAGGTGCCCCAGAGGGAGGGAACACATCAGAGAACCTCATGTGATCCCTCTCGTGTCATCCGGACAAACAGAGTCTAGGGACACCATTCCTACCCAGCCTGGTTAATAGCCATCGATGGACCTAACCTCCATGAATCTATCTTGCTCTTTTTGGAACCCTGTTAAAGTCCTTGTCTTCACAACATCCTCTGGCAAGGAGTTCCACAGGTTAAGGACAGGCCCCCGCAAACATTTCAAGAGATCAAACAAATCACAGCAGCGTGGGAAACAGAGGCCGCATCCCTATTTCTGCTAAGAGAAGGGCCTGGTCCCTATAGACTCATTATAGAGCATCATCACACGAGCTGAAAACCCTGAAACGGCCACACTGCGGGTATGTCTAGACTACAGAGTTTTGTTGGAAAAACGGCTGTTTTTCTGACAAACCTCACAGAATGGCCACACTCCAAGCGTGTTCTTTCGAGAGTAAAGCGAAAGAACAGAGGAGTTTTTGCGCAATTGGTATTCCTCTTTCTACGAGGAAGAAGCCTTTTTGTGAAAGAGCTCTTTTGGAAGAAGGAGTGTGTGGATGGGGAAGAGGGAGTTCTTTTGGAAGAAGAGGGAAGAGGAAAAAGCACAGGTGCCCTGGTGGCCACTCTGTCCAAGCAATCACTGCTCACGTGTGAGAGAGCGTCCATGCAATCTGGATGCTCTTTCAAAAAAGCGCATTGCTTTTTTGATGCACTTTTGCAGTGTGGACGCTCTCCTTTGCAAGACGTTTTTTCGGAAGTTCTCTTCCGAAAAAAGCTTCTTGCTCAAGAAGCCTGCAGGCTAGACGTAGCCTGAGTCTGTCTACCTGACCTGGGATCACACCTCCGAGCTGCAGGGTAGACCCACCCTGCAGGGTCCCATCAGCCAGTCTGTGGCAAAGCAAGTCTTCAGGGACCTCCAAATTAGCGAATGGTCCATCCCCTCCAATCTATACCGCTGCAGGGATGCAACCACTGTGTACCGCCTTCAGCTCTGTGCCGCTGCATCGAAAGGAACAAAAACAAAACATCCAGGCTGTGTCTAGACTGGCAAGTTTTTCTGCAAAATCATCTGCTTTTGCGGAAATACTTGCCAGCTGTCTACACTGGCCGCTTGAATTTCCGCACGTACACTGACGATCTCATGTAAGATTGTCAGTGTTCTTGAGGCAATACTGTGCTGCTCCCGTTCGGGCAAAAGCCCTCTTGTGCAAATCATTTGCACAAGAGGGCCAGTGTAGACAGCACAGTACTGCTTTGTGCAAAAAAAGCCCTGATAGCGAAAATGACGATCGGGGCTTTTTTGCGCAAAACTGCGTCTAGATTGGCCACGGACGCTTTTCCACAAAAAGTGCTTTTGCGCAAAAGTGTCCGTGCCAATCTAGACGCGCTTTTCCGAAAATGCTTTTAATGGAAAACTTTTCCGTTAAAAGCATGTCCGGAAAATCATGCCAGTGTAGACGTAGCCCCAACAATTTATTCTCCCCACAACCTTGTGCTGCTCTTCCAAAGCAAAGTGATCAGCCTGTTAGATCAGACCGGAAGGCTCGGCCGCATGGATAAACTAGCTAGGTTGGCCCAGGCAGAGTGATCAGGTGGATCAGACGAGAAAAACAGATTGCACGAGATGCTCGGGTCCATCAGACAGAGACGCTCCAGAACATGGGCGAATACCCGCCAGGCTGCTAAAGGGAGGCATCCTTCATGACAGATCTCCTCTGATATACTGCCCAGAATGGACCTCTCCCTAAATTATTCCTGTGTGGAGCCAAATAACCCGGATTAGACTAAAACCGCACTCTGGAGGAACCAGATCCTTCCTCTCTCTCTGGGTTTTTTTTTAAGGGCCTTATTGAAGAACATAATTTGTTGGACAAAAGTCAACATGGTTTCTGTAAAGGGAAATCCTGTCTTACTAATCTGTTAGAGTTCTTTGAAGGGGTTAACAAACATGCGGCCAAGGGGATCCAGTAGATATAGTATACTTGGATTTTCAGAAAGCCTTTGACAAGGTCCCTCACCAAAGGCTCTTGTGTAAATTACATGGCCATGGGATAAGAGGGAAGGTCCTTCCTTGGATTGAGAACTGGCTAAAAGACAGGAAACAAAGGGTAGGAATAAATGGTAAATTTTCAGATTGGAGAGGGGTAACTAGTGGTGTCCCCCAAGGGTCAGTCCTGGGACCAATCCTTTTCAACTTATTCATAAATGATCTGGAGAAAGGGGTAAGCAGTGACGTAGTAAAGTTTGCAGATGATACCAAACTGTTTAGGATAGTCAAGACAGAAGCAGACTGTGAGGGACTCCAAGAAGATCTCACCAAACTGAGCGATTGGGCAACAAAATGGCAAATGAAATTTAATGTGGATAAGTGTAAAGTAATGCACATTGGGAGAAATAACCCCAACTATACGTACAGTATGGTGGGGGCTAATTTGGCTACGACAAATCAGGAAAGAGATCTTGGAGTTATCGTGGACAGTTCTCTGAAAACTTCCACACAGTGTGCAGCGGCGGTCAAAAAGGCAAATAGGATGCTAGGAATTATTAGGAAAGGGATAGAAAATAAGACCCAGAATATCTTACTGCCCCTGTATAAAACTATGGTACGCCCACATCTTGAATACTGTGTACAGATGTGGTCTCCTCACCTCAAAAAAGATATTTTGGCCTTGGAAAGGGTTCAGAAAAGGGCAACTAAAATGATTAGGGGTTTGGAACGGGTCCCATATGAGGAGAGGCTAAAGAGACTGGGACTTTTCAGTTTAGAAAAGAGAAGACTGAGGGGGGATATGATAGAGGTCTATAAAATCATGAGTGGTGTGGAGAGGGCTGATAAAGAAAAGTTATTTATTAGTTCCCATAATAGAAGAACTAGAGGACACCAAATGAAGTTAATGGGTAGCAGGTTTAAAACTAATAAAAGGAAGTTCTTCTTCACACAGCGTGTTGTCAACCTGTGGAACTTCTTGCAAGAGGAGGCTGTGAAGGCTAGGACTATAATAGAGTTTAAAGAGAAGCTGGATAAATTCATGGAGGTTAGGTCCATAAAAGGCTATTAGCTAGGGGATAAAATGGTGTCCTGGCCTCTGTTTGTCAGAGGCTGGAGAGGGATGGCAGGAGACAAATCGCTTGATCATTGTCTTCGGTCCACCCTCTCTGGGGTACCTGGTGCTGGCCAGTGTCGGCAGACAGGATACTGGGCTAGAAGGACCTTTGGTCTGACCCAGTACGGCCGTTCTTACGTTCTTATGTTCTTATGTTCTTAGTTCAGTTTAGTTTGGAAAAGAGAAGATTGAGAGGGGACATGAGAGCGGTTTTCAGGAATCTAAAAGGGTGCTACAAGGAGGAGGGAGAAAAATTGTTCCTCTTGGCCTCTGAGGATAGGACAAGAAGCAAGAGGCTTAAACCGCAGCAAGGGAGGTTTAGGTTGGACATTAGGAAAAACTTCCTACCTGTCAGGGTGGTTACACACCTGAATAAATTGCCCAGGGGGGTTGTGGAATCCCCATCCCTGGAGATATTGAAGAGCAGGTTGGACAGACACCTGGCAGGGATGGTCTAGACAGTTCTGGGTCCTGCCGTGAGGGCAGGGGCTGCACTTGCTGCCCTCTCGAGGTCCCTTCCAGTTCTAGCGTGCGATGCTTCTCTTGGGGAGACCAGACCCACAAGGGAAGGCGACTCCAGCCGGCCGGCCTCCTTTCTCTCTGTCAGTCATGAGCCACCCGTGCACGGGGGGTGCTAATTTGTACATTTCTCCCCGGACTGCCGGGAGTGGAAGGATGCTGTGGCTGCACATTTGCTCGTTGTAGGAAAAGTGCCGGGTGAAGACAAGTCCATGAGTCATCCCTGTTTGGTTTGGCTCAGCCTCCGCGCTGTGTTTAGAAATGTTTGATTCTTTTTCTCCTTTGAAAGGCAGCCTCCCCCGCTCCAACCTCTTTGCTTTTTTGTGTCTGCCTAGATTATCCTGAATTATTCCAAGATGGTAAAACAGCCGAGCTCATCCCTTTCCTGGGGTTTCTCCCCTCCCCGGCAGATGTCAAATAAAAGATTCCAGCTTTGGACGGCGCGTCCCCAAAGGGGCTGGGAATGTCCTGGAACGCGCCCCGTGTCCCGCGCCAAGGAGTGCCAGGGACGTGTCTGTGCTCGCTGTCCCGTAACGCGGGACCGCACTCTGGAGGAACCGGATCCTTCCTCTCTCTCTGGGTTTTTTTTAAGGGTCTTATTGAAACATCTGCTCTGTGTTTGCTAAGGACATGTTCATATGTCTTGATTTGTGCCTTTCTTTGTGGCTGGAGAAGTTGAAATCTCTTGATTGCATGCACACACGGGCAAAGCATGCTACCACCCGGAGAGCCCGCCGGACGGGCACTAGGCTTATGCCAGCGGGCACAAAGAGGCAGGTTCTGCCTCGCTCTCAGGCACGTGGGGAGGGGGGGAAGGTGAGGGGCATTTGATGCCCTTTCTGCCCAAGGGCCAGGCAGAACTTCAGAAGGTGGGTAATGGAGGCAAAGGAAGGGATTGCCTTCCCGAAACTGCCGACATGCCCAGCTGCCAGAGAAGGCTGGGACAGCCCAGCGCTCAGCCAACGGCTGATTCTAGGTTGTATCAACAGGTGTGTTGTAAGCAAAACTCGTGAAGTCATTCTGCCGCTCTACTCTGCACTAGTTAGGCCTCAGCTGGAGTACTGTGTCCAGTTCTGGGCGCCACATTTCAAGAAAGATGTGGAGAAATTGGAAAGGGTACAGAGAAGAGCGACAAGAATGATTAAAGGTCTAGAGAACATGACCTATGAAGCCAGGCTTCATGAACTGGGCTTGTTTAGTTTGGAAAAAAGAAGATTAAGGGGGGACATGAGAGCGGTTTTCAAATATCTAAAAGGGTGTCACAAGGAGGAAGGAGAAAATTTGTTCCTCTTGGTTTCTGAGGACAGGACAAGGAGTAATGGGCTTAAAGTGCAGCAGGGGAGGTTTAGATTGGACATTAGGAAAAAATTCCTAACTGTCAGGGTGGTCAAATATTGGAATAAATTGCCAAGGGAGGTGGTGGAATCTCCCTCTCTGGAGATATTTAAGAACAGGTTAGATAGACATCTGTCAGGGATGGTGTAGACGGAGCGTGGTCCTGCCTTGAGGGCGGGGGGCTGGACTCGATGGCCTCTCGAGGTCCCTTTCATTCCTATTATTCTATGATTCTAGGAAGGATTGGACTGGGGATGGGCGGGGCTTGGCTCCAGGGGTGGGGCTTCGGGCAGAAGAGGCGGGGTTGGGCCTTTCTAGTCGTAGGTAAGGTCTTTCCCTGATAATTGGCCTCCTGCAGGGGTCAGATCAGCGGCCTTCAGCACCCCACCCTGGCTGGAGCTAAAGGAGTAACTCCCAAAGTCTGTAGCAGCAGTAGACTATTATCCTTGCACGGACAAGCTGCCAGAGAGAGGCGTCTGTGTTCTGTCCTTCCTCCTGGTGCAAGAGGGCTCACGGGGGCACAGTTTTATTATGCACATTAATTATACACCGTGCCAGCCTCCAGGTGCTCCGTGCCGGCTGTTCTCCCTGCTGTGCCAGCCTGTGCAAGAGCGATTCTTTGCAAATGACACCCATTTGTTCAAACACAGCCTGGCTGTACCGGGCCCAGTGCACAAGGAGATGAGCGTTTTCGCTTGGCATAATTAAAATCAAACAACGGCTGAACCCCTCGCCGTACGGATATTTATCCAGGCTAATGGCAAACAGGCAGTTACACCACAGGGGCTAACGAGGAGTCAGCGGATGAAATTGAGAAAGGGGAAAGTTAGGGGAAAATTTCCTGACTGTGACGTGCCAGGCTGCAGAATCATTTTTCCCTGGAAAGGCAGGGAGCCCCATGCATCGGTGAATAGAGCAGAGGGAAACAAACCTGACTGGGTGCCGGAGTGGGTTAGAAGCAGCGTTTCCCTGTAAGCTGGGTGCTTGGGCAGCCATTCAAGAGAGATTCTAATGCCGCCCAGCTGATTAGCAGAATGCCCACAGCTAGGTTTGTGTTTTTCCTTGTGGTGCACATTCACACACACATGGGTGCATGTAACAAAATTTATTCTGCACATGACTGGAAAAAGTCCGCCTGTGGGTGGAACAGACTAGGAGTTAGAAGGGGCTTCTCTCCAACTTCTCTATTTACTCCCCCCATAAGAACACAGTTCCAGGTTCAAACACCCTCTCCTCAAAATTCAAGGGTCTGGACTCGGAGTTTTCTTGTGGTCCACCAAAGGCATAGGAGCATCCCAACGCGCAAGTCCTTCAATCCAATGCAAGCCAAGCCAAGCCAACTCTTCCTGTAGCTCCAGATTCAGCAGTAGGATCAGTGCCCTGTATTAACATGAGTCGTGACAGTCTAATGTGTTTGTCTAACGATTGCGTAGCCACGGTGCCCCTCACCATGTTTTCTACCGGCCAGGCTCGAAGATCTCAAAGCAAATTCCTCCGGAGTCTGAGGTGTCTGGATGCCAGTCTTGTTTCAAATCCAACATTATAGGTGCGGAGGAGACTCTGTTGTGTCCTTCTCTGGGGATTAGGTCATTAGGGGATAACAACCTGCCATGGCTACCAGTTAATGGAGTCACTCCTTTCACTCAAGAAGCAGCGGTGGTAAAGCTTACTGGCTTGAAACCCGCTGGTGACCCTTCTGGCGCAGATGTTAAAATGACTGGGACTTTTCAGTCTAGAAAAGAGGAGACTGAGAGGGGCTATGACAGAGGTCTATAAAATCATGAGTGGTGTGGAGAGGGTGAATAAAGAAAAGTTATTTATTAGTTTCCATAATAGAAGAACTAGAGGACCCCTAATGAAAGTAATGGGTGGCAGGTTTAAAACTAATAAAAGAAAGTTCTTCTTCACACAGCGTGTAGTCAACCTGTGGAACTCCTTGCCAGAGGAGGCTGTGAAGGCTAGGACTATAACAGAGTTTAAAGAGAAGCTAGATCATTTCATGGAGGTTAGGTCCATAAAAGGCTATTAGCCAGGGGATAGAATTGGTGTCCCTGGCCTCTGTTTGTCAAAGGCTGGAGAGGGATGGCAGGAGACAAATCGCTTGATCATTATCTTTGGTCCACCCTCTCTGGGGCACCTGGTGCTGGCTGCTGTGGGCAGACAGGCTACTGGGATAGATGGACCTTTGGTCTGACCCAGTACGGCCGTTATGTTATGGTAACACAGACAAGAAATTAAACAGAGACGCTGACTTGTCACCCTAACCATGTTGTCCGGGACCATGCAGGTATTAATTAACCTGCCCACCAGTGGACTCATCACCCAGGCTACACTCCCGCCCGTGGCGCAGTATAGAATTACTTATGCCCAGCGGAGCGGGTCCTGGCACGTTGGCCACACGCCTGCAGACGGCTGGAGACCCCGATTGCTCTGACTGAACGCAGGGACCTCAGCTGCCGCCGGAGGGAAACAGCCCATCTCAAGAGCCTTCGCTGTCCCTGCGGCCTGCCCTCTTGCCATGGAAACGTTTCCTTAATTTTGCCAAAAGCAGCAGCAGCAGCTGCAGCAGCAAGAGGCCGGCGGCGGGTTGGTCGTTTCGCTCTCACCATGGCGAGGGGAAGGGATGAAACGCGCTGCGGGACACCCCCGAGTGGTCCCATGTGCGCTCGCCGCCTGGGGCCGGGCCTTTCCTCACACCAGCCTCTCTCACGTGTGCCCGTGCGCAGTTGGGCCGGGCCTCCACGCGGCCCCATCCTCAGGCACCGCCTGGGGAGAGAAAGCAGGGAGGGTCCTGGCACCGGGGAAAGGAGGGGGCCCCTGTTGCTGCAGGGCTGGGCTGTGTGGGAGCAAAGCCCGGGTGGGCGGGGGGAATTATCGATCGCTACCCAAACAGGGCTGCTCACACTCCCTGCCCAGGCGTGTTACCTTCCCTCCAGGCTTGTGAGGGACCAGGCTGGGGCTGGGTACCGCTGAGGGCGTCCGCTCAGGGTGAATTGCTCAAACTCGGGGCTCTCTATAGCCCCTGACTGAAGACCTTCCCAAACAGGCCACAAACCAGTCCCACAGAGCGCTTCCGCTGCCTGCCTGAAGCCTCACGAGCAAAACCCCTCTGACACCCCAGCAATATCCGTGCCCCAGATGGCCCCGGGCCTCATACACCGGTGGGGGGTCCTAGCACCCAATCCCACCTACCCCGAACAAGTTCTGTCCGGTTCCAAGAAACCAGCCACAGATCCCTGGTCAATTTACCCTCTGGACCTTACCCACAAATCACGCTGGGCCAATCCTTTAGCATCTAACATCTAAAGGTTTATTACTAAATGAAAGAAAAGCCTGAGAGTGAGGTTGTTAAAGGATAGTACGTTACATGCACCGAATCTCCCAGTTCTCGATGCAGGCTCTAGCAGAGATGTTATAGCTGCTGGCTTAAAAGTCCTTGTTGTACATCCTATGCCAGGATGGGTCCACAGTTCTTCCCGGCTCATTGACACCTGCAAGGCTGCCTCTGGGATGAAGAGCTGAGCTGAGCACCAAGATGGAGTCAGCCACATGGCCCCCCCGGCTTATTCCAAGCTGGAGAGAGTCACATGGTCTCTGACCAGGCACATAGATTCCTTCCCAGGTGGGTCTCTGGTACTTAAGAGACCTATTGTCCCTGGAGCCTTGCTAATTAGCATGTCCATAGGCCAAGCCCATTGCTCAACCACATACAGAGAAACCTCCAGTCTCCATACCGAGTCCATATTCATAACACCACACACAGACATTATACAGATCTCTGAAGAGCAGATACAGAATCAGTAGACAGTGAGCTTTTGTTTGACACCTCACATGGCCCCCTTTGTACCCACTTTTGGGGCAAACACTCCCCCATGGGCGCAGCAGTGACCTGGCTGCTTCCCTTAAACTCCGGTAACGTGACATGGCTGCAGAGCAAAGACGCGGGAGGCACACGGCAGGTGGCGGCAACTCACTTTCCAGATGAGCCGTTAAATCGAGGGGCAGGCCCCCAGCATCACGGGGCCTCCTTTCCCAGAGCGGGGGGTGGGTCTCCAAGCCCGGGGGTGTTTCCTGGAAAGCAGGGGTCAGCTCTGAACCGGGCTGTGCCAGGTGGGGGAGGTGGGCCAAGGAGACAGGCCCAGACGCACCCCCCCGGGCAGAACAAGCAGGCTCCCGACACGGCCTTGCACTGAGGTGCTGGCTCCCGGACACGGTGCCATTTCAAAGCCCCTTTGTCGAGGGCTCTGCTCAACTTCCTGGCCCCCCCGCACCCTCATGGCGGTGACATGACCTGTAGAGGAAGGAAGAATGCAGCTGGACATAAACCCACCCAGCTTCCCAGACCCGGACACCAAGTTGTTGTGGGTTCAAGATCTGCTGCTTCTCAGCCCTAGAACACAGGAACGGCCAGACGGGGTCGGACCAAAGATCCATCTAGCCCAGTGTCCTGTCTGCCAGCAGTGGCCAGTGCCAGGTGCCCCAGAGGGAAGGAAGAGAACAGGGACTCATCCAGTGATCCCTCCCCCGTCACCCATTCCCAGCCTGACAAACAGGCTAAGGACACCACTTCCACCCATCCTGGCTAATAGCCATTGATGGACCTAACCTCCAGGAATCTATCTAGCTTTATTTTGAACGCTGTTAAAGTCCTGGCCTTCACCTGGCAAGGAGTTCCACAGATAATCTTACTGGCCAGGTGCTCTCTCTGCTGGTGAATTACTGAAGGGTTGGGCGGCTGGCATCCCAGATACTCCCCTTGTGCTCTCCAATCTATGCTACCACCCGGGGCCCCTTGTCTTTGGGATCACTGCTCCCCTACACCCCAAGTCACAACAATATTCAGGCGACTCCCAGACCCAAAGACGGTCACTGATGCTGAGCCAATGGTGCCTGCAGCCGCACGTCACTTGTGGGCAAAGCTCTGTCTTCGTCCTGCCTGCCATCCCAAGCGTTCTGAGACCCCCTCGCCCACCTCACGGTTCTGATGCTCTCAGACCATCACCGCCTTTACCTTTTCTTTAAACCAAGTGTCATAGTCCCCTACTGGCTGTCCTGTCTCCTCTCAAGGGCCTCAGATTAAATGTCTGACTTGTCTCAATCAAGATCAAAGGGAGGGCAAACTCTGTGGACTTTTGGGGTCCACTCTTCTACGCGAATTACAAATAAAGAGCAACGCACCCGGATCAGTCTCTGGCCTGGTACCATCCCTCTTTAGCAGAATCTTTCTCCGGCCCGTTAGTTCCTGGATGACAGGGGAGCAGCCGTTCTCAGCATCTCCCCACCCGACTCCAAGGAGGCTCTGAAAGCTGCAGCCGGGCGATCTGTGCCAGGGCCGGACGAGATCTTCCTGGGAAGTGCGACTCGGCTAGAAGTGGGAAATGAGGCTACTGCCGCCATGCCAGCGTGTCTGGGGGACAGACCTGCAGCCTCGGGAGCCGGGGGGGCATAATCCCCCCCCAGATGTGTCTTTCCCTTCCTGGCAGGAGTGTGGGGGGATGTCTAGTTACAGACACTCTGGTAATCCCCTTTGCACAGCTGAAGTCCTCCCTCCTGCCTCCGGTATAAGACACAGGCATTGCCTTCTGTCTCTGTCATCGGAGGCCAACAGAAAGTCTGGTTAAGCCTCTCCCAGGTGCTCACCCCTCCTGGGTATCCAGCAGACAGGCTGTTGGACACGGATCAGGAACAAGCGCTCGCTGGCAGACCTCACCAGGGCGCCTCTTTCCCCCTGCGGGAGCCTTCTGGTGTAATTAGCCTCCTCCTGCGTTCCCTCCAAGCTGAGTGCTGGGTGGTTGCTCAGGAGAGAGTCGGGTGCTGCCTAACTGATCAGCAGAGCACCCACAGCTCCCGTCGCCGGCAGCCTGTGTTTCTCTGGGTGGTGCACATCCGCACATGCCTGGGTGCACCAAACAAAATTTATTCCGCACAGAGATGGCAACATTGGGAGGGAACATTGGCCTCCTCCTAGAAACATTTCTTTCCCCAGCTGGGGTGGGATGGTGAGTTGCACTCCTTTCCTGGGGCAGGGAAGGATCCACATGTGGAGCGTCGGTAAATACCTTTTGAGTCTCACTTAAGAGCAGGCTCTGGGAAAACACCAGACTCGCCAAACCCTCCTCCAAGAAGACCCTGTGACTTTCTGCCACAAAGGAGGAGGGGCATTTCCCTCCCCCTCGCGGGCCTCCCTCGCGTCCTTGAACAAGACAGGCCAGACAAAGCCTTCCTGGCTGCCAGGTAGGATCTTCCCTGAAAAATATCAGTGGAAAGAGCAAGAACTGCTCCCCTGGAGATGCACCTTAACCCAGAGGTGCCCAGATGTGGGGTGCTTCCCCTTCAGGAGGAACGACCGGAGGGGGCCCATTTCACAGACCAGCAGCTGGCCCTGACCTCAGCTTCGGCATGGCTCCACTCCCAGGCTTGCCCCAAAGTCTGCTCTCGGCCGCTGGCCGTGGTTCCATTCCTGGCCGAGAGCTGAGATTGGGAGCAAGTCTGGGGTGGAGCACACCTGGCTACGGGCCTGGCTCCCACCCGTCCTCCCCCGCCCAGCCTCGCCCCTGTCTGCAGCCTCCCTGCACCGGAAAACCCGCTCCCCGCCGGAGTGTGGGGCCCGCTGCCTTGGCCAGACGTAGTCACGGAGAATTCAGCCAAAGCCAAAGTGTTGTCACTGTCACCAGAGCGTTCGCCTTCCCCCTTTCCCGGCTTCCCTGGACCCTAGAGAACTGGGAAGCGGTGACCCTCTGCCCCTCCAATCTGTGCCAGCTGCCGTCGCACGTTAAATACGTTCTGCACTGGATTTCTCACCCCCTCTGCTGCTCCCTCTGGGGTGGAGGGGCTGTGGGGTCACCTTCACTTTGCCTTGGGATGGCCAGTCACCCTGCAGCGACTGCAGACGACCGGCCTCCCCGGGGTTTACACCTGGGCTCTCTTGGGGAAAGTTTTCAAATCAACTTAGGGATTAGGGTTCTTCCCAAATCCTCCCTCTCGCTCAACCTGGGCCACCAGGGAATTTCCCTTCCTCCGGGATTTGTACACCCGTCGGACCGTTGATTTAGCATGTTCATCCAGAAGCAAGGGGCTTAAACTGCAGCAAGGGAGGTTGAGGTTGGACATTAGGAAAAACTTCCTGCCTGTCAGGGTGGTGAAACACGGGAATAAGTTGCCTAGGGAGGCTGTGGAATCCCCATCTCTGGAGATATTTAAGAGGAGGTTGGACAGACGCCTGTCAAGCATGGTGTTGACCAGCGGTTCCCAAACTTTTCGGCATCACGCTCCCTTTTTGATTTTTGAGAAACCCTCACGCCCCCGCACCCCCGGCAGCAAATCTTGTTGAGCAAAAAAAAAAAAAAATTGACTGGAAAACAAAAATAGCAGCAACACTTGGGGGGGAGGAGTTGATGGGGGGGGCTGAGTCACCTCGCACCCCCCCTGGAATTTCTTCACCCCCCCAGTTTGGAAACCATGGTCTAGACAGTTCTTGATCCTGCCGCGAGGTCCTGTCGTGAGGTCCCTTCCGGTTCTAGTGTCCTATGATTGATTGACCAACAATTTCTGCAGCCTCTAAATCTGCGTCTGGATTTTTTTTGGAGGGGGCGGGCCTGTCATGGATGGCTGCCTTCACCTTATCTATAACTGCCCCTAACGATTGCTCTTGGGCTGCCCCATCCACCAGTTTTTTCATAATCACCGTCAGCCCCCTGCCCCATGATCCTTTTCCCCATCATACTCCCCGCTTTGTGCTCACACGCAACTTGGTAGATATTGTCAAGCAGGCTGAGCCGTAGCTGCATCAGGGGTAATCATACGTCTTTTCAATCTGGTTTCTTGATAGTTCTGATACACCTCGGCACCACCCTCCTCCATAGCGATAAAAACTTCTCGGCTTTGGTCAGGGGGCCAGGCGTCTGCTGATCCCCTAGGATACTGTGCAGCCCATATGGGCTGCAAGTGGACAGTCCTGTGACCCTCCTAAAATAACCTCTACACGCCGTTTCTTTATCGACGGGGTGGGCTTTCTGTGCGGGTGATCCTGGCTAGGGTCCCACCAAATTCACTGTCCATTTTGGTCAATTTCACAGTCCTAGGAGTTCAAGAATGGTCAGTTGCACGGTTTCAGCTATTTAAATCTGAAATGTCATGGCGGTGTAACTGGCGGGGTCCAGACCCACAAAGGAGTTGTGTAGGCATCGCAAGGTTCTTCTTGTGGCACTGCTGCCCTCATTTCTGCATGTTGTTGGCGGGCGCTGCCTTCAGAGATGGACACACGGCGAAGCAGCCAATGACCACTCTCCAGCTGTCCAGCTTTGAGGGCAGCACAGAAGTCGGGGGGCCATCCTATGACCCTCCTAAAATAACCTTGTGACCCCCCTTGTAATGTCTGCCTCTTGTTTGCCCTCTCCTTGGCTTCTCACTGCTCCATGCAACTTCAGTGGCCTTTCTCCTCTACTTCAGCGTGGGCTTTGACGGCGGCTGTTTGTTCCAAGCATCGTTGGTGGGCCCCAGCGTTTCCTGTAAGCTGGGCTCCTGTGCGGCCACTCAGGAGAAACCCCACTGCCGCCCAACTGCTTAGCAGAGGGCCCACCGCTAGGCTTGTGCTTCTCCTGGTGGTGCACATTTTACTTGCCTCGGTGCACAGAACAAAATTTATTCTGCACGTGGGTGGGAAAAAACTGCACGTGGATGGAAAAGATGAGAGGGAGCATTGGTGGGCTCCGTCCTCAGATGCTTTGATCTCCCTGGTCCACAGTGTCACCAGCATTTCTTTTGGGCTCTCCGGTGATGCAGTCAGGCCAGTTCCATCCTCAGTTTCCTCTGCAGGGTGCGAGAGAAAGGGCTGCGAGGCTCCGTCAGCAAAGCTCTCCACTCCTGAACAGGCGTTTTCATTTTACGGGACACTCCCCCGCTTCTGGCAGAACTGTGCAAGGGCGCTCCTCTCCCCAGCCCCGCCTTTAGCTCCACCCCTTCTGCCCAGACCCTGCCCCCCCACAGGAACCAAGCCGGCCCTCCCACACAGCACCATGTGGAGGTGGGGGCCCCAGCCTCCCCAGCTCCGGAACAAGGGGAGGGCAGGCACTGGGGGGGCAGCAACACTCCGCCCCCCAGTGGCACACAGCAGGCGTTCTGGGGGCAGAGTGTGGGCGGGGCTAAGCTGGCTGTTTGGAAAGGCAACGCCTCCCCCTGCCTAGCATACCGCCGTGCACAGTTCTGACCTATAAACCCAGTCGAGCTGTGCCACGTGACTCCTCCCAAGACTAGGCCAGGCTCAGGCTGTCCGGAGAGGCACAGGAGCAGCTGGGAAATGGATTTTCCTGCCTGCCCACAGTGCTGGGGTTTTGGAAAAGCCGTCTTCTCAGAACAGGCCGGGAGGTCAACCTTTGGAAATAAAAGCGTCCTTGGGGGTCGATCAGAATGTTTCCTTCTCGACACGTTCCAGACAGTCCCAGTTGGACCGTTTTTAGTCCTCTCGTTTCTCAAAAAGCATCTAAAAGTACGTGTCAGGACGAAAGGGCGAACCTGTCCCCTCTGAACGGGCCGAGTCGGGCCACGCCGCCGTTGTCAAACGTTCCCCCCAACCGTTTTCTCGACTTTTGTCCAAAACGGGCACCATCTCTGGAAAAGTTGCAGTTTCCTCGTCTGTGTCACCCAGCGCTCAGCCCCAGTCCTGTGGCTGCTCCCTAGCTGGGTCACACATAAACCGGAGCAGCCACGGCTATGGACAGTCTCCTGTGACAAGGGGAAATGGCTCATCCTGGATACCTCTGGTGACGGGAGTGAGTGAGCCCTGAGCAGACTGGCAATGGAGACTTAGGATTCTCCCATGGGCGGTGGGTGACGGTCGCCTCCATCCTTCCTCCCCAAGCACTGTACCAGCCAGCTCTCCGGACACACGGGCCTCGCGTCACTTGGCATGCGCCCACCTCTGGGGTGGAAAGCGACGGCTGTTTGACAGTCATCAGCCTCCCCCCCCCTCGAACGTGGAAGTGAAGAATTGTGCTGCACCTAGTTTCATAGGTGCCTGGTGTCTCACGGGGGGTGTGGTGCAGGGAGGACCACCCAGAGCAGGGCTGGGTGAGATGTGGCCCTCCAGCCATCTGGCCGCCTTCTATTTCTATCCTGCTGCCTGTGCCACTGAATTTCCAGGAGGCGGCTCAGGCAGCGGGATCCTATTTAAATGGCTCCCGCTGCTACCCCAGCAAGGGCGGAGCCTGGCGTCCTTTAAATAGCCGCAGGAACCCCAGGCAGCTGCCAGGCAATGTGGTAGTGGCAGGGCCGGCAGCTGCGAGCCCTTTGTTGGGTTTTGCTTGCTAGTGCCCCGCCCCTTCTGCCTCAGGCTCCGCCCCTTCCTGGAGGGTGGAGCCAGCCCGTGACCATGTACCAAAATTCATTGTGGCCCCCCTGCAGAAATTATTTCCCACCCCTGAGTAGGGTTGCCAGGTGTCTGGTATTGACCTGGACAGTCTGCTATTTTCGCCTCCTGTCCGGTAAAAAAATCCAGAAAATACCAGACACCTAAAATGTCCGGTATTTTTTGATTGTTTTCCCGGCTGGGAGGCAAAAATACCGGACACCTGGCAACCCTACGATACACTCGGCAACTGGGCCCAGCCCTCAGTCTCCCCCCCAAACTCCCGACACCCCTAGGCCCCCACCCCTGGAGCCCCTGCTTACCTGGTTCTGCAGGGAAGCTGCATTCTGGCTTGATCAAGAAAACTAAATGGCCACTGGCAAAAAGCCTAAAGACCACGGGGAAGCAATGCCTTCCCTGGGTCTTAGTGCTCAACCTCTCTCCTGTTCCTATCCCTATTCTGACTCTGCACGCATTCTGGAAGGGGCCATTTTAATGCTGTTCACTTTTTTTTTTTGCTTGATAACTCTCGGGGTCCTTTTTTTTTGCTCGTCAGGTTGTTTGGTCTCCCCCTTTTTTCCCCCTCAACAGATCTTGTTCCCCAGTGGGTTTTTTTTTTGGGGGGGGGTGTTCTGTATTTTGGGTTAAACCATCTGGCAACCTTACCCCTGAGTCAGAGGTACAGGGAGGGAGCGTGAGGAGGCAACCCATTTGGCAAATACAATTTTGGCGTGCATGCTCCCATGAGTCACCTAGGTCCCATTCTAACCTGCATGGGGTATTTTAGGGAGGCAGAACTTAAATAGCTGAGCCAGAATTTGGCCACAACGCTGGGCCTACCCATCATGCTGCAGCCAAAAACGCGGCCACCTCTTTGATGGCTGGACATTCATCTTGCTCTCGCCTGGCCCTGAGGCCGCTGGGGGATCGGCCGGACACACACATCCAAATGGCTGGCTGGATTGCGACTGGAGTCCTGTAGCCCCAAGAGGGCCTCCTCTCCTGCTCTGGCAATGCACGAGCATTCCCCAGAGTAGGATAGAGATCTGTAAAATCATGACCAGTGTGGAGAAAGTGAAGAAGGAAAAGTGATTTACTTGTTCCTATAACATAAGTTCTAGGAGTCACCAAAAGAAATGAATAGGCAGCATGTTTAAAACAAACCAAAGGAAGGTTTTCTTCATGCAGCGCACAGTCAACCTGTGGAACTCCTCACCAGAGGATGTAGTGAAGGCAAGGACTTTATCAGGGTTCAAAAAAGAGCTAGATCCATTCACGGAGGGTACACCCATCAATACTTATCAGCCAGGATGGGCAGGAATGGTCCCTAGCCTGTTTGTTAGAGGCTGGAATGGACGAGAGAGGAGGGATCACTGGATGATTCCCTGTTCAGTTCCCTCCCTCTGGGGCATCTGGCATTGGCCGCTGTGGGCAGACAGGACACTGGGCTAGAGGGACCTTTGATCTGACCCAGTTTGGCCGTTCTCACGATCTCCGCATAAAACTTTTACACCAAAGAAGACGGATTTCTTTGGGGGCTTGGTCCCATTGGAGCTGTGCTTGTGGGTGCTGACAAGTCCCTGTAGCTGAGCTGCTATCAGCATCTGTGTGACACTGCTGGGGCGCGGTTCCCCCAGTTGTGTGCCTTGCCTGCGGGAGACCAGCGCATCTGGCCCTGGGGGACAGGGTGGTGGGGTGCCCCAGAAGGCAGGTAGGCAGGCTTGGTGGCATGACCCGCCCACCAGGGGACAGTCCCAGGGGGATCTCGGTGATCCAGCCGGTCACACGGTGTTGTTCCTTCCCATTCTTTAGCCTGTGCCACAGCTGTTTTCGTGGCCCCCCACCGGGCCGGAACGGCAGGCCTGCGGCGCGAAACGCACGCGCTGTTACAGCTTGCGCCCAAGAACCGGGCCACTGGGACGCCTCGTCTCCGCAGCGAATCGGAACGTCCGGAACCCTGCCCCGCCGAGACCTGGTTCTCCTCCTGGCTTGGCCGCGTAACTCTGGGCACGTCACTTTCCTTCTCCGTATCTAGATTGGCCATTCCTTGGGGCACAGGCGGCCTGGCACCATGGTGCTGCACGGCACCTGCCACAGCCGAGCCCGGAGCTTTGCCGGTGCCGCTGTGACATAAATCAGACCGAGGAGGCCAGGTGGCTGCGCGCCCCCGCGACGCTGTGCCACGCAAAGCCGGGCCGGGCTGCCAGTGGCGGCCTCAGAGTCGATTTATTCATGTTGCTGTTTTGCTTAGTTATCAGATCCGGGGGTCACTGAATTGGCCATTTGCAGCTGGCGCGAGGCCCTTCTGAAATGGCGTGAGCTGGCTTAGAACCCGGCTCTGCATGGATTCCCCTAACGACCTTTCCCGACCCTGTTGCAATATATTTCTGGGTCTCCCACTTCCAAAGGCGGGTCCTCCGGCCCCAGGTGCCATTCAGGTGCACCCTCGGGCCCCATCATGTTCAGGCAGCAGGAACCGAGTTCGGGTCCAGGTGGGAGAGGCCAGGGGAAGTCTCCGGTCTGGTTAGCTCAGGGATGCGGAGCCTGGTTGGGTTTTGGCGGGGGAGCCGAGGGCGGCTTGCAGGACAGTGTCTGATGCTGTTCCCGCTGCAGGGAGCTCCCCAGGGGACAGGCGCTCAGAAGGCCATTGTCAGAGGGCACGGCACACCCAGCTCCCGGCAGGCCCGGGCTGGCGCTGGCTCACAGCTGCCCTGATGCACAGAGGCCTGGAGGCAGCAAACTCCATGGGGCGAAAGGCCTTCTCCAGTCGTGCTAGCCCTGGGGGGCTGCGAAGCCCCCACGTTCCGGCCGGGCGATCTCGGCTGCGCCCCCACAGCCCAGGGAGACGGGAGGCAGCTGCTGCGGAGGAAGAGGCTAGTTCGCCCACAGAAGATGAAAGACGCGGTGACGGGTGTTGGAACCGCAGCGGCTCCTTTCAGAGCATCTGGCGAGCAGGGCCATGCCACGTGGCGGGCAGACCCGGGCCTGCGGCTCGGAGCTTGCAGCTGACACGGGCGCACGGTTCCTCCCGTCCCGCTGGGCTGGCCTGCCTGCTGCCGGGGGGCACCTCGGAGAACCCCCCCCCCACTCTCACCTTCCTTGAAGGCAGCCTGGAGAGTCTCCATCATCCGGACGGTCTTTCCCATCTCGGGACCATGGGAAATTAGACTAGAAAGAGTCAGCGCCTTGGAACAGTCACCTCACATGCATACCGCACCAACTGATGCTGGAAAATCACCCCCCTCCCCGCTCTGCCCTGCGGTTACTGTCCATTAGTGGTACGGCTGCCTTTAAGGTTTCCCCACCCAGATCGTGGCTCCAGTGTGCTTGGTGCTGTACATGCAGCTAACAAGAGGTTGCCGCTGCCCCAAAGAGCTCTTTCAAGTGGGGGGAGGAGAAACAGAGACAGGAAACAATTTGCAGAGTCCATCACCCTATCCACTAGGCCAGACTGCCTCCCTCTCTTTACGAGAGCAGGGCTGAAATGGACTCTGGGAAGAGTCCAGCCCTACCACGCTGAGACCCACCAACTCGTGACAGGGCACCTGAGCACGCCAGCCCCTCAGCAGCGCCCTGGCTGCCCCCAGGAGCCGGAGCCGGCGATGGAGTGTGTGTCTCTCGTGTGCCGGCGCCTCCTGGCCCTAGTGTTTCGACTAGAGATGGGTCAGGAGTCGGGCGCCAGGTCTCAGCCCTTGGGAGATGCTTGAACCTGGGTCTTCACCCGGTGGCTTGGGTCTCGCTCTGCAGGGAGCCGAGCCGGAGCCCAAATGCAAAGCCGCCTCGCCGTCACGGCTTGACGCCTTCTCTGTGCCACTCCCCTGCGGTGAGTGGTTCTTAAGGCGCATCCGTTCGGCATGCATGTGGGTGGCAGGTGACGGCTCAGCTGAGGAAGGCAGCCAAAGCCCCCGCTCTGCCCAAAGCCACACCCCTTTCTCCAGAGGCCACGCCCCTTCCCCCAGCCATGCCCCGCCCAACTCCAGCTGAGAGCCAGGGCTGATTTACGGCACAGCCCCAACCTTCCCCGGCGGCTGGGGAGCAGCAGAGCATGGCCCCAGCCCCTCCCAGGCAGCTGGGCAGGTTTGGGAAGGCAATGCCTCCCCTTGCCTTACGTTACCCGTTGTCCTTGGGCTGACAGTGGTGGCCCGATGACATGCTCCGGGCCATACAGGAGTATACGGAGCACGTGGAGAGCAGAATGTGCAGCCCACATGGAAATAGGGTGAGCGCCCTGGGCTGAGATCTGCGTTTCCTCCAGCGCTGCCGGGAAGGGGAGGGGCCGGTACCAGCGCGAAGAGAGGACGCCTCCGCAGGCGGTGCGAAAGTGCGGTTCTCGCCCCATTGCCTCTTCCGTTCCGGGAGGCGGGTTGATTCAAACCTGCTGGCGGCTCTGTCGCCGGATGCGGGGCAGGGCGGCTCGCCCGCAGCCCGGCTGGCTCGGAGCACATGTTGCAAACATTTTCGGAAACCAGATCCCCCTCCCTTCTCCTGCGGTTTGCACGGTTCAAGCGCCGAGGGTAATGCATTAAGCTGTCAGGGAAGATAATTACCCAGCCTTAGATCTCAAGGTGGCGGCGGAATTCTCCGGCACGGAGTTGGAATTCACAGCCCAGCTGTAGCCTTGCCCTGGGCTCCCGCCAGCCTCTGCCACCGAAAGCCGACCAGCTGGGCTCGCAAATCGCCTCTTTTTTTTCAGCGAGGGAGCTGATGTGGGCGGCGGGGAAGCACAGCCTGCGCTCGGCCCTCTCAGCGGATGAGACGGGTGCACGGTGCGCCCCTCAGGTATTCAGTGTCGAGACCGGGAGCTGGGGAAGTGGGACTGCGCCCATTTTGCAGAGGGGGAAATTGACACGTGCTAGTGTTGGACACGCGGAGACGTGACTCCAACTCGTTTGATCTGACCACGAGACCACGTGCTCCCTTCCTAGGATGGGGGCCAGATTCTGGCCCCTGGACCGCTGTGCTATACGGGATGTTTCCACACTGCCGAGCTGTTTTTGAAAAACTTCCGTTACGTCCATGCTGCAACCACGTTCTTTCGAGAAAAAGAACCGAGGGTTTTTTCCGACAGCCGTAAACCTCATTCTACGAGGAAGAACGCCTTTTCCAACAGAGCTCTTTCGGAAAAAGGCGTGTGTGGACAGGGAAGAGGGTTTTTTTTTTAAAGAAGAGGCCTCCAGGAAAAAGCACAGGTGCCCTCATGGCCACGCGTCCACAGCAATCAGAACTTAAATGCGAGATAGTGTCCAATCAACGTGGACGCTATCTTTCGAAAAAGCAGGTGGCTTTTTCGATGCGCTTTGGCAGTGTGGACGCTGTCTTTCGGAAGACGGTTTTTCTGGAAGCGCTCTTCCGGAAAAGCGTCTTCCAAAACAGACCTGCAGTCTAGATGTAGCTGCACAACCAGAAAGTCATTCCCTGGCTGGGGGACAAAGAAGCCGCTCCCAGGACTCAACCCAGACGTCCCTCGTTTCCACGCGGATTTGCTGCTGTTGCTTCCAGCGGGGATGGATATCGACGCGCTAGTGCAGCCTGTATGTTCACAGAGCGCTGTGGAAGGGAGCGACGTTTACCGGCCGCACATCTCGCCCAGAGGCGCCGGGACTCGCCGCGTTGGGCCGGGCCTGTCAACCAGAGCCCTCGCCTTCGCAGCGGGAAGCTCCCGGAGCTGAACCCAGCAGGGTCCTCGGACGTAGCCAAGGCCACGCTGGGCCTCTCGGCTGTGGCCGGGCCCGAGCTCTGCCCCTCTCAGAGGCCAGGACCTAACAATGAACGAGTTTCCCACTCTTGGATTTCAATTGTCACCCCCAGCGGGTCACACGAAGGGTCTGGTGGCAGGGCTGTGGTGGCCAGCGGAGACCCTCCGTCACTGGGCGGCAGGATACGGCCTGTGGTGCACCGCTGGGCCGGCCCGAGGGTGTCCCCGGGGGCCGGCTCTGCACACTCACCTCTGTGCTGCGCGGTGGGCTCAGCAGAGGAGCTCGGGGCTGCCCATGGAGCTGGGGGGTGGAACAGTGGACGTGGGGGGGCTAAAGAGGGAGCTGGCTGGAGAGCAGAGAGGGCAGGAAGGCAGAGTTGGGCTGGGAGCAGAGCCCGGGGTAGAGCGGAGCTGGACTGGGTAACCCTCCTTCCCCGCTTCCCCTGCTCGCCGACCATTCCTTGCCCCCCCCAGTTCGGGGTCTGGGATCAGGCGGGGCAGCAGCAATGGGGGCTGGAAGCGGAAGGGGGCCGCCAGCCAGAGGACAGGTGCACTCTGCTCCTTACGTGTCTCACAGCCTCGCTCCCATAAGCGACTACGGCCCTTCCTGCCACGGAAGCAGGGCTAGTTGTAGGCCCAGGTGAATATTATCCAAATAACTCTGCTAACCGCTTTGCTCCCGGCCCCATCCGGTCCATGGCTAACACTACCAGCACCAGGTGGGCCCTTTCCTTGAAGCCCCGAGAGGCTTGCTGATCTGTTTCCTCACTTGATCCCTCCCCTATCCCCCACTTCCAGACAAACAGAGGCTAGGGACACCATTCCAACCCATCCTGGCTAATAGCCATTGATGGACCTAACCTCCATGAATCTATCTAGCTCTTATTTGAGCCTTCACCGCATCCTTTGGCGAGGAGTTCCACAGGTTGGCTGTGCGTTGCATGAAGAAAAACTTCCTTTGGTTTGCTTTAAACCTGCTGCCTATTCATTTCATTTGGTGACCCCTAGTTCTTATATTGTAGGAATAAGCAAGTAACTTTTCCTTATTCACTTTCTCCACACCAGTCATGATTTTATAGACCTCTATCCTATCCCCCCTTAGTCTCCTCAATACTAAGCTGAAAACTCCCAGTCTTTTTAATCTCTCTTCATATGGGACCCGTTCCAAATCATTTTTGTTGCCCTTTTCGGAACTTTTTCCAATGCCAAGAGATCTTTTTGGAGATGAGACAACCACATCTGTACGCAGTATTCAAGCCGTGGGCATCCCCTGGTTTTATATAGAGTCAATAAGACATTTTCTGTCTTATTCTCGATCCCTTTTAAAATGACTCCTGACATTCTGTTTGCTTTTGTGGCTGCCGCTGCGCACGGAGTGGATGTTTGCAGAGAACTAGCCACAGTGACTCCAAGATCTCTCTCTTGAGTAGCTGTAGGCAAATTAGTCCCCATCATATCATGGATATGGATAGTTGGGATGATGTTTTCCAATGTGCGTGTCTTTACATTTAGCTACATTAAATTCCAATGGGTTTTGACCAAACGGCCCTTTCCGCAAGGTACTGGTGTGTTTGTTTGTTTGTTTGCTTGCAGCCTCCACAAGCTTTGGAGGAATATAAATGTGTGTGAAGAAAATGGCAGAGAAAAGAACCCTGACTGGCTCCAATCTTCATATACGCCCCTCCTCTCTCTCTAAACACAGACCTCTTCATACTCAGCTCTGCTCTCCATCTCACCGTCCCGTCCTGCCCCCCGTCTATCCACGGATCATCACCGTATCTGTCCCGCCGTAGGCACACACATTAATTACAGCGCCGCACGGTGTGTGTGTGAGGGGGTCGTTCTTAAAACATCCCTTTCACGAGGGTGAAAAGCCACTTCTTTGACACGAGAAAGGACACTGTCTCAACGACTTAATTACCTGCATCCTGCTTCAGAAGCCTTTTAAATCTGCACTTGAAAGGGAATCCTCTGAACTGTCATTCATGCTAAAATTCGACTCTCTACGCGTGGGTCTCAACTAAGACCCCAGTTATCTTACCCATTACAAAGATAGCTTCCCCAATTATCACCTCTAATACCATTAGCTCACAGACATTTACCTTCCCCCCCCCCCCGCATCCTCCTTCTGTTCTGAAATGTGATTTGTCCTTTTCATGTGTGTTCATTTTTTTAAATTGTATCCTTTGGTATATAAGGTTGTGACAATTTTCTTCCACTATTTGATCTGAGGAAGTGGGTCTGGCCCACGAAAGCTCATCACCTAATAAACCATCTTGTGAGTCTTTAAAGTGCTACATAGTCCTGTATTTTGTTTCAGCTGGTTCACCAGGCAGCTTTCGCCCCATTCGAACCTATCGCCCCTTTGCCAAAGCCTGCCTGCGACCAGCTGCGGTTCTGAGATGCCGATCTAGCCTGGGCGAGGCGGAGAGCTGAGCGTTAATGAACACAAAGCAGCTCTGTTCCTCTCCGCACCGCTCTCAGGAAGCCCGGCGGTTGATTGCGATGCGCCGTTTCTCGCCAGGTAGGGAGAGCGAGACTTGTAGGGAAACATAAAAGATTGTTTTAATTAAAGCATGAAAGCATTGCTCAGCCTCCTGCTGGCTGTGGCCAGTTTGGAGGGGAGGCGGAGCCCTGGGTTGCAGACTGCAAGCCAGTTTGGGGGGAAGAAAAAACAAGTCGCTGTGGTTTGCATGCATGCAAGGGAACGGGCTCGTGAGCTGACATGGAAAAAGTTGCTTCCATCCAGGAGATGTGTTGCCCAGTGCTGTGATTTTCAAGCGGCACACGAGAGTGGTATCATTCCTCCCTGAATTGCGGCCACCTCTGGAATGCGGTAGCTGTGTAACAGCGCAGAGCAACGCTACCCAGCGCCTGCCTGGCAGATGCAAACCTGGGTTTTCTGCTCAGCAGGTGTCCTGTCTCTGACTGCAGATGGCATCAGCTCCTTTGGAGGAAGGTGAGCGAACCCTGCACTAGCAGGTATCAGGTAATCTATCCGCCACGTTAGGTCTAAGTCTCCTCCTGGCCTCCGAAGGGACGTCTACAGCAATAAAAACGCATGGTGCTGAGTCACAGACCCCCGGGGTCAGTTGATTCAGGTGTGGGGCTAACAGGAGCAGTGTAGATGTTTGACTTTGGACTGGAGATCGGCCCCAGAGTTTAGTCTGGGCTCCAACCTAAGCCTACGTGTCTACACGGCACACCCAAGTAGCATGCCCCTCGCCCGTCACACAGACACATTAATGCCATCGCCCCGAGAGGTGTAGGACTTATGTCAGGCTTTGTCTTCACTGCGAGTCCTTCAGGCAGAAAATACGCTAATGAGAGACTCGTTTGCATAAGTCATGATCTCATTAGCATAGTTCGTGCCAGAAGAACTCCCAGTGAAGACAGAGCCTCAGTGTAGACACCGCTTTCCTTACTTCTGCGGCCTGGTCAATGTCACGCCGGGGCAGGGAAATTAACAAGAAAACTGGGTCCTGGCTCCCTGTCCCGGACACGGCCAGGTCTCTGCTCCAAGTTGCGCTGCTACCCAGGTTCTCATCTTGGGCTTTTCCTCCGGCTCCTGGCTCCTTGCTGGGAGCCCTGCTGCCCTCTGGGGTCCCGGCTCCCTGCACCCTACTGGGGGTATGGTAGCTGACTACACGCTGGGTGCAGATCCTCCCTATCAGAGGCAAGAAGCCCCAATAGCCCCCCCCCCCCGAGGCAAGGAGGGGCAAGAAGCTGGAGGACATCTGCCTTGGCTCTTATCCCCCCGGTACCCCTGGAAGCGCCCCCCGGTGAGGATAGCAGGAGGGCAGGGTGGTCAGCTGAAGATTGTAGGGTAGACCCGCCCTAAGAGACAAAATCATAGAATCCTAGAAGCCAGAACTGGACGGGACCTCGAGGGGTCATTGAGTCCAGTCCCCTGCCCTCATGGCAGGACCCAGCACCGTCTAGAACATCCCTGACCGGTGTCTGCCCAACCTGCTCTTCAATATCTCCAGGGATGGAGATTCCGCAACCTCCCCAGGCAGTTGATTCCAGTGTTTCACCCCCTGTCGGGAAGTTTTTCCTAATGTCTAAACTAGTGTCCAATTTAAGCCCAAGCTTCTTTTCCTGCTCAAGTGAAGACTCCAACGCTCATGTTCATCCGCAGGGTGCACAGGGCTCCTCTGCACAAACCCCACAGGCCCCCATGTGCCTCGGCCGGCGTTGCCACCGGAGGATGGAAAGCAACTGGGAGAGCCTGAGACGAGACGCCCCCGGGGCCCATCACAGCCCAACAGCCCTGCTGCCAGCGGCCTGCGGTTTGCGCCACCAACCTGGACTGGGGACGCAATTTTGTAATGAAGCAGCCGTTAGGAACGGCAACTTGTGAGCCTGCTTCGTCCGGCCCCCGGAGCCGCCAGCCGCTCTGGGGACGTGGTGGGAGAGGGCCTGCCTGAGACAGGCCGCGGGTCACACCGTCCCAACAGGCCCGGGGCCGTGCTGCCCGGCAGCTGGCGCTTTGGAGCCGTGGGCCTCGTCCCCATGAGTCCCCAGCCGGCTCAGCGCTAGCCCCCGTTCTCTGGTGCGGGAGGGGAAAGAGCACAGAAGCTGAGTGCAGTTCGGTGTGTTCACCACCCTGTCCCCCGGGAGAGGAGACCCCGACAGCCACCAGCTGGTGGAGTTACTCCTCAGCTAGGGCTGGGGATGGTGGGTATTGTGTGGGTGTGGGTGTGTGATGGCAGGAGGCAGTGTGTGTGCATGTGTCTGTGATGGTGGGCTCTGTGCGTGTGTGTGTGTGAGAGAGAGAGAGCAGGCAGTGCGTGTGTGTGTGATAGCAGGAGGCAGTGTGTGTGTGTGTTTGTGTGTGTGTGTGTGTGTGATGGCGGGCTATGTGTGTGTGTGAGAGATGGCGGGCATTGTGTGTGTGTGAGATGGCGGGCATTGTGTATGTGTGTGATGGCAGGAGGCAGTGTGTGTGTGTGTGTGTGTGTGTGATGGCAGGAGGCAGTGTGTGTGCATGTGTGTGTGATGGTGGGCTCTATGCGAGTGTATGTGTGTGTGACGGCGCGTTGGGGGTTCCCCGTCTCCTGCACCCCGAAATGGCACAAACAGACTGCACCAGCCAGTGGAATTGAGGGTGGTTTATTGCTCCTCCAGCACAGCGCAGCACAGATGTAATCTGGTCACAGGAACTGGGCTAGGATGCCTCAGGCCCCCTTGAGATGGGGGAGACTGGGCCCCTAAACTCCAGCCCCTTCCCCTAGGCTCTCCTCCATGCCCTCCGACGGCCAGCAACCAACTCCCCAACTTCCAGCCCTGCCCCCCAGCCAAGGCAGCATTCCACCTTCCTTTGTTCCTCTCCATGGGGGGTGTCTGGCCACTGGTTTGCATAGTGACTCATCCTGTTTTGCTGGGTCGTGGTACCCACGGCAGCCAGTGGGGGTTCCCCCAGAGCCAGCAGCATAGAAACCAGCCAGGTACCCCCACTACGTCACAGTTCTCCCCCCTCCGAGAGCGAACTGAGCAGGGTCACTCCGCTCGTGACCTAGGGAAGTTCGGGTCCTCTGCGTGGGAACCCGCCCCGGGGACATGGGTGCTCCCCTTGACTCGGGCCGGCCGTGGCGAGGCCCCACATGAATTGGCTTCCCTCTGTCCACTCGCCGCCCCGCTCCAGGGCGACTGGCCCAGGCCTGTCCTCGGGGGTCACACCCACCCTTCCACTGGCCTTGATCTCTCGCCAGGGTCTCTCGGGCCGGGGCCATGAGCCCAGTGAGCCTTCTCTGGACAGCCAGGGCGGCTTCCACCCCCGATGCTCCCTCCAGGGAGGACTTCCCCTCCCATAACTCTCTCAGCAAGCCCAGAGGGTCTATCTGGGGTAGAGACCCCCAAGCCGCTTTCCTACTGTCTTGGGCCTTCCCGCCCCTCTGGCAGGAGTCACAGGACCGGCAGTACCGCTGCACGGCTGTAAAGATTCCCGGCCAATAGAAGTGCTGGAGCAGCCTCAGCCGGGTGCTCCGGATCCCCCGGTGGCCCCCAACGGGGACATCGTGGGCCAAATACAGCAGCTTGAGGTGATACTTTCGGGGGACGACCAGCTGCCGCTCTACCCTCCATGCCCTCGCCTTCCTGGGGGGGAGCCACTCACGGAACAGGAGCCCACGCTCCCGCAGGAATCTCTCCTGGCCACCTCTCCCCCGGGGCTGAGCTGCATGGAGGCCAGCCTGGTCCCTCAGCCTCTGCAAGGAGGGGTCTGCCTGCACCTCAGCCTGGAATTCAGCTGCTGAGGCAGGGATCGGGACCTGTCCCCCACCTCTGCCTAGGTCCGGAGTCCCAGCCTGGCTGGACCCCGTGTCCACTGGGATGGGACCCTGAGGATGTTGCCAGGAGTCCTTCCCTGGACCCACGTTGTCAGCCCCCCGCTGGCTCTGGCTCCGGGTAGTGACTAGAGCCCGCTGGGATTCATGGGGCCACTCCTCTAGGTCATTCCCCATCAGCACCTCGGTGGGCAAGTGCGGGTGCACCCCCACTTCCTTGAGGCCTTCCTTCGCCCCCCATTTCAGATGCACCCTGGCTACAGGCACCTTAAACGGGGACCCATCTATGCCCTTCAGGGTCAGCTGCGCGTGGGGTAGTATCCGCTCCGGGGCCACTATGTCGGATCGGGCCAGAGTCACCTCCGCCCCCGTGTCCCAGAAGCCCGTCACCTTCCTACCATCCACCTCCAGGGGTATGAGGCACTCGCTCCGCAGGGGCCGTCCTGCCCCCACCCGGTACACGGAGAAATCCGCCTCCTGAGAATCAGACCTCCCAGGGGAGGTGCACTGAGCATCCTTCCCCTCTCTCTGAGCTGAGGTTTGCCTGCCAGCCCCTGCCTCTGGGGCAGCCTGCCCTTCCTCCCGCCCCAGCCAGTTAACCCTGGAAAGTCCCCGGTCCTGGGACCTGGTGCACTGAGCCCTCTTGTGGCCTTTTTGCCCACAGCGATGGCAAGTTAGGCTTTGGGCTGTCTCTGTCCAGGCCCTGGCTGGTTCTCTGGGGCGCAGACGACCTGTTCCTTGGTCTCGCCCCGTAGTTGACTCCCTCCGTCGCTCAGCCGAGATCCGGTCTCTGCGCGATTCCCTTTCTCTCCGGGACTCCCGTTCACACCCGGACCGGCTCTCCGTGAACTCATCCGCCAGTCTCCCGGCCTCCTGGGGGTTCTCTGGTCTCCGGTCCTTGAGCCACAGCCTCAGTTTGGGTGGGCACGCTGCATAGAACTGCTCCAACATGACCAGCTTGAGCAGCTCCTCTGCGCTCTGGGCTCCGACTCCAGACACCCACTTGCGGCAGTATTGCGCCAGGCGGGAGACCAGATCCACATAGGTCTCCCGTGGCCCTTTCTGTACCCCCCGGAACTTCTTCCTGTACATCTCGGGGGTCAGCCCGAACTTGTGCAGCAGGGCCTCCTTGACTCGGTTGTAATCCCCTGGCTGTAGGTCCTCCAGCGGACTGAGCACTCCGGCCGCCTCCTGGCTCAGTGCGGGGATGAGCTCCTGCAGCCAGTCAGCTGGGGGGACCCGTTGCAGTCCACAGGCCCTCTCAAAGGCACTGAGGAACCCGTCTATGTCACCCATGTCCTTCAATTGGGCCACCACGGGCCTCTCCAAGCGTCTGGCAGTCCTGGGACCCTGGGGCCCATCCGCACTTGGCGCAGCCGGTGCCCCGCCAGTTCTCCGCTCTGCCATGGCCAGCTCATGCTGCCGCTGCCTCTCTCGATCTTGGCGATCCCTTTCTCGGTCCTGGCGGTCCCTCTCTCGGTCCTCTACTTCCAATTCCTTGATCCGCAGCTGGATCTCCAGCCGCCGCAGCTCTGCTTGGCTGGCCCCTGCCCTAGATGGGCTGCAGCTTGCAGGCCTCCTGGGGGAAGCTGTCTCATCTCTCCGTTGGGTTCCAGCGCTCCTCCCCCTCTCTGAGCCTGACACACTCTCAGGGGGGGTCTGGCTGCTTCCCCTGGGGACAAGATCCTGGCCCTGTGGCTGGTCGTTCTCTTCTAGCTGAGCAATCAGCTGGGCCTTGGTTGCTTTCTGCACAGGCAAGCCCCTCTCTCTGCACAGCCCCACCAGCTCTGCCTTCAAGAGTCGGGCGTAGGCCATCTGCCCGCTGGTCCCCTCGGTGCAGACTCACCAGTCTAGTGCTGCAGCGCCCCACGATTCCCAGGAACCGCTTCGCTCTGTCTCCAGCACGCCTGGCTCCAGGGCTCTTGCTTCTACTGTGCCTTGTCGCTCGCCGCTGGAAGCTCCATCCACGGGGTGCAGTGCATCCCACTTCTGACACCAGTGTGACGGCGCGTTGGGGGTTCCCCGTCTCCTGCACCCCGAAATGGCACAAACAGACTGCACCAGCCAGTGGAATTGAGGGTGGTTTATTGCTCCTCCAGCACAGCGCAGCACAGATGTAATCTGGTCACAGGAACTGGGCTAGGATGCCTCAGGCCCCCTTGAGATGGGGGAGACTGGGCCCCTAAACTCCAGCCCCTTCCCCTAGGCTCTCCTCCATGCCCTCCGACGGCCAGCAACCAACTCCCCAACTTCCAGCCCTGCCCCCCAGCCAAGGCAGCATTCCACCTTCCTTTGTTCCTCTCCATGGGGGGTGTCTGGCCACTGGTTTGCATAGTGACTCATCCTGTTTTGCTGGGTCGTGGTACCCACGGCAGCCAGTGGGGGTTCCCCCAGAGCCAGCAGCATAGAAACCAGCCAGGTACCCCCACTACGTCACAGTGTGTGATAGAGAGAGCAGGCAGTGTGTGTATGTGTAATGGCAGGAGGCAGTGTGTGTGTGTGATGGCGGGCTATGTGTGTGTGTGTGAGAGATGGCAGGCATTTGGATGTGTGTGATGTCAGGAGGCAGTGTGTGTGTGTGTGTGTGTGTGTGTTATGGCAGGAGGCAATGTGTGTGTGTGTGAGATGGTGGGCATTGTGTATGTGTGAGATGGTAGGCATTGTGTGTGTGTGTGTGATGGCAGGAGGCTGTGTGTGTGTGTGTGTGTGATGGCAGGAGGCAGTGTGTGTGTGTGTGTGTGAGATGATGGGCATTGTGTGTGTGTGTGATGGCAGGAGGCAGTGTGTGTGTGTGTGTGTGAGATGATGGGCATTGTGTGTGTGTGTGATGGCAGGAGGCAGTGTGTGTGTGTGTGTGTGTGTGATGGCAGGAGGCAGTGTGTGTGTGTGTGTGTGAGATGATGGGCATTGTGTGTGTGTGTGATGGCAGGAGGCAGTGTGTGTGTGTGTGTGTGTGTGTGTGTGTGATGGCAGGAGGCTGTGTGTGTGTGTTTGTGTGTGTGTGTGTGAGATGATGTGCATTGTGTGTGTGTGTGTGTGATGGCAGGAGGCAGTGTGTGTGTGTGTGTGTGAGATGGTGGGCATTGTGTGTATGTGTGATGGCAGGAGGCAGTGTGTGTGTGTGTGTGTGTGTGTGTGTGTGTGTGTGTGTGATGGTGGGCATTGTGTGCGTGATAGCAGGAGGCAGTGTGTGTGTGTGTGTGTGTGTGTGAGATGGTGGGCACTGTGTGTGTGTGTGTGATGGCAGGAGGCAGTGTGTGTGTGTGTGTGTGTGAGATGGTGGGCATTGTGTGTGTGATAGCAGGAGGCAGTGTGTGTGTGTGTGTGTGTGTGTGAGATGGTGGGCATTGTGTGTGTGATAGCAGGAGGCAGTGTGTGTGTGTGTGTGTGTGAGATGGTGGGCATTGTGTGTGTGATAGCAGGAGGCAGTGTGTGTGTGTGTGTGTGTGTGTGTGTGTGTGTGTGTGAGATGGTGGGCATTGTGTGTGTGATAGCAGGAGGCAGTGTGTGTGTGTGTGTGTGTGTGTGTGTGTGTGTGTGAGATGGGCATTGTGTGTGATAGCAGGAGGCAGTGTGTGTGTGTGTGTGTGTGTGTGTGTGTGTGAGATGGTGGGCATTGTGTGTGTGATAGCAGGAGGCAGTGTGTGTGTGTGTGTGTGTGTGTGTGAGATGGTGGGCATTGTGTGTGTGATAGCAGGAGGCAGTGTGTGTGTGTGTGTGTGTGTGTGTGAGATGGTGGGCATTGTGTGTGTGATAGCAGGAGGCAGTGTGTGTGTGTGTGTGTGTGTGTGTGTGTGAGAGAGATGGTGGGCATTGTGTGTGTGATAGCAGGAGGCAGTGTGTGTGTGTGTGTGTGTGTGTGTGTGTGAGATGGTGGGCATTGTGTGTGTGATAGCAGGAGGCAGTGTGTGTGTGTGTGTGTGAGATGGTGGGCATTGTGTGTGTGATAGCAGGAGGCAGTGTGTGTGTGTGTGTGTGTGTGTGAGATGGTGGGCATTGTGTGTGTGATAGCAGGAGGCAGTGTGTGTGTGTGTGTGTGTGTGAGATGGTGGGCATTGTGTGTGTGATAGCAGGAGGCAGTGTGTGTGTGTGTGTGTGTGAGATGGTGGGCATTGTGTGTGTGATAGCAGGAGGCAGTGTGTGTGTGTGTGTGTGTGTGTGTGTGTGTGTGTGTGAGATGGTGGGCATTGTGTGTGTGATAGCAGGAGGCAGTGTGTGTGTGTGTGTGTGTGTGAGATGGTGAGCATTGTGTGTGTGATAGCAGGAGCCAGTGTGTGTGTGTGATGACTTTCTATTTATATCTGGCTGCCCAAGCCACTGAATTTCCCGGCGGTAGCTCTGGGGCCGGAGCCGCCAGGTTTTTAAATAGCCGCAGCAGCCCCAAGCAACGCAGTAGTGGCAGGGTCGGGAGTCACGAGCCCTTTGCTGGGTTTTTAATTCAAAGCCTCTGGCCCCGGCCCTGCCCCTTCCGCTCAGGCCCCGCCCCTTCTGCCCAGACCACGCCCCTTCCAGGGGTAAGCCTGTGACCAATACCAACACTCATGGAGCAGCCCCCCTGCAAGAATTATTGCCCACCCCTGTCCTCGTAGGACGCTACAAATCACAAGCGTTAAACCCCTCTACCGGCCCCGTTCCGGAGACTTTCCTAAACGGAGTTCAGTTTACAAAGACAGCCCCAGAGGTGGGTGGCCCGGTGGGGGTGAAATTCAGGGCGGGTGGCGGGAGGGCAAGGTTTTGTAGCTATCCATGCTGTGACTTGGCTTCCGAGGCCACGTGAGTCCAGTGCTGCTAGCTAGGAAGCACGGGCCTCACATCTGAAAACCACCCCCGAGGGACTGTGAAAATGTATTTTGTTCACAGGATGGATTGCTCCGAGCCCGCCGCCCCCCCTGCCCTCTGCCCCGTGGGATGCAACTTGTAACTCAGCGCAAATCTCATCTGTCAGCCCATGGTATTTATAAGGCTCTGGCCTTCTTGCCTTCCAAATTGGGCAGATGGCGGATTTTTCCATCGAAACTGGTTTCAACGGGAAAGTGGGCTTCTAACCAAGTTTGTTTTCTCCCCAGAAAGTATCTGCTTTCCAATGGTAATTTTGACTCTTTTATCCAACAAGAAAAACCCACAAAACTGTCAACCAGACTTTTTCAGGTTTTCAATAAAAAGTCAAAATTTTCCATGGAAAAAACCAAACCCATTTTCCGAGCTTCCCACGCAGAGCAGCCGGGCAGCTGCCCAGCTGGATTCTGTGGTCACCGCAAAGCACCACGCACCAGCGAACGTCCAGATTTGGCCCCCAAGACCACCACCTCCAACCCTTCCCAGAGCAGGGCAGCAGAGTTCAAACAGATGCCCGAAAGGCCAGAGCAGGCATTGTGGGAAGGGTGCTGGAATCAGGCCGGAAGGGCAGAACAAGTGGGGTTCCGCAGGGGTCTGTTTTGAGACCGGTTCTGTTCAGTATCTTCATCAACGATTTAGATGATGGCCTAGAAAGTACGATTATTAAGTTTGCAGATGACGCCAAGCTGGGAGAGGTTGCGAGTGCTTTGGAGGATAGGGTCACAATTCAAAGTGATCTGGACAAATTGGAGAAATGGCCCGAGGCAAACAGGATGAAGTTTCATAAGGACAAATGCAAAGTGCTCCACTTAGGAAGGAACAATCCATGTCACACGCACAGCATGGGAAGCAACTGTCTAGGAAGGAGTCCTGCAGAAAGGGATCTAGGGTTTAGAGTGGACCACGAGCTAAATATGAGTCAACAGTGTGACGCTGTTGCCAAAAAGCAAACCTGATTCTGGGCTGCATTAAAAGGAGTGTTGTGAGCCAGACACGAGAAGTCATTCTTGCGCTCTGCTCTGCACTGAGTAGGCCTCAGCTGGAGGATTGGGTCCAGTTCTAGGCACCATGTTTCAAGAAAGATGTGGAGAAATTGGAGAAGATCTAGAGAAGATCAACAAAAATGATTGAAGGTCTAGAAAACATGAGCTTGGAGGGAAGACTGAAGGAATTGGGTTTGTTTAGTTTGGAAAGGAGACGACCGAGAAGGGACATGAGAGCGGTTTTCAAGTATCTAAAAGGGTGTCACAAGGAGGAGGGAGAAAAACTGTTCTCCTTGGCCTCTGAGGACAGGACGAGAAGTCTATGTCTAGACTGCAGGCTTCTTCCACAAGAAGCTTTTTGCAGAAGAGATCTTCCGCAAAAGCGTCTTGCGCAAGAGCGCATCCACACTGCGAAAGCACATCGAAAACACGATGCGCTTTTGCGGAAGAGAGCATCCAGACTGCACGGACGCTCTCGAAAGGAAACGCTGATCGCTATTTACAGAATGGCCACCAGGGCACCGGTGCTTTTTTCTATTGCCTCTTTTTGCGCAAAAAACCTCTGTTGCCCGTCCACACACCCCTTTTTGCGCAAGGCCTGTTGCACAAAAAGGAGTTACTCCTCATAGAAAGAGGAATAGCTATAGCACGAAATCCCTCTGCTCTTTCCATTTTTTTGCACAAAAACACACTTGAAGCGTGGAGGTTCCGCGAGTTTTTGCAGAAAAACGACCATTTTTCCGCAAAAATTCTGTAGTGTAGACATAGCCAAAGCAATGGGCTGAAACTGCAGCAAGGGAAGTTTAGGTTTAGGTTTAACATTATTTCAAAACTAGCCAATTAGCCCGTCATAAGACGGGATTTTCAGGTCTCTCCTCCACGTTAGTTTTCTCTCCTGAGCCTCCGGTCTTTCACTCTGTCTCTCTCTCTCTTTCTCTCTCTCCTCCTTCTACTGCCTCCCCCATCCCCAGCTCTCAGCTCTCCTCTGCCTCCTGCCCCTCTTTCTCTGTCTCTCTCTTTCTTTTCTCCTCCCTTCCTGCCTCTCACTCGGGGAACCGCAGAGCCGAAATGACCTGGATCTGCTGTCTCGCTGCACATCACCGCCCCGCCCCCTTCGCCTCCCGCCATGGCGCTCAGCTGACTTCTGCGCCGCTCAGCTGGGCCGCCGCGGGGGAACAAGCGGCAGTTTGGGGGGCGAAGGGGGGCGTGAAGGTGATGTACACGGGTGCTGCATGAGGAGTGTGGGGCCTGACTGGCCGCTCGCGCCACTTGCTCCCCCGTGGTGGCCCGGCTGAGCGGTGCAGAAGTCAGCCGAGCACCACAGTGGGTGGCGAAGGACGTGACTCAGGCAACAGCGCCACCCAGAGAGAACAGCCAGCACTTCAGGCAACAGCGCCACCCAGAGAGAACAGCCAGCATTTCAGCAACAGCGCCGCCCAGAGGGAACAGCCAGCACTTCAGGCAACAGCGCCGCCCAGAGGGAACAGCCAGCACTTCAGGCAACAGTGCCACCCAGAGAGAACAGCCAGCATTTCAGCAACAGCGCCGCCCAGAGGGAACAGCCAGCATTTCAGCAACAGCGCCGCCCAGAGAGAACAGCCAGCATTTCAGCAACAGTGCCGCCCAGAGAGAACAGCCAGCACTTCAGGCAACAGCGCCACCCAGAGAGAACAGCCAGCACTTCAGCAACAGCGCCGCCCAGAGGGAACAGCCAGCATTTCAGCAACAGCACCGCCCAGAGAGAACAGCCAGCATTTCAGCAACAGCGCCGCCCAGAGAGAACAGCCAGCATTTCAGCAACAGTGCCGCCCAGAGGGAACAGCCAGCATTTCAGCAACAGCGCCGCCCAGAGAGAACAGCCAGCATTTCAGCAACAGCGCCGCCCAGAGGGAACAGCCAGCATTTCAGCAACAGTGCCGCCCAGAGAGAACAGCCAGCATTTCAGGCAACAGCGCCACCCAGAGAGAACAGCCAGCACTTCAGGCAACAGTGCCGCCCAGAGGGAACAGCCAGCATTTCAGCAACAGCGCCACCCAGAGAGAACAGCCAGCACTTCAGGCAACAGTGCCGCCCAGAGGGAACAGCCAGCATTTCAGCAACAGCACCGCCCAGAGGGAACAGCCAGCAGTTCAGGCAACAGCGCCGCCCAGAGAGAACAGCCAGCATTTCAGCAACAGCGCCGCCCAGAGGGAACAGCCAGCATTTCAGGCAACAGCGCCGCCCAGAGGAAACAGCCAGCATTTCGGCGTTACAGACTCTCAGACACTGGGCTACTATAGATATGATAACGGGCTTGCTGTGTAGATGCTAACCTGGTTATTTCGAAATAACGTGAGTTATTTCAAGATAATTCTGTAGTGTAGACGTGCCCTCACTGCCCATGTTCAGGACCTGGTAGCTGATACAGAGGAATCCTTAAATGCGAACACCGACTTTAGCACAATGAGAAGATGTAACAAGAGGAGATGAAATGCCTAAACTCAGGCCATCGTGCTGTGCCAAACACCTTGTAAAAGACCAAAAGCCAGAGTCCCGGCTAAGAGAAGAACCGTGTTTTCCTGCCTAGCCCTGTCTCCAGAACCGCCACAGAGTTCACCAGCTTTAAATTCCAAAGCCGAAGGTGCTCACTTCCGTTCTTTATAATGGGGGTTAACTTAGCAGAGGGCCTGCAGACCAGAACGAGGGCTCGGGAGTGTGTACTGACTGCAGCAAAATCTCGCTCAGGCCCATCTCCAGCCATCAGTGGGTGCAATTATGTAGACGGAGCTTCTGAGCCATGCGGATCTAATTGCTGCTCTCAGAGCCCAGTGGGCCGACAGTGTTGCCGGGCATTCATCTCGTCGTGAAATTCTAGTTACGAGTGTAGGTGTGTTACTAGACATAGCGGGGGGCTGAGAATCCAGCTGGGATCAAGGTCTTTTTGCACTGAGCACTGTTCACACACACACACAGACGCACTTCCTTAGGCCAGTTTCTGACTGCCCCAGCCCCGCCCTTTCCATATGAGGCCCCTCCCCTTCCAGATGTGCGGGCCCCCCCCTCCCCACTTGCCCAGCAGCCCACCAACTCTGTTGGCATCCCTGCGCTTCCTACCCCAGATCTGTCTAAGTGCTTATGGAGTGTCCATAAATTATATTGCACCTATTTGGGCGATTTCCAAGACCTCCTTGTAAAACTGAAACAAACACTTTGTCATGTAAAATTAAGGACTCACCCATCCATTAGTGCCTTACATAATTTATGGACAGCTCTTTCCTTAGATAGCCCTGTGCACTAGAAAGGGTCAGGGATTTTTCAGTGACTTTCTTTTTGTCAAAAGATGCCATTTGTCAAAACCCAGGCTCTGGGCAGGTTCCGAAAACGTCACAACTTGAGACCATCGTCATAAACCTCCTATTTAGATGTTTTCAAAATGGCTAATTTTGGTTTTTCTCATTCCGAATGTTTTGATTTCTAAATGTCCACCCATTAGAACAGAATGTAATTGCATTAGTTGGCTTTTTTTGTAAAGGTGAAAATCAAAAGGAAGCGTTTGGAAAGTATTGAAAGGAAATATTTCTACTGATTTGAGCCTATTTTTTTTTTGTTTTTTTTTGGTTTACACCTTTTTTGATTGGGGAACATTTCTAAAATCTCTGTGAGAGGGGAAACCGGAGCTGCCTACCAATGGGCTGTATCCCTTGCAGAAGGGATCCATAATCCCAATTTTAGGAGGGAAAAACGTCGCCCAAAAGACATTAGGTAACTTGTCCAAGTTCACAAATGCCGTTTATGAAAGACCAGGAGGAAAACTCCAGTCTTGTAAGTTCTCACTTAATACCCACACCCATGGCTTGTTCTTCCTGCCCGGGCTGAGTTTACCATCTAAGGGTGTGTCTAGACTACATGGCTCCATCGACGGAGCCATGTAGATGAGTTTACTCGGCAAAGGGAAATGAAGCATCGATTTGAATAATCGCTGCTTCATTTACATCAAAATGGCTGCCATGCTGTGCCGATCAGCTGTTTGTCGACACAGTGCGGCAGTCTAGACCGGGATCTGCAGACCCCAGAACCCTTCGTCGGCAGATCCTTTATGATCTCCGTCTAAACGGCTGCGCTCTGCCGACAAACAGCTGATCGGCACAGCGCGACGGCCATTTTGATGTAAATGAAGCGGCGATTATTTAAATCACTGCTTCATTTCCCCTTTCCCGAGTAAACTCATCTATATGGCTCCATCGACGGAGCCGTGTTGTCTAGGCTCACCCCAAGTAAGGGCTCTTTGTCCGTGATCCGTAGTTTTCATTCAGCTCTTGCCGCTGGCTTCTCTGAGAAGCTCCCTAAACAATGACCCACTAGAGACCTTGGAATTTGCCCTGATGGGTTTAGACAGGGATGGGCCAAACATTTTCAAACGAAACCTTTTCCTGCCCGAAAACGGGGTTTTGTCCAATGTGACATTTTCCGCAGGAGCAGAACAGTCCCAACAGAATAGTCCACCAGGAACATCGCTACTTCTGCGCTGCTTGGCGTGGTCTCTGGGAATGGTAGTTCTGGGTCCCATATGGCCCACACTTGGGTGTGGTCCCGGGCTGGACTACATCTCCCATGATGCACTACACTTTAATTCCTATGGCTGAGCCTTTGGGCATTTCTGGGACTCCCACAACCACGGGGCACCATGATGTTGTGTTTTGAAGGGCTGGGGCTCCCCTAACCCCAGGGGAGGGATTTAGGGTTTACACCATAGAACCCCAGAGTGGGCAGAGACCTCAGGAGTCACCGAGTCCAGCCCCCTGCCCAAGGCAGGACCAACCCAACTCAATCAGCCCAGCCAGGGCTTGGTCAAGATGAGACTTAAACACCTCTAGGGATGGAGATTCCACCCCCTCCCTAGGGAACCCAGCCCAGCGCTTCCCCACCCACCTAATAGTTTTTCCTAATATCCAACCTAGACTTCCCCCACTGCAACTTGAGCCCGTTGCTCCTTGTTCTGCCACCTGCCCCCACTGAGAACAGCCTCTCTCCAGCCTCTTTGGAACCCCCTTCAGGGAGTTGAAGGCTGCTCTCAAATCCCCCCTCACTCTGCTCTTCTGCAGACTAAACAAACCCAAATCCCTCAGCCTCTTCTCCTAGCTCCAGCCCCCGAATCATTCTGGTCGCCCTCCGCTGCACCCTCTCCAATGCGCCCACCTCCTTGTAGTGGGGGGCCCTGAACTGGACACAACACTCCATATGGGGCCTCCCCAGCGCCGACTATAAAACCAGACAAATCTAAGATCAGAATCAGGCCATGGGGCGGCACGCTCCATAGGCCCCCAGTCTTGCCTCCCGCCTTCCCCTTATGGCGCCCAGCTCGCGGTGGGCGCCAGACACACACCAGCGCATCTGCAAAGGGTTTTAGCTCCTCCACCATGTCTGGCCCCCGAGAGGCTGGGCCCTGCTCGGATGATGAACATGCGAGCGGGCCGGATTTGACAGTCACCTCGAGGGAGGGAATGATCGGGAAGGTTTAGACAGCCCAGGACGGGGCCGGCGCTGGCTGCTTCGGCCGCCGCGTTCGACAGCTGCCTGCCTCCTCGGCTCGCTCTCTGGCGGGCGGGCCCCCCCAGGGCGCTGTTTTGGCTGCGGGCTGTCGTTCTCCTGTCACCGGGCACGGCGGAGCGGTCGCTCCCGACCGCGGTGAGCAAAGCCGGGGGAAGCCGTGGGAAGTGGGCGGGCAGCTCCGTGCGCCGTGGGGGGCTGTCAGGCCAGACAGCGCCTGGAGGGGTCGTTCTGACGTGAAATCCACCACTCGGTGCCCTAGGAATTTATCCGGCCCCCCCCTTCCCGTTCCTGTCCCCTCGCAATCTTTAATGTGTGGAGCCTCACCGCAGCCCTGCGAGGCCAGCGGGATTAAGATTTCAGGGGGGCTTGAGCCGGAGCAAATCGGGGGACCCCTCCCTGTTCCTTCTACTTGTGGTCCCACCCCCATTCCACCATTCTGCCCTTCCCCCTCTGCTCCACTTTGGTTCTACCCATGGCCCTGCCCCATTCTGCCCCCCCTCCTGCCCCACGGTAGCCCCTGTTGGTTCCTTCCTGCCTCCCCCACTGCAGCCCCAAGACTGGAGAAGCTCTGCCCCCTCCCCCCGCCAGGGCCACAGTGTGGTGTGAGAGCTCCCCCAGCCCGAAGGACGTGGCCGGTAGCCAGCCCTCCCCCAGGCCCAGGGCTGCAGCTGTGGGGAGGGCGCTAGGGCTTCCCTTGCCACCTGGTGCTTCTGTCAGGGTGTGGGGTTGGGGTACAGAGACTTCCTCTGCCCCTCCTGAGGCTTGTCTGCTGGGGGCAGGGCGCCCCTTTTTCTGGGGCCATCCCAGGGACGGAGGCCCCTGTGCACAGGCCCCCTGGCTAATCCATCGCTGTGCAAGTCAGGGCAGGGCTGTTGTTGCCACAGTGCTGTGGGGAAACTGAGGCAGAAGTGAGGTGGGTGACCTGGCCAAGGAATGGCCAAAGGGCCTGTCAAATGGCCAGTGTGGCACATTTGGTCAGGGACAAAACTGCCCCAGAAATGGAGCAATCGTTGGCCCGACCCACAAGAGGGAGCCTGTACAGACACAGAGCGAGAGACAGCCTCTGCCTTACGGAGCTTGGGATCTAAAGAGACAGACAATAGAGACGCCGGCCACCCGTGACGCCTCTGTGCTCTATTAGTACCTCCCGTTAAGTCAGAGATACTAACGAACGACCCCCAACCTCTTTCCGAGCTCGTTCGTCTACTGGGGGCCACTGAACCAGAGAGCGATCGCATGACTTGCCCAAGGACACAAAGGAAGTCAGTGGCAGAGGAAGGAAAATTAGGTTCTTTGCCTGACACCCAGGCCTAACTCCACAAAGATATCTGGGAGTTAGAAGCCTAGGGGCCTGAAAGGGCTTTGTGCTCTCTGCACCAGACAAGGCTCCCTTTCTGAAAGCCCCTCTTACGAGGCTTTGCCTTTGTGCTGGATTCTGGGGACAGCGCGTCATTTCCCAAGAGTTACCAGCCCACTGAAAGCCCTTGAAGGCAAGTGCTACTGCAGATGGGCGGCCGCTGGCATGGCTGAGAAAGCAGAGAGCAAGGCGAGGCTACGTTCCCTGGCCGTGCCATGCCAGAGCTCGCTCCCAGGTTCCGCTGTTGAGGGCTGGCAGCTGCGTGCAGAGGTGCACCAAGCGGTGCTGTAACACTCCGTGCCTCAAAGCAGCCCCCCCCCCCTAGTCACCCCAGAGTCATGTCCGCTCTGGGAGGGGTCATTCTACCAGGCTTGCTCCGTGGATGGAGCAGCAGCTGCGCTAGGCTGGGGGAGGCGTTGCCTTGCCAGATGCCAGCCTAGCCCCGCCCAGACTCCGCCCCCAGAATCCCTACTGGGGCCAGAGAGGCGGAGGCTGTGTGCCATGCTGCGGGGCTGCAAAGGCTCGGACCGCACCTGCCCCACTGCCCCGTGATGCTGGGGGGCGGGGCTTGGCAGAAGGGGCGGGGCTGGGGCTTGCCCCGCCCCAGCCCTTGTCTGTGGAACATGTCCCTCCAGCTGGATGGGTGTGCTGTCATTGGAGGGGAAGTGCCGCGCCTCTGCTGTGTGAGTTATTGAACCAGGTTGCGGGGTGGGTCACACTCACCAGCCTGACAGGTCCGACAGCGGAGTAGCCGGACCGGCTGACGCCCCATTGAAGGAAATCCACTTTCCCAGCCGCCATCCCAGAAGACTTCCCAGGGCGACCAGGTGGACACGGAGCTTGCTTGACCAGCAGGGCATCCCCATCCCGTGCACAGACCTGTCCAGCAAGCTGGAAGAAACTGTGAAGAGGGGAAGCGACATCTAAAAGAACTAGAAGCACCAAATGAAATTAATGGGGAGCAGGTTTAAAACTAATAAAAGGAAGTTCTTCTTCACACAGCGTGTAGTCAACCTGTGGAACTCCTTGCCAGAGGAGGCTGTGAAGGCTAGGACTATAACAGAGTTTAAAGAGAAGCTGGATAATTTCATGGAGGTTAGGTCCATAAAAGGCCATTAGCCAGGGGATAAAATGGTGTCCCTGGCCTCTGTTTGTCAGAGGCTGGAGAGGGATGGCAGGAGACAAATCGTTTGATCATTGTCTTCGGTCAACCCTCTCTGGGGCACCTGGTGCTGGCCACTGTTGGCAGACAGGCTACTGGGCTAGATGGACCTTTGGTCTGACCCCGTGCGGCCGTTCTTATGTCTTATGACATCAGGACTTGCTCTAACCCCCCCACAACTCAACCTCTACAACAAGCCTGGTGGGCAAAGACTTTGAACGGGGGTGGAGGGTGACCCCAGACTGGAGAATCCGAGCCCGAGTGCTCAGGACCGGGCAGAGACACGGCTCCATTCCAGTCCTGTTTAGCTCTGGAGCTCCGACCCCTGCGGTCCCCAGCTCCGCTCTCCAGGGTCACCGCGTACGGTCCCTTTGCTGCACCTGCCTCCAGTGAATCCGTCTGGTTTGAGTGTCACCTGAGTCCATGCATTTGGTGAGAGGGCTCAGGAGAGCGCGGCTCAGTTTCTGAAGGGCGGCGTGTGCCCTCTCCACGCCGAGGGCAGACCAGGCGGGGGAAGGCACGGACTGTGGTCTGGCTTCTGACCTGGGCAAGGCTTGGGCTCCGGGGAGAACTGGCAGGAGCCGCGTTGAGGACAGATCATGGGTGGCTGGTAGATCATACATGTAACTCAGTGGGCTGTGCCCCTGACTGTGGCTGTCCATGCAGGTTGTGGCTTGGCACAGGATAACAGGGTGAGAGAGATGCCTCCAGGTTGGGGGACAGAGGGCTCAGCGGCCCCCAGAGCCTCCGTCAAAGATGGGTGGAGAAATGGGGCGTGCAGTGTGACATATGTGTACACGTGAGGCATGCAGTGTGACGTGCACAAGTGAGGTGTGTAATTTGAGATATGCACACAAGTGGGGCGTGCAGTGTGACATATGCATCCATGTAAGGTGTGCAGTATGATATATGTGCACAGGTGAGGCGTGCAGTGCAACATATGTGCACAGGTGAGACATGAAGTGTGACATATGTACAAAGGTGAGGTGTGCAGTGTGACACATGCACACAGATGAGGCATGCAGTGCGATGTATGCACACAGCTGAGGAGTGCAGTGTGACATGCACAGGTGAGGCATGCAGTGTGACACATGCACACAGCTGAGGCATGCAGTGTGATGTGCACAGGTGAGGCGTGCAGTGTGGCATCTGTGCGCACAGATGGGGCATGCAGTGTGACGTGCACAGGTGACATATGCAGTGCAATGTATGCGCACAAGTGAGGCATGCAGTGTGACATGTGCACACAGCTGAGGCGTGCAGTGTGAGGTGCACAGGTGAGGCGTGCAGTGTGACATGTGCACAGCTGAGGTGTGCAGTGTGACATGTGACATGTGCACAGGTGAGGCGTGCAGTGTGACGTGCACAGGTGAGGCGTGCAGTGTGACATGTGCACAGGTGAGGCGTGCAGTGTGACACGTGCACAGGTGAGGCGTGCAGTGTGACGTGCACAGCTGAGGTGTGCAGTGTGACATGTGACATGTGCACAGGTGAGGCGTGCAGTGTGACACGTGCACAGGTGAGGCGTGCAGTGTGACACGTGCACAGGTGAGGCGTGCAGTGTGACACGTGCACAGGTGAGGCGTGCAGTGTGACATGCTCGTGGGGACAGCATGAGATTGTAGTCAAGGTTTGCCGTGCCGTGAGCGGGGCCTTTCCTCCCCTGGAGACAGAGCGCGCTTCTTTGTGAAGAGCTCTGTGGGGCCAGGTGCAGGCTGGGAGTCAACAGCAGGTGTCAATCACGCGGCGCTTCCTTGCTTTCGGGTCTCTGTGGGGGGGATGGAAGGCCTCCCAAAACGGAGCCTTAAGCCCTTCATCCAGCTAGGCTTCTGCTCACGGACTCTGCCCCTCAGTCAGCCCCTGGCTCTTCGCATCCTAAGCTAGGCTGCTGCCATGCCGCTGCTAACGCCGGCTCTCTACTTGCCGCCAGGACAGGACTGCCTTTGTGGGGCCAGAGGGCCCGGAGGTGCCGGTGTGCTGAGCCAGCAAGTCTGGCCAGGGCCCGCTGGAGCAGGGGCTGCTCCGACGGGTGTGCTAGGCCCGGGCACCGCAGACCCGTGTTCTGGCACGTTTGTGGGCGCCAGGGTGCTGAAGGGGTTAAGCTGAGCACGGAGCAGCCCGGAGGCACCCACCTCTCCTAGGATCTCTCGCGCAGCCCTTTCCCTTTCAGACACCATCAGATTAGGAATTAATTATAAATGTGAATAGAAAAATCACTTTGTTTAAACCCCCCCCCCCCACCACCCCAGAGCCGTGCATTAAAAACAAATTACGCTCAGCAGGCAGGTGAACCGGGACGCGCCAGGCAATCGGGAAGGCAGCGTGGAGGCGGTAATTGAAAAAGTGAGGGACGCGCGAGCGACTTACCATCAACACAACAGCCCCCGCCGCAGATGTGCAATAACAAAGAGAGACAATCAGCGCCGGTCGCATGGCCTCCCCCTCCCCCCCGCCTTCTTTCCACGGCTCTACCTGCCTCCAGCTCATCAGGGGGAACACATTGAAATCTCAGTTACATTTCGGGATTAGACACGGAGCCCTTTTCCAGGCCGGCTTCATTTCCCCTCTCGGCCTGCCTGGGAGAACCCTCCACAGCTGCCCGAATCCGGTGGGGTCTTTCAGGGGCTTTGAGTCCAACATACTGGCATTGGAAAAGGCTCAGAGAAGGGCAACCAAAATGAGGAGGGGTTTGGAACGGGTCTCATATAAAGAGAGATTAAAAAGACTGAGACTTTTCAGCTTAGAAAAGAGGAGACTAAGGAGGGATAGGATAGAGGTCTATAAAATCATGACTGGTGTGGAAAGAGGCAAGAAGGAAACATTATTTACTTGTTCCCATAATGTAAGTACTAGGGTCACCAAATGAAAGGAATGGGTAGCAGGTTTAAAACAAACCAAAGGAAACTTTTCTTCATGCAGCGCACAGTCAACCTGTGGAACTCCTCGCCAGAGGATGTGGTGAAGACCAGGACTTTAACAAAGTGCAAAAAAGAGCGAGATAAGTTCATGGAGGTTAGGTCCATCAAAGGCTGTGAGCCAGGATGGGTGGGAATGGTGTCCCCAGCCTCTGTTTGCCTGGAAATTGGTGACAGGGGAGGGATCGCTGGTTGGTTCCCTGTTCGGTTCCCTCCCTCTGGGGCACCTGGCACTGGCCACTGTGGGCAGACAGGACACTGGGCTGGATGGACCTTTGGTCTGACCCCGTCTGGCCGCTCTGAGGTTCTTACGTGTGGAGGCTCAGGGCTCTGTGCAAGGCGCTGACCTTAGAGGGCACCAGGCAATTCCTTGAGCACCAAGCAAGGAAACCGCAAGCCTGGGAGGGGCGTAGACGTGGAACCTGCCTGCTCAGGCATCAGTCCCTTTGCCACGGTGAGCGGGGCCCACGCGGCGCCACGGTGCTGTCCGGAGACCGCGCCGTGCGCCGGGCCAGACTTCGGATGAACCCGGCAACTGGAAGCAGCCGGGGCAGGTCTCAGCCAGCGCTGCGGACATCACGGCCTTGTCCAGGCGCCTTCAGCGAGGCCTCTGGCCCCTGGCGTTGCCATGCCAACCTTCCTACCGGCGCCCCATGCCCCGCCGCTTAACATGCATTGTCCCCCTTCCTGGCGTGGCCACAGGGCCGCTCACTCTGTGCTGCAGCGTCCCCTCCCCGGCCGGCCCAGCGGGGGATGCCCTTTCTGCTTTCCATGGGCCAGGCCTCCCTCCCTTCCTTCCTTCCTCTCTCCCTCCCTCCCTCCCTTCCTTCCTTCCTCCCTCTATCCTTTCCTTCCTTCCTTCCTTCCTCTATCCTTTCCTTCCTTCCTTCCTTCCTTCCTTCCTTCCTTCCTCCCTCCCTTCTTTCTTTCTTTCTTTCTTTCTTTCTTTCTTTCTTTCTTTCTTTCTTTCTTTCTTTCTTCCCTCCCTCCCTCCCTCCCTCCCTCCCCCCCCCATTTACAGTGGTCCAAGACAGAATGCCAGCAAAGCCCCGGCCACCTCTCCCGAGTCGTTCTCTGTCTTTTCCATATTACTATCCTCTCTCCCCTCTAGCTGCAGGCCTCCGCCCCATTTGCAATACAGGCAGAGTACTTGTCACCCAAATCTCTGCTCAGAGAGCTGGCCAACTCCATCTGGCATCTGTGGCGGGGCTGGGAATTAAATTCAGGAGACCTCCGGAGCTCCTGCTAGAGCCACAAATTGCTCCTTCCTCCCGTCTCATCCAGATGGGCAGTCTCGATTCAAACAGGCCACCAGTGTCCCCCCAACTTCCCTGCCCCCCCCCCTCCAGGGACGATGGGAACAATCCCAGGAGCCGGGCGATCCAAAGGCTGGCGCGAACGTCCCCCGGCGTGCGGCGGGAGGAGTGTTAAAAACAAGCCACACTAAGTACGGCTGGCACAAAATCCATGCAGCCCGCTGAACGGTAATGATTCTGACAATAAAGCAAGCCCATAAATATTATGAAAAGGAAGCAGCCCTTCGGGAGCGCTGGCGATCGATGGCTGAGAGCCGGCCTCCGTGCTGCGGCGGAAGCGCCAGGCGGTTTGGCTTTGCTTTGCGGCGTTTCCTTTGAAGCGGAGGAGGGAAAGAGCGCTTGAGTGTGTGCCGCAAATGAAGCTTAATGGGGTGACCCAGCTGTGAAGGGCGTCTGCAGGAAGGAAAGAAAGGAACAGAGGGGACAGGCGAGCAGCTGGGAGAAGAGACACAGAAGCACATGCATGTGTTTGTATGTGGCCGTGTGTGTGGCATGTGTATTCACCCCCATGCTACTAATGCACCTCAGTCCGGGCCCTGCTATCCCAGCTGCTGGTGCCCCTCCACCCTGAGCAGCAGCCTGCTGTTATTCCACCCCCAAACTCCCCCCACAGCTATGCCAATGCCCCTCCATCCCACCCTCCTTCTGTCACACCCCTTACTGGGAAACAGAAATTCACTGGCATCTCAGACCGGATGTGCCAACGGGAGTAGTGTGAGACCCACAGTGCACTGTTAACCTGTGGAACTCCTTGCCATAGGACGTTGCGAAGGCCAGGACTCGAACAAGATTCCAAAAAGATACAGTCACAGAGGTTAGGTCTATCAATGGCTGTTAGCCAGGCTGGGTAGGAATGGCGTCCCCGGCCTCTTCTAGCCAGTAGCTAGGAATGGGAGACAGGGGATAGGCACTCGGATGATTCCCTGTTCTGATCTTTCCCTTTGCAAAGAGGCCACGTTTCCCCTGGAGAGCAGCCTAGAACCCCCGCCTGGCCAGCTGGTTGAAAGCATCCCTGACACAAAAATGATTAAAGGCCTAGAAGATATGACCTAGGAGGGAAGACTGAAAGAATTGGGCTTGGTTAGTTTGGAAAAGAGAAGACCGAGAGGGGACATGACAGTGGTGTTCAGGTATCTAAAAGGGTGTCACAAGGAGAAGGGAGAAAAATCGTTCTCCTTGGCTTCTGAGGACCGGACAAGAAGCAATGGGCTTAAACTGCAGCAAGGGAGGTTTAGGTTGGACATTAGGAAAAACTTCCTGCCTCTCAGAGGGGTTAAACACTGGAATAAATTGCCGGGGGGCGGGTGATGTGGAATCTCCATCACTGGAGATATTTAAGAGCAGTTTGGACACACACCTGTCAGGGATGATCTCGATGGTGCTGGGTCCTGCCGTGAGGGCCGGGGACTGGACTCGGTGCCCTCTCGAGGTCCCTTCCAGTGCTCTAGGATTCCCTGACTTTGAGGGAGAGACCTGGGCCCCCCACAGCTGGGGTTCAGTGCGGTGCAGCGGGGTTAGCTCTCCCCCCTCTTGTGTCTTTTCTCCTTTTCTCGCCAGTCGGTCTGTGGCAGGTGCAACATGGTGACAAGGCCTTGGGAAGAGGAGAGCCTGGAGCTGTCTCGGCTTCTCCCCCGCGTCACGGCATTGGAGACCGCCGCAGAGAGAGGCCTGCAGGGTGCTAGGGATGGGCCACTGCCCGGCTACAGGGCCAGCTGGAAGAGGGGGGGATGAGCCGGAGATTCTGGACAGGAGACAGTCCCCAGGGGGGGAGGCGCTCAGTCGCCGCCTGGCTGCTCTCTGGCCCCGGCAGGGGACGTGCCTGGCAAAGGGAGCGCAGGGAACAGCCCATGTCGAAAGCTCAGCTCCGCGATGCGCCCTTGGTCAGAGCCAGGCCTGCGGCAGGCAGGGCTCCGAGCCAGGCGCCTCTCGGCTCGGCCCAGCCCCTCCCGGGCATTGTGCATTCTGCACCAGCCCTGTGCTTCTCACTCATGTGCCTGTCCTTCTCCTGCCCTGGACGAATCTCTCCTCTTAATGGCTGGCAGAGAAACCTGTCTCCCCCGCCCCACTCGCCCGCCCGCCCGCCCTGGGAGCGCGGCGCATCAAGAGCCTCTTCTCCGAGCCATTTCATCTCGCTGGAAATTGATTTCTCCGCTGCAGCAGGCGGAGGGGGACGCCGGCTCCGCGCGGGCCGAGGAGGAGGGCGAGGGGCTGCGCACGGGGAGGGCTGCGTGGGGGCAGGGTCGAGGAAACCTAGGAGCAGTGGCAGACTCGCCTCACAGAAGGCTGCTGCCCAGGGCCTGGCTTGCGAGCCGGAGGCTGACGGTTGGTGCCTTTCACCGAGGATGGGAAAGACATTCTCATTCCCTTCACACACCAGAGCTGGGGGGCCCTGGCGAGGCGATTTGTGTGCTCCAGCCCTGCGGGAGGATGATGGGGGGGGGGGGGGAGTTGCAGCACCACAGCGGGTTCCCCAATACCGGGGGGAAGCCCTGAATCTCCGGGGCCGGTCCAGGCAAATCGAAGGCTGCATCCGGCCCCCAGGACTTTGGTTCCCCCTCCCTGCTTTATAGTTTAGGGCCTTGAACCCCCCCACGTCCACAGCCAGCCTTTCTTGAGGGCAGAGTTCATGCAGGCTCGTGCCCAGGTGCACACCCCAACTCCTATGGAGACGGGTGAACCCCCGTCCCAGGCCTGACCCCCACATACCGGAGCCCTGACGCTCCCCGCTCCCCGCTCCCAGACCTGAACCCTCAGACCCACCGCCCGCACCCCAGCACCAGACCTCTGCTCCCCCGGGCCCTGAGCATGGCCCAGCCCCAGCGCCCGGCTGAGCCAGCAGCCTCCCCAAGTGTCGGACCGGCCCCAGCACTGGGCCAAGTCGCCCCTGCCCCCGAGCACCAGGCCTGTCTCAGCACTAGGCTGAGCTGCCAGCAGCCTCCCCAAATGCCAGCTCCTCCTGCCCCAGAAGGCCCGCTCCCGCTCTGAGCCAGCAGTGCCCAGCCAAGCATCCTTCGCCTGCCAGCTCTTGGTGTTGCTTCTTGCTGCCCCGTCTGGAGGGGGTGGGACGCAGTGAGCATCCGGGACCTTCGGTGGTGAGGGATGGAGTGGAAGAGCTGGGGGGCGGTCCCGGGGAAGGAGACGGCACCTCAGTCCCGTGTCCGGCGGCCGGTCGGCAGCCACGTCTGAAGGAGCGAAAGTCAGAGAGCACAGCTGGTGTGTGTGACTCTTCCAGCTGAAATCGGCCCACAAGCCGATTGCTGGCCTCTGCTCCGAGGCAGCGTGCTGAGACACAGAAAGGTGCCATCGGCTGAGAGTTGAACGTGCAAATGTTTGATGTTCAAAAGTGTCTGAATTTCGGCTCCGCGTCGGATGGTCCATCGGCTGGGTGACTGCGCTTCTGTGGGTCACGGCTGAGACCAGGCGATCCAGCACAAACAGCTGAAAAACAGGGCAGGTTCATTCCAAACAGGTGGTTAGTCAGCCATGGGATACACCGAGCCAGGGACATATCTGTCTCCCTACGCTGGCTAACTAGAGGTCGGAAACGCAGTCCCCTTAGGCATCTCAGCCTTCGTCTCACCACCCAGACCTGGGACTCTACGAGGCATCCCAGGTCGCAGAAAACCCAGTTCATCACACCTAGGGTCCGCTCATCCCAAGGGAGCAGCCACACAGCCAGGCCTCTATATAGCTCCCATCCCACCCAATAGTCATGCAATTTCCAGTCCTTTAATAACTACTAAAATGTAGTGGTTTATTAATGAATGAAGAGAGTTACATACGAACATAAAAATGGCCAGACTGACTCAGACCAATGGTCTATCTAGCCCAGTGTCCTGTCTACCCACAGTGGCCAATGCCAGGTGCCCCAGAGGAAGGGAACAGGGTAATCCACACGTGATCCGCCCTGCCTCCCGTCACCCACTTCCAGAGAAACAGGCTAGGGACACCATTCCTACCCATCCTGGCTAATAGCCATTGATGGACCTAACCTCCATGAATTTCCCTAATTCTTTTTTGAACCCTAAGTCTTGACCTTCACAACATCCTCTGGCAAGGAGTTCCACAGGTTGATTTTGCACTGAGTGCAGAAAAACTTCCTTTTGTTTGTTTTAAATCTGCTGCCTATTCATTTCATTTGGTGACCCCTAGTTCTTATATTGTGGGAATAAGTAAATTACTTTTCCTTCTTCACTTTCTCCACACCTGTCATGATTTTACAGACCTTTATCCTATCCCCCCTGAGTCTCCTCTTCTAAGCTGAAAAGTCCCCGTCTTTTTAAGCTCGCTTCCTATGGGACCCGTTCCAAACCCCTCCTCATTTTTCTTGCCCTTTTCTGAACCTTTTCCAATGGAACGTCTCTGGTAACTTCCAGGTCCTCAGCCCATAGTGCAACAAGCTCCTTTTAGTTGTAAACCCACCGTCCAGAGGAAAATGGAGTCGTCCCAGGGGGCTTTTATACCCTTTGCCATGTGCCTGGACATTTTCAGTTTCCAAAGCCCACAGAGCCAGCTTGTGGAAAGTTGCTGGTGCAAGATGGAGGCCAAGGCACCCTGAGCACATCACGTGCCCTTCCACGGCCTGCGGGCTCACAAGGACACTCATTGGCCATATTCGTGCTAAGGAATCCGCAGGCAGACTCACCGGGTGGGATGGCTCTAAGGTGCCTCAGAACTGCAGAGGGATGAGTTTCTTTTATGGTCCATTGGGAGGGTGATGGCTCTGATGGGGGGAGGGGAGGTCACCGAAGACCTCTTCGGGGTGCCTCCCTGGATGCTGACACGGCCACTGCCACTCACCTTCCTGCTCTCTGGGGCTCCTCACCGCCTGGTCCTGCTGGGCCAGCTCCCTAGCCTCCCCCAGTCCTGCCCCCCTGAGAAGCAGTACAGACACTGCTGTACTTCTTCAGGTCCCAGGAGAGTTCAGTTTTGGGCCCAGCTTCCTGGGATACCACTCCCCAAATGGGATCAAAACCCCCAATGAATTACCTGGGTAAGCCCCTTTAGCAAAGAAAAGGGAGTGTGTACACACTGGTTGCCCCCTCTCCCCCAGGTAATAATTGTTTACACTGGGTTGGATAGAAATAAAAGTGGTTTTATGAAGTCCAAGCAGTAGGACTGAAGTGGCAATGAGTGAAAACAGGCAGAACAAAGTAGGTTACGAATCAAAAGAAACAAAAGCACTTGGCTAATTCTACACTGAAGCCTCAGCACAAACGTTTTCAAACTCACCCTAAAACCTCTTTTCCAGTGCCCCCTCCAAACCAGAGCTGTCTCCTCACCCTGGAGTCTTTGGCTCCTTTCTTCAGGTGTAGCCCAGACAAAAGACTAAAAAACGCTTCCCCTCCTATTCTTTTTAAAGAATTCCCTTATTGTAGTGGTCCCCAACCTTTTGGGGCTGCCAGGCGCCTGGGGGCGGGGCCACTCATGTGCTGGGCACCCGGGGGCGGGACAGTGCACACGCCTGGGGCGGGGCCACCCATACGCCGTGTGCCCAGTGCCGGTGCCACCCATGCACTGCACTCCTGGGGCCGGTGCCATTCCTGTGCTGCACGCCCAGGGATGGGGCTGCCCATACGTCATGCACCCGGGGCTGGAACAGCCCATGCGCTGCATGCCCTGGGCCGGCACTGCTCCTGTGCCATGTGCTGCACGCCCAGGGGCCAGCACCACTCTCGTGCCACACGCCCGGGGGCAGGGCCAGCCCCCGGTCACTCGGCGGGCGCACAGAAATGGCCCAGCGGGCGCCATGGCACCCACGGGCACCACGTTGGGGACCACTGCCTTATTGTATGGGGAGACATCCGGCCACTCCCTACCAACCACCGCTAAGCCTTACGGACAAAAGGCTATTTGCATATGACTGCCCACACTGAGGCCTCTCTTGATGACTTTCATTCACACATGTAACAATCACAAAGGATTCCCTACTCCATATGTCTAATTTCACACACAAGAATGACACACACATCAAAATAAGATCAACAGAATCAGCGGATCATGACATGAAGATTGATGGGTTACATGAAATAATTTGCTCAAAGCACCTTGGAGTGATGTATATTCATGTCCATGGGGGAAGGAGGGGTCTGTCCCAACAGCGCTTATGGACCATCAACACGTACCTGTTTGGTTTCAAAGGAGATTTTACCCAGTCCAGCAGCACCAGTGCATAGCCAGCATTCATAACTTCAGATCCAAAAATGATCCATGCACATAAACAGGGTAATCCTATTTAGCAAATCATAACTTTCCATTGACACCTTACATGATATACTTGGTACAAGATTTGTTGCAATTGTCTAACAGAAGCAATATCCTTGATCTAAGTGGTCATATTTCAATCATACAGCAACAGAGGCTGTTATCCAGTGATAGTCTAGATGATCTAGTGGTCCCTTCTGACTTTGAAATCTATGAATTCTACACGTCGGACAAACTAGTTCCATAGTGTTCTTAACAAATAAATCCCCATCTTCGTAAAATAGGGGAAAACCCAGGGAGCGTTAGCAAAGGCCTGTGATAACTTGAAATTCTAAGACCAGTCTGCAAGGTTTTTCATATCAGCCCACAATGGGAATCACTCGCCCTGGTCTTATTCTCCAGCTCCAACTATTGCCAGTTTGGCAGAACTTTACCCGTTGTAGATTACGTGAAGACACCACTCGCCCCAAAATACGTCATCACCACTCCGGCTTATTTACCACCCCCAAACATCCTCCATTAAGATAAGAAGAAAGGCATTTCAAAGCAATTGCAGCATAAAATCAGATGTCCCAAGCCATGTATTTTCTCATCAATTGCACAAAAGTGGAGTACAGCTGCTCTGCAATCAGTTATGGTTCAGACAATTTATCAAATCACCTCTTCAGAGCTCAGACCTTTTTTGTTTGTCTTGTTTTTCCCTTTGCAGAATGTCTCCTGCAAAAGCTTCCCCGGAGAAAACAAAGAGGTACCCCTCCCTGGACAGAGAGAGGAATGGCATAATTTGATCCGCTGTGGGCATGCAGTTCCTAGCTCTGTTACCAACTTCTGGGCTGCACAATAGGAATGGGGACTTTGATCTTCAAATATTCTGGCGCAAGTCAGGCACATCCGTCCTGAAACCGACAGTCCCTGTGGATTTACACCAGCGACAGGGGCAGACGGCAGGACAAAGCTCAACATATTATATTCGCATTCAAGAAGCATTCCCGCTGGGTAGAGAAATACCTTTCGTTAGCAATGGAGATGTATTCTGCTCTGTGTAGAGATTAGCATTTGTTAATCAAGTGCAATGCACCTAGATACGTTAAGAGACTCAGAATCGTAGAATCCCAGGACTGGCAGAGATCTTAGGAGGTCATTGAGTCCAGCCCCCTGCCCAAAGCAGGACCAACCCTAACTCAATCATCCCAGCCAGGGCTTTGTCAAGCCAAGACTTAAACACCTCTAGGGATGGAGATTCCACCCCCTCCCTAGGGAACCCATTCCAGTGCTCTGTGCTGTTATTTAGCTCCAATTTACCCCTAAATGTCTTCTAAGAGCCCAGCAAGCAGTGGATGTGTGGGTGATGCTGCTAGAAAATATTGACCTCCCGTGGACTGGCAAATTCTCTGGTTTGGCACCAGGCCGGTTGCCAGACTAGATAGCTGTGTCTACACTGGCAAGTTATTCTGGAAAATCAGCCGCTTTTCTGGAAAAACTTGCCAGCTGTCTACACTGGCCACTTGAATTTCCGGAAAAGCACTGACGATCTAATGTAAAATCATCAGTGCTTTTCCGGAAAAACTATGCTGCTCCCATTCGGGCAAAAGTCCTTTTCCGGAAAACTGTTCCAGAAAAGGGCCAGTGTAGACAGCACAGTAGTGTTTTCCACAAAAAAGCCCCGATTGCGAAAATAACGATCGGGGCTTTTTTGCGGAAAACCGCGTCTAGATTGGCCACGGACGCTTTTCCGCAAAAAGTGCTTTTCCGGAAAAGCATCCTGCAAATCTAGACGCGCTTTTCCGAAAATGCTTTTAACGGAAAACTTTTCCATTAAAAGCATTTCCGGAAAATCATGCCAGTCTAGACGTAGCCCTGGAAGCTAGCCCAGGACCTCTCAGATCTTCTCCCACTGGACAGGAATCACCCATGAAATTCGTGGAATTGTGAAACTCACAATTCGTGAAACTCTGGTAATTTTCTCAGTTCCCAAAACCTTAGTTTTCTGAGGGTACAGCTACACTGCGGAACTATTTCGGGATACCAGAAGTATCCCAAAATAGCTGCTCCGTGTCTATCGAAGCAGCCCGTTATTTCAAAATAGATGTCAAAATAATGGGCAGCTTATTCTGACGTCCCGGTAACCCTCGTTACACAAGGATTAAGAGGAATTTCAGAATAGCGTCTTATTTCAAAATTTGGCGCTATGTAGACAACACCAAATTAAAAAATAAGCTATTTTGAAATACAATCGAAATAAGCTACGCAATTTGCGTAGTGCAAATTGCATAGCTTATTTCGAGCTAAGGGTGCTGTGTAGATGCACCAAAACATCATGAAATCCAGGTTCTCATCTAATTCTAGACCCAACCTACACTCAACTGCGGGAGAGAAGGAGATGTGTGTGTTTTTATTTGAATCTGAGCCCCTCTCCAATACAGATGAAACCCATTGAATAGTGATTGATGCAATTAGTGTCAAAACCACGGGTGTGGTGATCCTCAAATACACAAGGCCATTATCCTGGGGAAATTGGTCCAATAAAAGCTATTAATAGCTAGCAGGTTAGAAACAAACAAAAGGACGTTTTTCTTCACGGAGTGCACCGTCAACCTGTGGAACTCCTTGCCAGAGGATGTTGTGAAGACCAAGACTGTAACAGGGTTCAAAAAAGAGCTAGATAGATTCATGGAAATTAGGTCCATCAATGGCTATTAGCAGGAGGGTAGGGATGATGTTCCCAGTTTGTCAGAGACTGGAAATGGATGAAAGAGGAGGGATCACTGGATGGTTCCCTGTTTTGTTCACTCTCTGTGGGGCACCTGGCATTGGCCACTGTTGAAAGACAGGATCCTGGGCTAGGTGAACTTTTGGTCTCACAGAGCATGGCTGTTCTTATGTTCTTATGTTCTTATTCCTTCACCCATCTGGTCCCATTCAAAGTGTTGACAGAATCAATGTGTTCCTGCAGAATGTTTTGAATCTATAAAATCAGCATTTTCATACGGAAAAACATTCCATCAGAAAGTTTCCGAAGTATCTGCATACAACCTTTTGCTCTTGGCTTACACGGCAATCACATTTTCAGCAACATCCAGTTTTTATATTTTCTAAACGAACCCCCCCCCCCCGGTTCATTGCTTCAAAGTGAATTTTCATTTCAAAATTTAATTGATATTAAAACAGGTTAAAGAAAAGGGCTTGAAAAAGAAAAGAAGGACCAGAATGATCAACGTGAAATATTTTGATTGACCGGCAATTTTGGGGTTCAAATTTTGCAAAAGCGTTTGTGATTTCAACCTCACGTGCCAACTGGGGACATGAAATATTTTTGAAATCTCAAAAAAACTCACAAGACAGGAGAACCATTTCCAGCCCAGCCTTAGTAAGGGGCAGCTTTTTCTTGTTGATTTCTGATTTGCTTTTTATGAGCCCGAGGGTTCTCTTGCACTGCCTTCTATTTCAGACATCGGAGTGAAAAAGTCCTTTCTCTCCATCTCTCCTTGGCCCTCAGACTACATGGCCTCTCCTCTCTGGATTTGGATTACTCTTTGTGCCTTTCTGTAAATATAAATGCCTTGGTTTATTGTTAAGTACATTGGAACGGTCACACGGGGTCAGACCAAAGGTCCATCTAGCCCAGTGTCCTATCTTCTGACAGTGGCCAATGCCAGGTGCCCCAGAGGGAGTGAACAGAACCGGGAATCCTCCCATGATTTCTCTCTTGTTATCCATTTCCAGCCTCTGAGAAACAGAAGCCAGGGACACCCTCCCTGCCCGTCCTAGCTAATAGCCATTGATGGACTTAATCTCCATGAATTTCCCTAATTCTTCTTTGAACCCTAAGTCCTGCTCTTCACAACATCCTCTGGCAAGGAGTTCCGCAGGTTGACTGCATTATGTGAAGAAAAAATTCCTTTTGTTTGTTTTCAGCCTCCAACCTATTCATTTCATTTGGTGACCGCTAGTTCTTATGTTATGAAAACAAGTAAATTACTTTTCCTTATTCACTTTTTCCACAGCAGTCATGATTTTATAGACCTCTATCCTATCCCCCCTTAGTCTGCTCTTTTTTAAGATGAAAAGCCTCAGTCTTTTTAATCTTTCTTTGGATGGCACCCATTCCAAACCCCTCGTCATTTTTGCTACCCTTTTCTGAACTTTTTCCAGTGCCAATATATCTTTCTTTGAGATGAGGTGACCACATCAGTATGCAGTATTCAAGCCGTGGGCGTCCCATGGTTTTATACAGAGGCAATAAGATATTCTCTGTCTTATTCTCTATTCCTTTTTTTATGATTCCTGACATTCTGTTTCCTTTTTTGACTGTTGTAGAACAATGAGGTTATGTCTACCCTGCAGATTTTTTTCAGAAAAAGGAACGCAAATGGCAAACTACCTTTTTCCAATTCTTTTTTGGTGGAGGCTTTTCTGACATTTGGCCCGTCTACACCGGGCCAAATGTGGGAAAAACCTCCTCTTTCGGAAGAGCCCTTATTCCTCAGGAATAAGGACTCTTTCGAAAGAGGAGAAGAATACGGGGCTTCCTAAAGAACGCGCCCGCTTTTTCGGAAACTGATCCGAAAAAGCAGACGCACTTCCTGGACGCAGCAGAGTTTTTCCGGGATACCTGTGTGCGGTGTCGTGGGGGGGGGGGGCTGTCTGCTCTGTGACCCGGGGTCCCCCTGCGCTGTGATGTGATTCCCACCGACTCACCCACATGTGTATTAACTTAAGCTCAGTCTGAGGAGATAACAGGGGAATCCCAGGAGGAGAGAGGAAGGGAGAGAGGTGGAGACCAACAGGAGGCTTCAGGGGAAGGGGCAGTTGCTGGCTGGGAACAGGAGGGAGGGAGCCGAAACTGGGGGCTGGAGGTCTGGGGGGGATGGACCCCCCTAACCCAAGGGATCTGAGGCTTCCTGGCCCAGACTCCTGTAGCAATATCACGTCTGTGCTGGGCTGTATCTCGGAGAAGCAATAAACTCCTCTCTATTCTACTGGCTGGCGGAATCTGTTCTTGCTAACCCCGGAAATGTACAGGAAGAATTTCCGGGGGGTACAGACGGAGCCAAGAGAAACCTATGTGGATATGGCTTCCCGCCTGGCGCAATCCTGCCGCAAGTGGGTGCTCGGGGTGGGGGCCCAGATCACAGGGGACCTGCTTAAGCTGATGATGCCGGAGCAGTTCTATGACGCGTGCACACCCAGCCTGAGGCTGTGGCTCAAGGACCGGAAGCCAGAGAACCCCCAGGAGGCTGGGAAGCTGGCGGATGAGTTCACAGAGAGCCGGTCCGGGTGTGAATGGGAGTCCCGGAGCCACGGAATCCTGCAGAGACCGGTTCTCGGCTGAGCGACGGAGACTCGGAGAGAGTCACCTACGGGGCGAGCCCAAGAGACAAGGACCGGCCATCTGCGCCCCAGAGAACCAGCCAGGGCCCAAGGGGCCCGCAGGTCTTAACTTGCCATCGCTGCAGGCAAAGAGGCCACAAGCGGGCTCAGTGCACCAGGCACCAGGACAGGTCCCGTGACCTGGGACTTTCCAGGGTTATCTGGCTGGGGCTGAGGGAAGGGCAGGGTGTCCCAGAAGCAGGGGCCGGCTGGCAAACCTCAGCTCAGAGTGGGGGGAAGGATGCTCAGTGCACCTCCCTTGGGACATCTGACCCTCTGAGGCAGATTTTTCCGTGTACCGGGTGGGGGGCAGGGCGGCCCCGTGGAGCGAGTGTCTCGTGCCCCTGGAGGTGGATGGTAGGAAGGTGACAGGCTACTGGGACATGGGGGTGGAGGTGACACTGGCCCGGCCCAAGGTCGTAGCCCCAGACTGTATGGTGCCCAACACTCAGCTGACCCTGAGGGGCATAGATGGGACCCGTAGCCCGGGTGCATCTGAAATGGGGGGCTCAGGGTCCCATCCCAGTGGACACGGGGTCCAGCCAGGCTGGGACTCCGGACCTAGGCAAAGGTGGGGGACAGGTCCCGATCCCTGGCCCAGCTGCTGAATTCCAGTCTGAGGTGCAGGCAGACCCCTCCTTGCAGAGGCTGAGGGTCCAGGCTGGCCTCCGTGCAGCTCAGCTGCTGGGGAGAGGTGGCCAGGAGAGATTCCTGTGGGAGCAGGGATTTCAGTACCAGGAATGGCTTCCCCCAGGGAAGGTGGAGGTATGAGGGGTCCAGCGGCAGCTGGTAGTTCCTCAAAAGTATTGCCGCAAGCTGCTGTATTTGGCCCATGACGCCCCACTTGCAGGCTACCGTGGTATCCGGCACACCCAGCTGAGGCTGCTCCAACTTTTCTACTGGCTGCGGATATTTGGGGCCGTGCAGCAGTATTGCTGGTCCTGCAACTCCTGCCAAGGGTGGGGGGGAAGGCCCAAGATGGGAGGGAAGCTGCTTTGAGGCCCCTACCCCGTATAGAAGAGCGGTTCCAGAAGGCAGCAATAGAGATAGTGGGGCCTGTCGGCCAGGTGACCTGGACTGGGAACAAATACATCCTGGTAGCAGAGGATTTGGCTACCAACTGCCCCGAGGCCGTGGCTCTGCCCTCTCTGGACGCAGACACGGTGGCAGACACACTGTTTGGGGGGAACCTCGACTGCGCCATCACAGTCTGGTATCCCGTTAATAGGATAACGAGTCTTGTGGATAAGGGAGAAGTGGTGGATGTGGTATACCTAGACTTTAGTAAGGCATTTGATATGGTCTCGCATGATATTCTTATCAATAAACTAGGCAAATACAACTGAGATGGGGCTACTATAAGGTGGGTGCATAACTGGCTGGATAACCATACTCAGAGAGTAGTTATTAATGGTTCACAATCCTGCTGGAAGGGCATAACAAGTGGGGTTCCGCAGGGGTCTGTTTTGGGACCGGCTCTGTTCAATATCTTCATCAACCATTTAGATATTGGTATAGAAAGTATGTTTATTAAGTTTGCAGATGATACCAATCTGGGAGGGGTTGCGACTAATCTGGAGGATAGGGTCCTAATTCAAAATGACCTGGACAAATTGGAGAAATGGTCAGAGGTGAACAGGATGAAGTTTAATAAAGACAAATGCAAAGTGCTCCACTTAGGAAGGAACAATCAGTTTCACACACACAGAATGGGAAGTGACGGTCTGGGAAGGAGTCCGGCAGAAAGGGATCTAGGGGTTATAGTAGACCATAAGTTAAATATGAGTCAGCAGTGTGATGCTGTTGCAAAGAAAGCAAACATGATTCTGGGATGTATTAACAGGTGTGTTGTGAGCAAGACACGAGGAGTCATTCTTCCGCTCTACTCTGTGCTGGTTAGGCTTCAGTTGGAGTATTGTGTCCAGTTCTGGGCACCGCATTTCAAGAAAGATGTGGAGAAATTGGAGAGGGTCCAGAGAAGAGCAACAAGAATGATGAAAGGTCTAGAGAACATGACCTATGAGGGAAGGCTGAAGGAACTGGGTTTGTTTAGTTTAGAAAAGAGAAGATTGAGAGGGGACATGATAGCCGTTTTCAGGGATCTAAAAGGGTGTCATAAGGAGGAGGGAGAAAACTTGTTCATCTTGGCCTCTGAGGATAGAACAAGAAGCAATGGGCTTAAACTGCAGCAAGGGAGGTTTAGATTGGACATTAGGAAAAAGTTCCCAACTGTCAGAGTAGTCAGACACTGGAATAAATTGCCCAGGGAGGTTGTGGAATCCCCATCTCTGGAGATATTTAAGAGCAGGTTAGATAAATGTCTCTCAGGGATGGTCTAGGCAGTATTTGGTCCTGCCGTGAGGGCAGGGGACTGGACTCAATGACCTCTCGAGGTCCCTTCCAGTCCTAGTATTCGATGATTCTATGATCCCAGAAAAACTTTGCAGTGTAGACATAACCTGAGTGGATGTTTGCAGAGAACTATCCACAGCGACTCCAAGATCGTGCTCTTGATTAGCTGTAGCCAAATCAGCCCCCGTCATGTTGTACGTATAGTTGGGATTATTTTTTCCAATGTGCATTACTTCGCATCTATCAGCATTAAAATTCATCTGTCATTTTATTGCCCAATCACATGCAAATTACCGGGCTCTCCAATAGCTGGAAGTTGAGGCTAGACAATTTCAGCCTGAAATTAGGGTGACATGTTCTGTGAGCAAGAGCAATTCCACATTCGATCAAGAGTTGGGTGGATTCTGCCTCGCCAGCAATTTTCAAATCCAGATGGGTTCTCCGAAAAGAGCTGGGGTGGGAATGATTCGGAGGCAGTTCTCTGGCCTGCTGTCTGCTAGATGTTCGCAGAGGTCCCTTCTGGCCTTGGAAGGCATGAATTTATTTCCACCTCTCGGCCCGGATCCCAGCACATCTGTGGGAAATTACTCGAATGACAGTCGCACAAATTGCAACATCATGTGGAAAACCAAACCAAACCAGCAGTTGTTAAAAAGAAAAACCAAACTGAAATGACACCGTGGGCTTTGCAGAACTTCCCCCTCCGAACAGCCTGCAACGCCCAGCGGAAGAGGCGCCCATGCAGCAGCCAGGCTGCCAAAGGTGTTTAGGAACCTCACGAGGGCGCCAGGTACCTTGTAAGGTTTGCAGAAGCCCCCGAGCAGCCCATTTCAGCGGGAGTTAGGCACGTCAGAAAGCCTCAGAGGCATCTATTGGCCCAGGAGCGTAAGAATCTGGCCAAAGTGATTTAGGAACCAAAGGCCCCTTTTCCAAGATGGCTTTGGGCCTAAATCTCACGCATCTGCTATGCCTGGCTCCTTAGTTCCTCGACAGTGCTCCCGAAGGAGTGTCCCCGGCAGGCCCGACGGGAGGAAGTGGGGAAAAGGGAGGAACCGCAGGCTAAGTGGTTCCAAAGGGCCCGATGCTGCTGTGTCGGCAGAGGTGGTGGTTGGCTGGAACAATGTCTGAGGGCTGCCAGGGGAGGTTAGCTCCAGCCCTGCCCCATTTGCCCCAAGCCCTGCTGCTCCTCCCCATCTTGTTTGGGGGCCCGGCAAGGCTGTCAGCCCCACTGGCTCCTATTCCTGTTGGTGGATCACCCCATCGGCACCTCTTTCGCCGCTCCCGTGGCCACCTCTGCTGTGGGGGGAAGTGCTGTGGTCAGGCCACACCCCTTCCATATGAGGCCCCGCCCCTTCCATAGAGGCCCCGCCCTTCCATACGTAGCCCCGCCCCTTCCATACGTAGCCCCGCCCCTTCTAGGAATGCGGAGTGGGCCCACCTCATCCAGGGCCTGGCTTGATTGTCGGCTCCTCTGCCCAGTGGTAGGCTACATCTGCTCCGGAAGGCCTCCAGGTCTGTGTTCGTTACCTGAGACCGCAGGGCTGGGAGGCAGGCTCTCGGGCGTCCGTATGCTTCCTGCTCCGTAGAGGTGCATGAGGCTCTCTCTCTCTCGGGGCAGCCTGCACGCAAGTCTCCAGACAACCGCCGTGTGGACCGTCGCCTGCTGCGGCAGCCCAGCTCTTAGCCCAGGCCAGGAGAGGAAAACGGCAAACTGGGCTTCAGGCTCCACCTCTGACGCTGTCAGTGAAGCGGACACTTCGGTTCAGCCGGGGACCCTGGCAGGCGCTAGCCAATTACAGCCGGAAGTGGCATTTCCATGGCAGAGGAATTCCACAAGCTGTCACGAGCGGGGAATTGTCCTGAACCGGACCCCCAGGCTGCTCCGCCCGGGCGTCCCTGGTGCCGAGAAAACTGCCCTTGTTTGGGGGTACAGCCTGTAGAAAGGGGCAGAACAGGGAGGAGTGGCTCAAAATGCGGAGCTGTCGTTGCTTGACGGTTGCACTTTGCTTTTGGGCCGCGCTGCAGCTGGCGAGCCGGTTAGCGTGTGTGCGTCCAGCGGCTGTGCGGGCTGCCACCGGTTCCCTGCATGGCTGTATTCCCTGCCGGTTGGCTTCTCCGCTCAGAGACAAAACGGCGGGAGCCTTTCGGTTGAAATCCGCAGTGTTACGCCTGGTTTACGTCAGCGTCAATGAGCTCAGCACCTGCCCCCCTAGGGACGTCCGAGGACACCTCTGGAAGGTCCATGATTCCGGGATAGACGGGGTAGGCTATGAATGCAAGAAGGCAGGGGAATAGTGTCACAGTGTCGCAAGGAAAATAAGAGCACCGCTGCCCTCTGCAGGGAAGGACAGGAATTGCTCCGGTCTGTGCCATTGGCCCTGTACTGCTAGACTTCAACAGCGATTCTCCTGGAGCTGAAGGAGCAAAAGGTGCAGGTTCTCTGCTTGCGACTGCTGTGACTAGACACGGTGGGACAAAGGAGCGTCCCGTTGCAAGAGATGCTCAGATGTGGGCAAGCCAGCACCTGAATGGAACAGAGTGAGGAAGCCAGAGGTGGCTACGGTTTTGTTATAGTATCGGCAGTAACCCCACAGGGCAGAGGGAAGAGAAGGGATACCAGGGAACATAAGAACATCAGAGCGGCCAGGCTGGGTCAGACCAAAGGTCCATCTAGCCCAGTATCCTGTCTGCCCACAGCAGCCAATACCAGGTGCCCCAGTGGGAGGGAACAGAACATGAAATCATCAAGTGATCCCTCCCCTGTCATCCATTCCCGGGTTCTGGCAAACAGAGGCGAGGGACACCATCCCTGCCCATCCTGGATAATAGCCATTGACGGATCTATCCTCCATGAATGTATCTAGCGCTTTATTGAACCCTGTTAAAGTCCTGGCCTTCACGACATCCTCTAGCAAGGAGTTCCACAGGTTGACTGGGCGCCGCGTGAAGAAAAACTTCCTTTGGTTTGTTTTAAACCTGCTGCCTATTATTTCATTTGGTGACTCCTCGTTCTTATGTGATGGGAACAAGTAAATAAAGTTTCCTTATTCACTTTCTCCACACCAGTCACGATTTTATAGACCTCTATCGTATGCCCCCTTTTCTAAGTTAAAAAGTCCCCGTCTTTTTAATCTTTCTTCATATGGCACCAGTTCCAAACCTCTCATCATTTTTGTTACCCTTTTCTGGGTAGATGGTTTCATGATTCTGAGCTGGGTGGAGGAAGGACCTTTGCCCGTTCTTAGTCCAATCAACTGCTTGTTTGCTCGCTTGCTCCTTTATTCCTGACTCACCATGCTCTGTAGGATTGCCTGAGTTCCCGGGTGCTTTGTTTCTCCGAGGGGTATAACTATACTGCACGCTTATTTCAGAATAAGCAATTCCTGAAGAAATAGCGCGTCTACACTACAAAGAAGCCTGAAAATGAGTCCGAGGCAGGCTCTCCTAATACGGATGCGCTCCCTCAATTTAGAGCCCCAGGCGGCACTGGGGTGTGATCACTTTGAATGGCCCTGGGGAGGAGCAATTTCGAAGTCGCAGCCGTGAAGCGTCCACACAACCGCTTTTCCAAAATAGCAGTTTCGGAAGAGGCGTTATTCTTCGTGGAATGAGGTTGACAGAAGTCGGAAGAAGCCGCCCGTGATTTTGAATTTATTTGGAAATAACGGGCTTGCTGTGTGGACGCTCGCGTTGTTATTCGGAATAAGGGCCGTTATTCCGAAATAAAGCGGCTGGGTAGCCGCACTCCTCCTGAGCATGGATTGGGGAGCCCATGTTGGGATGCTTGGCCGTAACCCATGGAAGCCCTGCCCTCAAGCTGTAGATGAAGACCAGAGCCACTCAACGCTACGGCACGTTATGCAAAAGACCGTGAACCTCTGGCATTGGCTGGTGGATCAAGCCTAGAGCATTCATAAGCTCACAGTTTTGGGGACCCTCCACGTTCTCCCCTCTCTCCAGCACACTCGAGTGCCCGGATGTGGGACACGGCACTCATGTGTGGGCACCGAAGTGCCAGAAAGACATCGAGCGCTTGGACGCGGTTCAGGGAAGGCAGCAAACAGCGACGAAGGGAGCCGGGGAGATGGATGGAGAGGGGAGAGTAAATCAGCTACATTGTTTGGCAAAGCTCTAACGTGAGTGGGGATGGAAGGTTGTAAACAGCAGCCTGCTAATTCCTGGTGCGCGTAGGCACCCAGGCAGGGGAGCACAGCGGAGGGGCGGAAGTGGAAGCCAAGGGAGGAAATGCAGCGCAGGAAAAGGAGGCAGAATGGGGAACGTTCCTGGCAATGGGATGCCGTTGCCACTTGGGGCAGGAGCGAGAACCCCGTCTCCTGGGACATTTGTAACCAGACTGGCCCAAAGCCTGGCAAGCAGACCACAGGGAGCGGCCCTGTCCTGGACAGGAGAGGGGAGTCAGCAAGGTACGATGTCGTGGCACAGAGCTGGGACCGTAGTCCGGCTGCCCTCCTGCCAAGCTGGACCCCGAACACAAACCAGCCTCCTTCCTGTTTTGCAGCCAGAGCAACGGTGTTGGGGCCTGCCCGTCCGAAAAGCTCCTTCCCTACCGTCGTGGGGGATGCTGAGGGCCTGCAGTGTGGGTTGCCGAGGCATGGGGCAGCTGATGGAGGCTGGTACCCGTAGGACCTGCGGGGATCTCACCGGATGAGCTGAAAAGGATCCTCTCCAGGGTTTCCTGTAAGCCGGGGGCTTGTGCGGCCGCTTAGGAGAGACTCCAATGCTGCCCAGCTATTAGCAACACACCCTCCGCCGGGTTTTTTTTTCCTCGTGGTGGTGCACATCGGCACATGCCTCGGTGCACTTCCAATTATTCCGCACAGGGAACGGAAAACATCTGCACACAAATGGAAAAGCATAGGGGGAACATGGATCTCTGCGATGGGGATAGTGGGGGCCAAACTGCTCTCAGCTGAGCTCAGCCGGGCTGGAGCGCACCTACCCGCCATTGTCCCGCCCCCCCCCCCCCCCCCCAGGACACACGTCCCAGGGCAGCGGCAGGGTCCAAGGCTCTGTACAGCAGCCTGAGCTCCCTTGTGGCTGGCGCTTCCAGTCTGGCCAGGGGGCAGGGATTCGGGGAGGAGAAGGGGGCAGAGTCCTGTGGTATGTGGAGGGGCAAAGACCCACCTCAGGCACCCCGTTCTGGTGCCTCTAGGCCTCCCAGAATGCTGTGGGGGGTGAGGGAGGGGTCCAAATGCTCTTTGTGCTCAGGGCCCCAATAAACCTTCACCCGCCACTCACTGGTGCTGACCGAGCTGGGTGGAGAGAGCCTCTGTCAGTCAGTCACAGCGTCTGGGTTTGGACCAGAGCCAGCTGTCCCCAGGTCACAGGCCAGTTCCCTGTGAAGCAAATGCCCACATTGCCGCACCAACCACCGCACATCAGCACTAATGAGGCCTGCTACCGGAAAACGCAGTTGTGAAGCCAAAGATTAAGCGGTTCCCAGCAATGTTCCCGCTAATGTTTTCCGTCCATGTGCAGAATAAATTTTGTTGTGTGCACCAAGGCATGTGCACCATCCGTACAAACACATGCTGCCAGCAGTGGGCGCTCTGCTAATCAGCTGGGCTGCACCTGACTCTCTCTCCTGGCGGCCACCCATGTGCCCAGCATACAGGGAACACTGGTTCCCAGAGACTCGATGGCACTTTATATTGGAATCGTCACGGGAATGCCTGGATCAGTTCACCCTGTGCTACTGTAGCCAGCCACGGCCGACGCCCCACTGTACAGGTCGGCACCCCAGACCCTTCTAGTGCCGGCTGCGTGGCAATCAGAAATCATTGAGCCTGCTACAGCCCGGGGCTAATGGAAGTGGGGACATTGCTGCAGGCAGCTGAGCTTGTGTTTGGCTCCAGAGGTCCCAGGGATTGGTCCAGGGATGGTCCATCTGGGGGCGATGTGGGCAGAATCCACACCCACTAGCAGCACGACATGCACACACTGCTGGGCTCGGCAAACAAATGTTACAGCCTGAGGCAGCTGGGTTATCTTGAGCCTCATGCACAATTGTCAGCGTCATCAGCGGGGGCACCTGAGCCGGGATGAGTGTCCTGATGGAGCATCAAGGCACTTCCTCATCCCTGCACTCACCTCCCTTCCTGGGTGCTAAAGTATGAGAAGGTCATTGTGGAGAATTTAAATGCCTTGCTCCGGTCTTCATGGCTGAGGACGAGGGAGAGTCCCACACCGGAACCTTTCTTTGTAGGTGACAAATTTGAGAAACTCTCCCTGATTGAGGTTTTGGAACAAACTGATAAACTAAACAGTAATAAAAGTCACCAGCACCAGATGGCGTTCACCCAAGAGCACTGAAGGACCTCAAATGCGGCACTACTAAACTGTACTTAAATCAGCTTCTGTACCGATAGCAAATGGTAGTGAATGTGATGCCAATTTTTAGAAAGAGCTCTAGAGGCGATCCTCGCAATTACAGTACCGGACAAATTGATTGAAACTATATTAAAGAACAGAATTGTCAGACACGTGGATGAACATAATTTCTTGGGGAAAAGTCAAGATGGTTCTGTAAAGGGAAATCCTGCCTTACTAATCAGCTAGGCTGCGTCTAGACTGGCAAGTTTTTCCGCAAAAGCAGCTGCTTTTGCGGAAAAACTTGCCAGCTGTCTACACTGGCCACTTGAATTTCCGCAGGAACACTGACGATCTCATGTAAGATTGTCAGTGTTCTTGAGGCAATGCTATGCTGCTCCCGTTCGGGCAAAAGCCCTCTTGCGCAAATGCTTTTGCACAAGAGGGCCAGTGTAGACAATGCAGTATTGTTTTGCGCAAAAAAGCCCTGATCGCGAAAATGGCGATCGGGGCTTTCTTGCGCAAAACCGCGTCTAGATTGGCACGGATGCTTTTCTGCAAAAAGTGCTTTTGCGGAGAAGTGTCCGTGCCAATCTAGAAGCTCTTTTCTGCAAATGCTTTTAACGGAAAAACTTTTCCATTAAAAGCATTCGCGGAAAATGATGCCAGTCTAGACATAGCCCTAGAGTTCTTTGAGGGGATCAACAAACATGTGGACAGGGGGATCCAGTGGATATAGTGTGCTCAGATTTCCAGAAAGCCTTTGACAAGGTCCCTCACCAAAGGCTCTTAAGTAAAGTAAGTTGTCATGGCATAAGAGGGATAATGGACTGATAATGCTAAAAGATAGGAAACAAAGGGTAGGAATAAATGGTCAATTTTAAGAATGGAAAGAGGTAAGTAGTGGTGTCCCCCAAAGGCCATACGAGGACCATACTACTCAACCTATTCATAAATTATCTGGAGAAAAGGGTAAACAGGGAGGTGGCAAAATTTACAGATGATACCAAACTACTCAAGAGAGTTAAGACCAAAGCAGACTGCGAAGAACTTCGAAAGGATCTCACCAAACTAAGTGACTGGGCAACAAAATGACAAATGAAATTTAATGTGGATAAATGCAAAGTAGTGCGCATTGAAAAACATCATCCTAACTATCCTTATAAAATGATGGAGACTAAATTAGCCGTTACCACTCAAAAGAGAGATCTTGGAGTCATTGTTGGTAGTTTTATGAAAACATTCACTCAATGTGCAGCGGCAGTCAAAAAAGCAAACAGCATGTTGGGAATCATTAAAAAAGGGACAGAGAGTAAGACAGAATATCTTATTGCCTCGATAAATCCATGGTGCACCCACATCTTCAATACTGCATACGGCTGTGGTCGCCTCATCTCAAAAAAGGTATCTTGGCACTGGGAAAAGTTCAGAAAACGACAACAAAATTGAACAGGAGTATGGAATGGCTGCCATCTGAGAAATTAATAAAACTGAGACTTTTCATCTGGGAAAAGAGGAGACTAAAGGGAGATATGATGGAAGTCTATAAAATCATGAACTGGTGTGGAAAAAGTAAGTAAGGAAAAGTGATTTACTTGTTTGCATAACACAAGAACTAGGGGTCACCAACTGAAATGAATAGGTAGCAGTTTTAGAACAAACAAAAGGAAGCATCTCTTCACACAACACACAGCCAACCTGTGGAACTCCTTGCCAGAGGATGCTGTGAAGGCCAGGACTTAGGGTTCAAAAAAGAATTAGGGAAATTCATGGAGGTTAGGTCCATCGATGGCTATTAGCCAGGATGGGCAGGAATGGTGTCCCTAGCCTTTGTCAAAGGCTGGGAATGGGCGACAGGGGAGGGATCACTGGACGATTCCCTGTTCTGTTCCCTCCCTCTGGGGCACCCGGCACTGGCCGTTGTCAGAACACAGGATCCTGAGCTGGATGGACCTTTGGTCTGACCCAGTCTGGCTGTTCCTATGCTCTTATGTTCTTAATGCATCAAGGAAGTGGGCAAGCAACAACTTGGTTCGCACGGCGAGGATTACATTGAGGTCCCCCAAGTGACCCTTTTCTCAGTCCGGGTAGTGACACGTGTTTTCACAGCACGATCACTTTGTGCCTTGATCCCGGAATTGCAGGCTCCCCTCTGGGCTCCTGTTCCAACCTCGGGAGATTCTCCGGCTGAGCCAGATACAGAAATCGGAGCAGCCAAGAGCAAAACCAAATTCTCAGGGTCAAAATGATCAAGTCAAAAGCGCATCCCATGTGCCCAGCATGGGGTTGGCGAGTTAAAGTAGCAACCCTCTTTGGGCACCCAGGGCTGGCTCCAGCCATTCCTGTGCCCCAGACGGCGGGCACGCGACGCATGCGCGGCTCTGCCCCCAGGCGCACGGCGCATGCGCGGCCCCGCCCCCCCAATGCGCTGCGCACCTTACAGCTGCCATCAGGCGCCCCCCATGGGTTGGCTCCCCAGGCAGCTACCCGGCTAGCTCCCCCTTTAATCAGGCCCTGTGGACACCCATATCACTGGCTGATGGGGAGACGGTGGTGAGAAGGGCCGAGTCCCACCCATGTGCTTCTAATTCTGGGTTAGCTGTGCTCCCTGGACCTGCGGGGCAGCTGAGACGCACCCAGAGGGACAGGGGAGGACCTGAAGGGCCGGCCCATCTCAGGGAGGCAGCGCAGGGATGTGGGGCCAAGTGGCAGTGATGATCTAGGCTCGTGGAGGTTTTGCTCAATCTCCTTTGGGAATCTACCTCTGCTGACCTCTGAGTAGCCCAAAATCCGACAGGCATGTGAAAGACCCCGGCTTACTCCCCGGCTCTGTCAACAGCTCCCTGTGTGACCCCGAGCAAATCACTTACCCCCCGCCTGATCCCCAAAGCGAGGCACCTAAATACCGTGGAGTCATTTGCTGCCTCAGTTTCCCCATCTGTACCTTGGGGATAACAGCCCTTTCCCTGCCACCTGGGGGCACCGACAGGCTCAGTGCCTTAGTGCGGGGGGTGGCCAACCTGCGGCCCACGGGCCCCATACTGCCCTGCAGGTTTCTATGTGGGGCCTGCGAGACATTTGTTTACAGTCGCCCAATTGCAGGGATGCCAGATTCTTTCTGGCCACTTCTGTTTTCTCCTGCCGGTGTTGCGGAAGTGACACACAAGCAGAGCCAGGGCGTGGGAAGCGAGGTGGGGGCTGATCACACACGACACTGACTGTGAGAGCCGGTGGTTCCCCCTGCATGCAGTCACAGCGCTGCTACGGGGCCGTTGGGTCCCCCAAATTGGAGCTAGGCAAGCGCCATGAGCAAAACTGCCCCCTACTGGGAGACCGTCTTGGTTCTAACAACCTTGCAGCTCACGGAGATGGAGGAGGGCCACGCACGCGCCTCGGTTGCCCCTCACTTGCCTCGGTTGCCCCTCACTGCGGTAGAGGTTGCCAGATGCTCAGATACTGCAGTAACAGGGGTCCCCACCCAGAGAGATCCCTTTGTCAGGAGAATGGAGCTGCCCTAAGTGCGACTGGCCCAGCTGAGTGTCACGTGGGGGCAGTATAGTGTCTATGACACACAGCGGCTCGACTGCATTGCTTGCAGCCTTTGGATTCTCTCTCCCCTGTTGGAGCAGATTTCAGCTGCCTTCCCTCCACCCCTAATTAAGACTCCACTCCAGCAATCAGCCTTTGGTCAGAGCTTGCAATTCTCGACACATCCTCGCTAGCCAGCGCCAGCTCCCCGAAGGGCCCCGAGCTTTTCACAGTGAAACAACGGGGGAACGGAAGGCGCTGATCAAAAAGCCTCCGCCGGGTCTTCAGCTCCCCCTGCCCCGCAGTGTAACGCTGCCCTTTCTCATAGACTCCTAGACTTTAAGGTCAGAAGGGACCATTCTGATCATCTAGTCTGACCCCCTGCACAGTGCAGGCCACAGAATCTCACCCACCCCTCCTAGAATAATCCTCTCACCTAGATCTCAGATATTGAAGCCTTCAAATACTTTGATGACCCCAAGATGCAGAGAATCCTCCAGCTGTGATCTGTGCCCCATGCTGCAGAGGAAGGCGAAAAACCTCCAGGGCCTCTGCCAATCTACCCTGGAGGAAAATTCCTTCCCAACCCCAAATATGGCGATCAGCTAAACCCTGAGCATGTGGGCAAGACTCACCAGCCAGACACCCAGAAAGTTCTCTATAGTAACTCCTATCAGCCCTCCATTGACCTATTTCCCACTGATAATGAATGGTCAATTAGTTACCAAGATCATGTTATTTCATCCAACCATCCCCTTATCATAGAATCATAGAACTGGAAGAGACCCCAGAAGGTCGTCAAGTCCAGTCCCCCGCTCTAGGCAGGACCAATCCCATTTCTCTCTCTGTCATCCTGCTGCAGCTCGCGGAATTTGTCTGATTCCTTGTGCCATCTGCCACTCCCGGTGTTGAGACGCACCGAGCTTCAGGCGGCTGGAAAACCTCAGCTAACGATGCGGCTTCTCGTTAGGGCTTGGGCTTCAGCATTTGCTTTGCTCTCTTTTGCCTGCGCAATTACCTCTCTGGGCCACTAGGCCGCAGGAAGCCAGTCCAGTGAGAGACAGCCCCGGGGTAGCGTGTCCTCCTGGCTCCACACAAGCGTGGTGCAGGAAGGCCTTTCGACTCTGCACGCCACAGGAGGGGCTGTAAATCTGCTCTCCCGCAACCCAAAGGCTTCAGGCGCCTGTGGCTTGACAAGGCTCCAGTAGAAGTGTTGGATGCACGTCACCACCACCAGGTGGATTTGAACCTGGGACCTCTAGAGCTGAATATAGGAGCCTCTAACCTCTGAGCTAAAAGCCAGCTGGCTCAGCCCATGCTGTAGAGCAGTGGTCCCCAACCTTTTGAGGTTGTCGGGCGCCAGGGGGCGTGGCCGTTCGCCCGCCGGGCGCCAGGGGGTGCCCGGGGCCGCCGCTCCCCCCCCCGGAAGCGCCGCGCGCCCGGGGCCAAGGCCAGGGCCGGCGCTTCCCCCCCTCCCCCCCACAAGCGCCGCGCGCCCGGGGCCGGCGCTTCCCCCCCTCCCCCCCGCAAGCGCCGCGCGCCCGGGGCCGACGCTCCCCGCAAGCGCCGCGCCATGTGCCCGGGGCCAGGCCAGCCCCGAGCACCTGGCGGGCGCATGCAAAGAGAGCTTTTCTTGCGCAAGAAGGGGCAGTGTCGACAGCTCCTTCTGGCGCAAGAGCCTCTTCTGCAAAAATGGCGGCTCATTAGATATCAAATGAGGCTCAGCGATATTCCACGCGTAGCCTCATTTGCATATCTCTGGCGCAAGATCGTGCCAGTGTAGACATAGCCAGGGGTACGTCTACCCTGGCAACTTCTTGCGCAAGAACTGTTTCGCGGAAGAGTTCTTGTGCAAAGAGTCTTCCACAAGAGCGTGTCTACACTGGCATGTGTGGACGCTCTCTTGTGCGAGAAAGCGCTAATGGCCATTTTAACCATAGGGGCTTCTTGCGCAAGAAATTCATGTTGCCTGTCTACGCTGCCCTCTTGTGGAAGAGGGCTTATTCCTCATGGGGAGAGGAACAACTCTCCCGGAAGAAGCCCTGTTTTCCGACGCTGTACTGTACGTTTGCTTGTGCAAGAACGCACGTGCAGTGAAGACAGCCGGTAAGTTTTTGTGCAAGAACAGCTGTTCTTGCGCAAGAAGCTGCCAGTGTAGACATAGCCTAGGTGTGTGGATTACACACAGACAAGACACTTCCTCCTTAGCGGGCTGCAGTTTCCTGCTGCTGCTTCTTTCTGAACATTTGGACCCAGGCCTGCACGGGAGCATTCCCTGGCAGCAAGCCGTGTGTTTTCAGAGGGGAGTTTTGCTGTCAGACACGAGACAAGACGTCCCCATGCAGCGTGGGAATTGTTGTATTTTCACCTTGCCACGGGCCGATCCACCCGGGCGCCACGGGGATAATTGTAGACGAGCCAAAGAGAGATGCTTTGTTGGTAGGGCCTGGCCCTCCGTAGCCTCGCTCACACACCCAGGGTACGTCGAGACTGCAAGCTTCTTTTGAAAGCAACTTTTCCAGAAGAGATCTTCCAAAAAAACATCCTCCGAAAGAGAGCGCCCGCACTGCTGAAGCGCATCGAAAAAGTGATCTGTTTTTTCGACAGATAGCATCCACACTGACTGGACGCTCTCTTGCATTTCAGCTGTGATTGCTATGGACGGAGTGACCACCAGGGCACCTGTGCTTTTTCCTCTTTCCTCCTCTTTCAAAAAAACTCCCTCTTCCGCGTCCACACACACCTTTTTCTGAAAGAACTCTTTTGGCAAAGGCGTTCTTCCTTGTAGAATGAGGTTTACCAATGTCGGGAAAACCCCTGCATGCTTTCGATTTTCTTTCCAAAGAACGCAATAGCAGTGTGGATGCAAGTGACATTTTTTCGGAAAAAAGGCCGTTTTTCCAGAAAAACCCTGCAGTCTAGACACACCTCCAGTGTGACAATACACACTGCCCCATGCGAAACCACATCGGCCTGGCACTCACATACACGCTTTCTCCGACGCCGCACCATCGCTCAGACATTGCGACGTGCCTCTTGTGATTGTACATTGGTAACACACATCCTGCCCCAAACACATGGTCTTGAATAAGTGGGAATCTGGAGCAGACGTGGGGAGGTTATTTCACCTCTGTAACAAGAATGACAAGGGACTTGGAATGGGGGCCAAATGAAGAGAGATTTAAAAGCCTGGTCTGTAAAATCATAACAGGGATGGAGAAAGTGAAAAAGGAAAAGTGATTTACTTGTTCCCATAACATAAGCACGAGGGGTCACCAAATGAAATGAACAGGTAGCAGGTTTAAAACAAACAAAAGGAAGTTTTTCTTCACGCAGCGCACAGTCAACCTGTGGAACTCCTTGCCAGAGGATATTGTGAAGGCTAGGACTTTACCAGGGTTTAAAAGAGAGCTAGATAAATTCATGGTGGATAGGTCCATCAACGGCTATTAGCCAGGATGGGTAGGAATGGTCCCTAGCCTCTGTTTGTCAGAGGCTGGGAATGGACGACAGGGGAGGGATCACGGGATAAGTTCCTTTCTGTTCTGGAGCCGTGAAAACGATTAAAGGGTTAGAAACCTGCCTTGTGGTGAGAGAGTCCAGGAGCTCGATCGATTTAACTTAACAAAGGCAAGGCAAAGGGGTGACTTAATGCAAGTCTGTAAGTTCCAAATATTTACCCGTGGGCTCTTCTGTCCAGGAGACAAAGGGCTAATGCGATCCAATGGCTGGGGGCTGAACAAATTCAGCCGGGAAATAAGGCACACGATTTTACGGAGCGTAAGTAGGCACGGGAACAACTCACCAAGCACCGCGGTGGGTTCTCCCTCCCTGATCGGTTTCAAATCACACCGGGATGTTTTTCGAGCACGACTGGGGGGCTTGTGTTCAACCAGAGGCCACGCGAGATGGTCACAGGTCCCTTCTCGCCTGGGGGTCTGCACGCCTCTCCTCTACATGTGCCTTTAAGCAAGCATCTTCTCCCAGCCCTCCCAACAGTGATGCACTAGTGCACACACATAGACACGCTGCCTTGCACGCAGCTGCAGGTACACTATCACCAGGCCCTGCACCCGCGCCCGCAGCCAGACGTCCCTCTCAGGCAGCAGAGGGGGAACAGAAGGTTTACTGGTTCACAGGGACACCGCGTAGAATTGACGTGGTAGCGCAGGAGCCAGGAGCAGTCAGTACAATCCATCTTGGAGGGAGAGGGGAACCCAGAACCAGGCCCCCTCCCTGCATCCCCCTCCCAGGCTCAGGTTACAGAGCATCTGGACCATTGTCTACGTGCTGGGGCAGCCTCCCTCAGTGAGAGTTACACCTGAAATTCCCATCCCCCTCCAGGCACCGGTGCAGTGCCCAGGGAAACTGAGGCACACGGGGTTACCACAGGACAGTAGAAATCACACGCACCAGAACCGAGCAAACAGAGCAAATACCGTCCCCACTTTTTCACATATGCGAACCCGGTCAGGCACCCAACCCAGTCTGCCTTGGCCTCATCTATGCAGACACATCGCGCACAGGAGTACTCCACAAATACTGGCTCTCATGCTCTGTCTTACGACCCCCCCACAGGTAGTGTTCTCAGCAAGCTGAGCGCTTGGGCGGCCACCCAGGAGAGACTGAAGTGCCGCCCAGCTGAATAGCCCATAGTTGGCAGCATGTCTTTCTACTGGTGGTGCACATCTGCGTATGCCTTGGTGCACATAACAAATTTAATCTACACATAGAATCATAGAATCGTAGTGTTGGAAGAGTACTTAGGAGGTCATCAAGTCCAGCCCATGCCCAAAGCAGGACCAACCCAAACTCAATCAGCCCTGCCAGGGCTTTGTCAAGCCGGGACTTAAACACCTCGGATGTGTCTAGACTGGCCAGTTTTTCTGGAAAATCAACCGCTTTTCCAGAAAAACTTGCCAGCTGTCTACACTGGCCGCTTGAATTTCCGCAAAAGCACTGACTTCCTACTGTAAGAAATCAGTGCTTCTTGCGGAAATACTATGCTGCTCCCGTTCGGGCAAAAGTCCTTTTGCGCAAAACTTTTGCGCAAAAGGGCCAGTGTAAACAGCTCAGATTTGTTTAGCGCAAAAAAGCCCCAATTGCGAAAATGATGATCGGGGCTTTTTTGCACAAAAGCGCGTCTAGATTGGCCACAGATGCTTTTCCGCAAAAAGTGCTTTTGCGGAAAAGCGTCCGTGCCAATCTAGACGCTCTTTTCCGAAAATGCTTTTAACGGAAAACTTTTCCGTTAAAAGCATTTCTAGAAAATCATGCCAATCTAGACGTAGCCCTCTAGGGATGGAGATTCCACCCCTCCCTCGGGAACCCAGCCCAGCGCTTCCCCACCCGCCTAGGGAAATAGCTTTTCCTACTGTCCAACCTAGCCCTCCCCCACTGCAACTGGAGCCCATTGCTCCTCGTTCTGCCACCTGCCCCCACTGAGAACAGCCTCTCGCCAGCCTCTTTGGAACCCCCCTGCAGGGAGACGAAGGCTGCTCTCAAATCCCCCCTCACTCTTCTCTTCTGCAGACTAAACAGACCCAAGTCCCTCAGCCTCTCCTCCTAGGTCGTGTGTTCCAGCCCCCGAATCATTCTGGTCGCCCTCCTCTGGACCCTCTCCAATGCGCCCACATCCTTTCTGTAGAGGAGGGACCAGAACTGGACACAACACTCCAGATGTGGCCTCACCAGAGCCGAATAAAGGGGAATAATGACATCTCTGGATCTGCTGGCAATGCTCCTCCTAATGCAACCTAATATGCCATTAGCCTTCTTGGCTACAAGGGCGCCCTTTCGACTCATCTCCAGCTTCTCATCCACTGTAACCCCCAGGGCCTTTTCTGCAGAACGGCTGCTTAGCCAGTCTGTCCCCAGCCTGTAACTTTGTTTGGGATTCTTCCGTCCCAAGGGCAGGACTCTGGGCTTGTCTTTGTTGAACTCTGCACTAGTTAGGCCTCAGCTGGAGTACTGTGTCCAGTTCTGGGCGCCACATTTCAAGAAAGATGTGGAGAAATTGGAAAGGGTACAGAGAAGAGCGACAAGAATGATTAAAGGTTTAGAGAACATGACCTATGAAGCCAGGCTTCATGAACTGGGCTTGTTTAGTTTGGAAAAAAGAAGATTAAGGGGGGACAGGATAGCGGTTTTCAAATATCTAAAAGGGTGTCACAAGGAGGAAGGAGAAAATTTGTTCCTCTTGGTTACTGAGGACAGGACAAGGAGTAATGGGCTTAAAGTGCAGCAGGGGAGGTTTAGATTGGACATTGGGAAAAAATTCCTAACTGTCAGGGTGGTCAAATATTGGAATAAATTGCCAAGGGAGGTGGTGGAATCTCCCTCTCTGGAGATATTTAAGAACAGGTTAGATAGACATCTGTCAGGGATGGTGTAGACGGAGCTTGGTCCTGCCTTGAGGGCGGGAGGCTGGACTTGATGACCTCTCGAGGTCCCTTCCAGTCCTATGATTCTATGATTCATCAGATTTCTTTTGGCCCAATCCGCCAATGTGTCTAGATCACTCTGGACCCGATCCCTGCTCTCCAACGTATCTACCTCTCCCCCAGCTAGTGTCATCTGCCAACTTGCTGAGGGTGCAATCCATCCCCTCCTCCAGGTCATTAATGAAGATGTCGAACACGGATGGATAAGATGAGAGGGAGCACTGCCCACAGCCTCTCTCTCACACACACAATTACACAAACAGCTGTACACACAATATCTTGCACACACAGTTATCTGGCGGCTGCTTGGCTCATCAGTTTCCCTGGCTGATGAGCCCTGCTCCAGAGGCGATTTCTGCCTGGCGTGTGGAAACACAGCTCTTCCGGTGATTAGCAAGGAGAGAGGAGATCAGCCGGCTCTCCCTGTGCAAACAGAAGGCCAAAGGCGCCTGGAGCCTGCAGGCACCACACAAAGACACAGCCTCCTGCCACCTGCGGTGCTGTTTTCATGCTTGCAATAAGAATCGACTGGCACCGGAGACTGACTGCGTCTCGTATGCCGCATGCATGCAGCTGCGGAGGGCTTGGCTGGGAATAAAGCCAAAGGCAGAGGTAAAGCCCCCTGTGGTTTAGTTGCTGCCAGACTGACAAGTGGCAATTGCAGCCGGAAGCAGATTTTGCATCATGAGAATTTGTACATCAGTGCAGGGCCCGATTCTATAATCAGCCGGGTGAAACAGGCCACGCTCACCGGGCTTTGGGGCAGGTCGGGCTGAATGGTGATCTCAGGAGACTGGTAAGAACATAAGAACGGCCGGACTGGCTCAGACCAAAGGTCCATTTTGCCCAGCGTCCGGTGTACCAACGATGTCCAATACCAGGTGCCCCAGAGGGAGTGAACACAACAGGGAATCCTCAAGTGATCCCTCCCCTGAAGTTTAATTTTAGCCTCTGACAAACAGAGGCTGGGGACCCCATTCCTACTCATCCTGGATAATAAGTATTGATGAACCTAACTTCCATGAATCAATCTAGCTCTTTTTTGAACCCTGTTACAGTCCTGGTCTTCATAACATCCTCTGGCAAGGAGTTCCACAGGTTAACTGTGCACTGCATGAAGAAAAACTTCCTCTGGTTTGTTTTAAACCTGCTACCCATTCAGAATTACCCCCTAATTCTTGTATTACAGGAACAAGTAGACAACTTTTCCTTGTTCACTTTGTCTACAGCAGTCATGATTTAATAGACCTCTGTCCTATCCCCCCTGAGTCTCCTCTTTTCTGAGCTGAAAAGTCCCCGTCTTTTTACTCTCTCTTTATAATGGACCCTTTCCAAACCCCAAATCATTGTGGTTGCCCTTTTCTGAAAACGCCAAGATACACTTTTTGCAATGAGGTGACCACATCTGCATGCCGTATTCAAGCTGTGGGCGCATCATGGATTCATACGGAGGCAGTACGATAGTCTCAGTGCACCTTCAACCTGTGGAACTCCTTGCCAGAGGATGTGGTGAAGGCCAAGACTTGAACAGGGTTCAGAAAAGAGCTAGACACATTCATGGAGGTCAGGTCCATCAATGGCGATTAGCCAGGACGGGTAGGGATGGTGTCGCTAGCCTCTGTTTGTGCGGGGCTGGAAATAGGTGACAGGGGAGGGATCACGTGAGGATTCTCCATTCTGTTCCCTCCCTCTAGGGTACCTGGCATTGGCCACTGTGGGCAGACAGGAGACTGGGCTAGGCAGACCTTATCCTAGCTCCAAGCCCAGAAGAACCAGACAGAGCCCTCAGCATCGGACAGGAGACACCGGCTGGATCTGGACAGACGCAGGGAAGCAATGAGATCCCTCCCAGGGATTAGTGGGACTGCCTTCTCCTGCTGGCATTGTTCATGCAGAGGTCTGGCTGCCCGGAGATGTGAGCCCATCCCCCGCCGCACCCCAGCTAGAAGATCTGCTGCCCTTCACAGCTGCCGCCGACAGCCTGCCCTTTGGAAATGTAGCCTTAAATACACCGCTCGCTCCCTGAGCCCTGGGAAGATTACAGGTGCTGGGCACCTTGCAAAGAGCAGGCCAGATGTCTATTTCCGTGGCTCCGTGCTTCTGTCAAACCTGTGTTGTCCGGCGGCCGGAAGAGATTTACGGAGGCTTAGTGCGGTTCTTCGGCACACCGCGCTACTGGCTGAGGGCTGGGGGGGCTACGGCAGTGTTTGCTGGGGGAGGGAGGGGGAGAAAAGACCGGACTCAGGAGTCCTAGGTTCCCAGCATGGGGTCATAAGAACATAAGAACGGCCGTACTGGGTCAGGCCAAAGGTCCATCTAGCCCAGTGGCCTGTCTGCCGACAGTGGCCAGCATCAGGTGCCCCAGAGAGGGTGGACCGAAGACAATGATCAAGCGATTTGTCTCCTGCCATCCCTCTCCAGCCTCTGACAAACAGGCCAGGGACACCATTTTATCCCTGGGCTAATAGCCTTTTATGGACCTAACCTCCATGAAATTATCCAGCTTCTCTTTAAACTCTATTACAGTCCTAGCCTTCACAGCGTCCTCTGGCGAGGAGTTCCACAGGTTGACTACATGCTGTGTGAAGAAGAACTTTCTTTTCTTAGTTTTAAACCTGCTACCCATTAATTTCATTTGGTGTCCTCTAGCTCTTCTACTTAGGGAACTAATAAATAACTTTTCTTTATCAGCCCTCTCCACACCACTCATGATTTTATAGACCTCTATCATATCCCCCCTCAGTCTCCTCTTTTCTAAACTGAAAAGCCCCAGTCGCTTTAACCTCTCCTCATATGGGACCCGTTCCAAATCCTGAATCATTTTAGTTGCCCATGCCTCGGTGAGGGTGTTTTATTCCTGAGTTCGCCCCGGCTTTGTTTCTGGCAAGTCACCTTTGATCTGTTCTGGGTCCCACATTTCAAGAAAGAGGTGGAGAAATTGGAGGGGGCCCAGTGAAGAGCCATAAGAATGGTAAACGGTCTGGAACCCCTGGGCGGTGAGGGAAGACTGAAAGAACTGGGCTTGTTTGGCTTAGAAAAGAGAAGACTGAGCCCCTGATCTACACGGAGGCTTTATTTCGAAATAACGCCCCTCAGGTGGAATGAAGAAGCGGAGCATCCACATGACCACACCCGTTACTTCGAAATAGCGGGCTGCTTATTTTGAAATCTGGACTCCTGCTGTCCTTGGGGAATCACGCTCATTTCAAGGGCGTTATTGTGAAATAGCGGCTGTGTGGACACGGCGGGGCCGCTATTTCGAAATAATGACTCCCCAGAGTTATTTAAACTAATGAATCCCCAGTGCTCCCTGGGGCGCTAAGTCGAGGTAGCACATCCACATTAAGAGAGCCTGCTTCAGATTAATGTCGTGGCTTCCCGTAGTGTGGACATGCTATTTCGATTTGGGGAGTTATTAAATCCATTTTAGTTATTTCCAAATAGTTTCCTAGTGTAGACATGGCCTGAGAGGGGTGTGACGGCGAGTCGGGGTTCCTTCAATCCTGCAGCCCCGTAGCAGCAAGAACAGACTCTGCCAGCCGGTAGAACAGAGGGAGTTTATTGCTTCTCCGGGATACAGCACAGCACAGACGTGATGGCTGTGTCTAGACTGGCAAGTTTTTCTGAAAACTCAGATGATTTTGCGGAAAAACTTGTCCAGCTGTCTACACCGGCTGCTTGAATTTCCAGAAAAGCACTGACGATCTCCTGTAAAATCATCAGTGCTTTTCCGGAAAAACTATGCTGTTCCTGTTTGGGCAAAAGTCTTTTTCCGAAAGACTTTTGCGCAAAAGGGCCAGTGTAGACAGCATAGAACTGTTTTCCACAAAAAAACCCCGATCACGAAAATGACAATCGGGGCTTTTTTGTGGAAACCGCGTCTAGATTGGCCACGGACGCTTTTCCGCAAAAAGAGCTTTTGCGGAAAAGCATCCTGCCAATCTAGACGTGCTTTTCCGAAAATGCTTTTAACGGAAAACTTTTCCGTTAAAAGCATTTTGGAAAATCGTGCCAGTGTAGATGTAGCCGATGTGTCTACAGGAGTCAGGGCCAGGATGCCTCAGCCCCCTTGAGATGGGGTCGCTGGGCCCCTAGATTCCAGCCCCCTCCTTAGTCTGTTTCCTTCATGGTTCCAGCCCAAGACTCCTCGCTCCCAGACCCTGCCCCAAACCAGGTGTTCGTCTCCACCTCCCTCCCTTTGTCTCTCCCCTGGGGAAAGAGCCTTGTTATTAGGTGGGCTAATCCACATGTGGGTGAGTCAGTGGGAATCGCACAGCGCAGCGCAGGGGGACCCTGGGTTACAAAGCAGACAGCACCCATACTATGTCACAAGGGGACAGGATACCAATTTTCAAGTACCTAAAAGGGTGTGACAAGGAGGATGGAGAAAAATTGTTCTCCTTAAGCTCTGAGGACAGGACAAGGCGCTATGAATGGGCTTACCTTGCAGCAAGGAGGATGAGGTTGGACCTTAAGAAAAACTTCCTATCCAGGTGGTGAAACACTGAAATCAATTGTCAGGGGGAGGGGAGGGGGAGATGTTGTGGAATCCCCAACCCTGAAGATAGTTAAGAGCAGGTTGGACAGACATCTATTAGGGATGGTCTAGACGGTGCTTGGTCCTGCCATGAGGACTCAGAAAGTAGCGAGTGGCCTATATGGCTGAATGTAGGGGGCTTGGATGAAGGATTCTCAGGAGGGTCCATCCCTCATTACTATTTTATCTTTAAAAGAGTCAAGACAAAATCAGACCCAGGCCGGAGCCACCAGAGAGCCTCCATGACCCCAAGACAGTGGATGGAATTCAGAGCTTGTGCCAAGGGGTATCACGCCAGTGCCGCTCGCTTCGGTCCTGGTGCCACTTGCTTCGGCAGCACCAGGCAGATTCCGCCGCTCAACTGCAGCCACCTCTGGGGCGGAGCGCAGCAACTGTTTCACAGCCCGGCGCAACGGCCATTCTGCAGTGGGCAGAGCGGAGCAGAACCCCTCCCCCCCGGGAATGTAAGCAGTCGGTGTTGGCATGTCCCCTGCGGGGATCTGAGAAGGAGACAAGAGCGAGATGAAGGAGCCTGGTGAGGAAGCGGGAGAAAATGCCAAGGGAGCCGTAATATATGGAAAAGGCAATTAAGAGCCAAAGAAACAAGAAAGCGAGAAAGCAAAAGGTAACTGACTAGAAAATTAAAATTACTCAGCTACAGAGAAATATATCTAATGACTTCAGCTCAGCGTGCTCCTGGGGGACCAGGCTGGGCCTGCTGGGGAACAAAGGAGACAAGGACCAGGGGGGCAAGGAGTCGAGACCCAAGTGTCCCCAGAGAACTTTAGCTTTTCTCCCCGAGGGAGACAGATCCCAGGGCAGCAGGTGCCGGGGGGAGTGAGAAGGCACCGGGGGGAGTGAGCAGGCGCCAGGGGGGAGTGAGCAGGCGCCGGGGGGGGGAGTGGGCGTCGCCTTGTCCGAGGGAGACCAGGGGGCCTCTGATGCCGGCAGTGCTAGGCCATCGGGGCAGGACACAAACGCCACTGGGCAGAGGCAGAGCCACCGTGGCTGTTCCTGGAGTCCGGCTGGTGCCACAAAGCAGGGTCGCACCATCTCAAGGCTTCCCATGCCCCAAAGTGCTCTCAGGGCTCCGGCATCCGTATCCTGCCCGCTGTGCCCCGCCCCGATGCCCCCGCCCCAGCTGCATTGCCATCATTTAGTTGACCCGTCTCTAAGGTGCCTCCCTCTATCTATTGATAGATCTATCCCTATACACCCCATCTATCTATTGATCGATCCCTAGACATCCCATCTATCAATATATCTATCCATCTATCAATCTATCTATCCCTATACACCCCATCTATCTATTGATCGATCCCTAGACACCCCATCTATCAAACTATCTATCCGTCTATCGATCTATCTATCCCTATATACCCCATCTATTGATCTATCTATTGATCTCTCCCTATACACCCCATCTATCTATGATTGATTGATCTATCTATACTCATGCATCCCATCTATCTATCTATCTATCTATCTATCTATCTATCTATCTATCCCTGCACACCCTATCTATCTATCTATCTATCTATCTATCTATCTATCTATCTATCTATCTATCTATCTATCTATCTATCTATCTATCTATCTATCTATCTATCTATCATGTTTGTCACCTTCACCATTATGGCTTCCAACCCCCCCATCTCCTGTGCCACGGCTGTACTGCTCCGGAGAGGTGTCCTAACCAGGACGGGCCAGGAGGAGGGATCCGGAGACTATCAGCACCATGCTGGCTTCAGCGAGCCCCAGCGTCCCCTGAGAGGTCAGCGTGTTCCCATCCTTTTCCTTCTGGGATGGGCCTTTACCAACAAGAGCGACATCTCCAGCTCACGTCTACTCTTGTCCCCCGCCCGGTTCGTCCCGCCTTCCGCTCCGTCGCAGCGACCGTCACGCAAGCCGGATTCTTCCTTCTCGCGACTCGCTTCAGCCTCAGGGACCACGCGATGTTCTTAACCGACCGCCTGGCTTCAGCCTTTACACTGCCGACACGTTGCCTGTTTTCCCTTCTCTCGCCATCTGTACCGGGCCGGGGCCGCTAACGATCCAACCCATGACCAAAGCCAGTGGGGAAGCCTGGTCGCGTGCCGGGTGAGGCCTGTTGCACGCGTGCTCGAAGAAGAAACGGTTCGCGGGTCGGTTGCCAGGGCGCGAAGCCTGCCGAGGTCTCTGCTTACCAAGCGCTGGCCTTTTCTAACACCGGTTAATGTTGGACAGCGACTGGGCCCTGAGCCCGAATATCCCATGTAAATCACTACAGCCGCCTTCTCGCCTCAGGGCTTTGGGATTCCTTGTCCCCGTCCCTCCCCGGGCCCACGCTGCCTCCCCCCGGGCCTCCCACTGCTCTGCCCTCCAGCCCCGGGTTCTCTAGCCCAGGGCGAGGAACCGCTTTTGGGTCGGGGGCCGTTGCCCCTCAGAAAAATCAGTCGGGGGCCGCACACGAGTGAGAAGCAAAAACCTCACAGAGGTGCCCCCGGCTGAGAAGGGGAGAGACGCTCGCCATGTTCCCCTCACACACCAGAGCCTGGGGGGCCGGGGTGAGTAGATTTTGTGAGCAGCAGCACGGGCTCCCCAATGCCGGGGGGGGCCCTAAACCATGGGGGCTGGATCCAGGCAAACCAGTGGTTGCATCCAGCTCCCGGACCTTAGGTTCCCCACGCCTGCTCTAGTCATTAGACAAGCTTTATCCAGACACTGCCTGCCCCCTCCGTCCCTCCCCAGCCCCCCTCAGCGCCTCTTGGGTGTTTTCTCCCCCTTCTTCCAGAGCCGGGGCTGCCCCACCCCAAACCAGACACTTAAACCAGGCTGGTTCTCCTCAGGCTTGGCCCTTTGTCCTCGGCATTCCCCCTGCATCGTGCCTCAGTCGACCTCTGGCCTGTTATCAGAGCCCCCTCTCAGCGCCGCGGGGTCCATGGCCCCCTTGGATCCCTCCAGAGCACTGTGCCAGGAGAGAACCCCCAGGCCTGCATGTCCCCCCCCTCCTACCCGCTTCTGCCCTTCCGTAGTGGTTGCCACTCGGCTGGGGTTCGTCTTAGACGGGGCCTGGTCCATTTTCCAGCTGTGCCCAGGTGCACTGCCCCAGCTCCCCTTCACCCTGTCCGTGCCAGTGGGGGTTACGCCCTGACACCAAGGGGCGGGGAGTCCCCGGGGCCCTGCACTCCTGCCCGCAGCCAGACGGGCCTCCCAGCCGGCAGGGAGAACAGAAGGGGTATCGGTCCACAGGGACTCAGCGTAGCACAGACTTGTCAGCACAGGAACCAGGAGCAGTCAGTAGAATCCATCTGGGGGGGAGAGGGACCTAGGAAGTAGTGCAGGGCCCAGGGAAACTGAGGCACGCTCGCAGGGTTACTGCAGAACAGTAGGAATGACATGCAACATAACAAAGCCAGCACAGCGAGCACCATCCCCACTTCATCACACCCTCGTCACCCCCCCCTCCTCGCGGGGAGTATCTGGGGGCAGGTCTAAGCATTCCAGGGCAGCTGCTGGACACAGCTGGTGCTTAGGATTCTCTTGGTGCTGCCTCGTGTCGCCTTCCTGGGTGTCCACAAGCGGGTCCCGCTCAGCTCGGCGCCGAGGAGAGCGTGTGCCGGGGTATTCGTGGCGCCCGAGCCGTGCAGTCCCCATCACCGCTCCCCCATTCTCTGCAGCCCCTAGGAGCTCCGGCGAGCCGCACCGGCACCAGCGAATGCCAGCTCCCTGCGAGCGGTCTGCAGCACAGGCCGAGTGCCAGACGCCAGCTGCAAACCTCCCCGCCCACCACACTCCCTGCCCGTCCACCGCAGTGCCCGGCCCCGCTTCGGGGCTCCGGTGCCGGGCTCCCCTCCCTCACCGAGCCAACGCTGGATCCCAGGACTAGCTGCTCTACGGAACAAGGCGTGATCCTGTGGAGACTAACTGTATCGATATACGTATTGTAGAACCATAGAGTACTAGGAGCAACAGGCCCAGAGGGTCAAATAGAAAGCCCCCCCTTTTTCTGCTGTATATTTGACCCTCTTGGCCTCTTGCTCCATATTTGTCATCTGAAGAAGTGGGCTGTGCCCACCAAAGCGTGATACCGTCTCTGTATTTTTGTTAGTTGAAGGTGCCCTAGGACTGCTCATGGTTTTCAAAGTTACAGGCTAACCCGGCCGCCCCTCGGGTGCGCTACGGAACAGCCAGGAAGGGCGTCTCGAAACGTAATGCCTGCATCCCATCCTGAGCTGACGCGTGCCCACGCAGTACGGGAGTCGTTGAAAACCCGCCTGCCCCCCGGTTTTGTTGAGTTTTCTATTTTTATAGTCGCGCTAATCTGGAGCATTTCACAAGCGCCACGCTGATCAAGGCCGGTAGGCGATTCTATTGCTGTCCCATTACTATCAAGCATGGCATTTCTATCCATAGCGACTCAAAGTACAGCTTGATTCATTTAATATTTTGACGCAACTCTTTCACACCCAGGGTCACATGCCTGCCAGCGAAACCCACTCTGATCTTCTTGTATATTCGGTACCCTAGAATTATCATGTCCCGTTGATGATGATCCTTCTACTGCATTTGTGGGATGCTTATTATATCGATATCCTGAGTTAACACCAGGCACTCAAGTTTCTTGCTATTTAGATGTCTAGCATTTGTAAACAAGCACTTACCAAATGTGTCGCTTTTCAGCTGTCTTTCCTTATGTGAGGCGACTGAATGGAATTCTTTTTCAGCTGACTGCTTCTCTTCATACCTGGACTGGATCAAATTCTACCCTCACCTCTTCACGAGGCTATAGCGAATCCTTGTCCTGCCATGAGGGCAGGGGACTGGACTTGATGGCCTCTCGAGGTCCCTTCCAGTCCTAGTATTCTAGGATTCTTGTGTGATAGGACTGGAATGGGTGTCTGGCTGGTGAGTCTTGCCCACATGCTCAGGGTTTAGCTGATCGCCATATTTGGGGTCGAGAAGGAATTTTCCTCCAGGGTAGATTGGCAGAGGCCCTGGAGGTTTTTCGCCTTCCTCTGTAGCATGGGGCACAGATCACAGCTGGAGGATTCTCTGCATCTTGGGGGCTTCAAAGTATTTGAAGGCTTCAATATCTGAGATCTAGGTGAGAGGATTATTCTAGGAGGGATGGTGAGATTCTGTGGCCTGTACTGTGCAGGGGGTCAGACTAGATGATCATAATGGTCCCTTCTGACCTTAAAGTCTATGAGTCTATGAGTCTATGAGGCTGGGATTGTGGGGCCGCTTTGCCCCCTTAACTCCCCAGCCTGGGCTGTGTCTCCCAACGCTTTGCTAGTGACCAGTAGCAAATTCCTCCAGGCACTGCGATCACTCAGGACACCCCTGCACGGAGCCCCACGCCCAGCGAGATGTCATGACTGCTCCTGGAGCCCTCATGGACCACACCGAGAAAGGCACCCGCCAAATTCCTCCAGCACCAGCCTTGTAACTCGGGAATATATGGTCTTGTGCTGCTCAAGGCGATGAGTGCAAATGTATGAATGGGTTCATCACTTCGTCAGGTCCCTACAAAACGTCAGGTTCCACGAAAACGTCTTGCGCAAGAGCGCGTCCACCCTGCAAAAGCGCATCGAAAATGCGGCGCGCTTTTGCGCAAGAGAGCATCCAGACTGCACGGATGCTCTCTCTCGCAAGGAAGCTCGGATCGCCATTCACAGGATGGCTTCTTTCTTTTGCACCAAAAAACCCTGCTTCCCATCCATGCACGCCTTTTTGTGCAAGAGCCCAGCCCAAAAAACAAAAATAGCAGCACAATTGGGGGCGTGTGTGCATGAGGATTGATGCGGGGAGTGCTGGGCTGCCTCACCCCCGCCCCCCCGGAGTTTCTTCAGGGCCCTCCAGTTTGGGAACCCATGGTCTAGACAGTGCTTGGTCCTGCCGTGAGGGCAGGGGATGGGACTCGCTACCTCTCAAGGTCCCTGCCGGTTGTAGAGTTCTAGGATTGTATGATTGTTGATGGGACATGGATATCCACCAGCCTTTGTTGCTGGAGCAATCACCAGACACTTCAGGCAAACTCGCTGCTAAAGCCAAACATCCGGAGACGTTTATGACGACACAAATAGATTGTCCAGGGTTGTACGTCATGGGCAAAAGGAGTTCGTTACTGTGACGTAGTGGGGGGTACCTTGCTGGTGGCTATGCTGGGCAGTGGGCTGTGGGTGACCTCCACTGGCTGCAGCACGGCCCAGCAGGGCAGGGGGTGAGTCGTTATGCAAGGGGGCTTCGAACCTGTCCGACCAGTTATCTCCCAGGGAGCGGAACAATGGGAAGAAGGGGGGGTGGAGCCCTGGCTGGGGACAGGTCTGGGAATGAGTTAGTTTCTGTCTGGGAAGCAGGGGAGAAGGAGCTAGGGAGGGGGCTGGGATTGTAGGGCCCAGCCACCCCCCATCTAAAGGGGGGCTGAGGCATCCTAGGCCTGCCCTGTAACCGGATTACATCTGTGCTGTGCTGTATCCTGGAGAAGCAATAAACTCCCTCTGTTCTACTGGCTGGGTGAGTCTGTTCGTGCCACTACGGGGGTGCAGGAGGCGGGGGACCCCGACGCGCCGTCACAGTTATCAAAAGAGAAGAAAAGCGAAGCAGGCAGTCTGAACCCTCAGCCCACTATGGGGGTTGGTCACGCTCCTTGCGGCTGTCTCTGGGAGCGATATCTGGAGGATTCCCCCTCTTACTGCATGTGACAGCCCCCCCACATCTCATCACGTCCTAGGCGCTGGCCTATCTAGAGAGAATGGTGGGGCTTAGCAAATCAGGACTGCTCCCAAGATCTCACAAGGACTGCGCTGGAGGCAAGATCACAGTAAGATATAAACAGGGGTGACACGGTGCTCCCTGAAGGCGTAGAGCGTCACCCCTCACCCCTACGCCCTCCCGGAGGGATGCCCCTGTCTGAATCACATGCTCCTCCGCAGCTTTCCCCCAGCCCTTGGTTTAAAATCTTCTCTGCCCCCTTTTTAATTGGACCCAGCAAGAATCTGGTTCCGTGTTGGTTCCGCTGGCTCCCGTCCATCCTGAACAGGTGCCTGAAAGTCTCCCCAGTTCCAGACAAACCTACCCCCTCCTGCCTACACCATCGTCTCCTCCGCGTGTTGAGACCCGGCATCATGTCCTATCTCCCTGGCCCTGCGCGTGGGATTGGAAGCATCCGGACTTTGCCCCTGACACCAGAAATGTTGGTGCTTCTGTGCAGATCAGCATGGTTATTAATTATATACTTGTTCCCATCACACCAGAACTAGGGCTCATCCAATGACATTAATAGGTTTAAAGCACACACAAGGCAGGATCTCTTCATGCGGTGCCCAGTCAACCTGCGGAACTCCTCGCCAGAGGATGTTGTGGAGACCAGGACTTTAACAAGGTTCAAGAAAAGAGCTAGATAGATTCATGGAGGTTAGGTCCATCGATGGCGATTAGCCAGGCTGGGCGGGGATGGTGTCCCTAGGTTCTGTTTGCCAGGGGCTGGAAAAGGGTGACAGGGGAGGGATCAGGCGATGATTTTTTGTTCTGTTCGTTCTCTCTAGGCACTTGGCATTGTCCACTGTGGGCGGATAGGGCACTAGGCTGGATGGGCCTTTGGTCTGACCCCGTCTGGCCGCTCTGATGTTGTTATGTTTATACATTAAGGCAGCCTCTGAAATCCCCGCACCGGGAGTAACGGAGCTCTCAGGTTTCATGGGGCATGAACATCAGAGTGGCCACACTGGGTCAGCCCAAGGGTCCATCCAGCCTGGTGTCCTGTCTTCCCAACGCCAGGTGCCCCAGAGGGAGTGAACCGCTCAGGGAACCATCCAGTGATCCCTCCCCACCCCCATTCCCAGCCTGACCCCCTCCCTGCCCAACCCGGCTACTAGCCATCGCTGGGCCTGTCCCACCCATCCATCGCTATCGTGAGCAGCAGGGGCGGTGAGCCCGGGCGTGTCGGATGGCCGGTAGCTCTGCCCGCTGCGGGAAGAGAGGCCGCGCTGCTCCCTGGCCCGCTCAAGCCGCACCAGGACGCGACGACCTCTGGTCTGAAATCTCTCCCCCTCCCACCCCCACCCCCCGCTTTGGCTGGCTGCGGCTTGGCACCTGCGTTTCAAGGTCCCCAGGGAGGGAGGCTGGAGGCTGCCTTTGTGCTGCAGCCCACCTGCGTGGATGGACTGCCAGGGAGTTCATTAAAAGGGCCCTGGGGCGGCTTTGGAGCAGCTCCAAGCCAGCAGCCGCGGCTGGGTAGGGAGAGCGCGTGGAGAGGCGGCAGCGCATCCGGCAGCGCGTCTCTGGCCTGGAGGGGGGCGGGGAGATGGATTCCTCATTGCTAGGTACCCGGGTCCTCCCTCACCCCGATACAGAGGCAGCAGCCCAGGGAGGGGGGGCGTGGCGTGTAACCGTGGTGCCCGGGCTCACCGGTTAACCGTGCCCACGAGTACCTGGGCACTTCCCTATTATCCGGTTACATCCAGGAGCCACGGATTCCTCCTTGCCTGCCCCATATGGGCCAAGAGCGGCTGTTCTTCCCCACCGCTGCTCAGCGAGAGCGAGGTCCCCACCCTGCCACGGAACGCCACGCGTGGCACGGACCACAGGTGAGAAGGGACCCGCAGGACCCTTTGCCCATGACCCGCACGCAGCTCAGGAGCCAGCTTAGAGCCGGGAGGCGGGCAGGTTGGAAGCGGGCTGAGATCCAGCCGCCTGTTCCACACAGGCCGTTTTGAAACAAAAAGGAGGGCGGAAGCCGGGGAGCGGAGCAGCCGAAAGGTGCACGGTGCCTTGCAAGATTGATGGCCCTGGGGGTTTCATTTGCGCGCCACCACAAGACAAACAGATGAGGTTTCAGTACAGCAAGTCCAATTAATCAGGACTTTGACAGCTGTGACGCTGGGCATTAATTCCCTCCGCAGTCAGCCGGGGGGGGACAATAATTACATTTTCCCCATAAATAAACACATCTGAACACGGAAGGTCCCCGCCGCCTGCCGAAATATTTCCTAATTGCAGCCCCGAAAATTGCTCCGCTAATTGCAAAAATATTTCCACCCGCCCACCGGTTGCGTCATGGAAAATCCAGGCGCCCGGCTTGACAAAGGGTTTCAGAGTTGGGAACAGGGTGGAGGCTAGACCCGCCAGCCAAGGGAATTGTATCCGGCTCTTTTCCCGTGTGGTCACTGTCCCAGGAGCGCTCCCCAGCAGAGCTGGGCTCCTGGGGGAGTCAGTGGGGTTGGTGTCGACCGTCGGTAGTTGCTTTGGAGTCGGCAGGGCCAGATTCTCCGTGATGTAAAACAGCGTCACGCCATTGCGGCCAGGTGAAGGCCTGGGCCAAGACCCATCGTCCAGTCTTCGAGCGAAATGCTGCAGCTTTCTTAAGGAGACTGCTCTCTCCCCAGGCCCAAGGGTGGGGGGTGAGGGCCCAGTTGGGGCAGGCAATGAGGCCCCGCCCCTTCCACCAGAGACCCTGCCCCTTCCAGAACTGCCCCCCCCCCGGTGGAGGTAAGCCCAGCCCCCACCTCAGGTTATTGCCCGCAGCCCTAGCAGGTGACCTGGCTCCACTCTTACCATGTGACCAGAGAATAAGGGGCAGCCAGGAAAAACAGCGTGAATCTTCTTGGCCGGCTGGGGTGCTGGGCAGCTTCACCGCAGCGCCATCAGACGGCGGGTAGCGTAGGCAGTTTTGGGAAGGCAATGCCTCCCCTTGCCTGTGTTACCCACCGCCCATGCCCGGGCCCCTGCGTGACAGAGATCTGCACGCACCCCGTCCCATGCAACCAGGGGCGCATGGGGTGCTCGGTTTGTGCAGCCGTTACTTTGTGTGATGGTCTCCATCCTGCCCCATCTGTTACGACACTGGGCTCTGTGCGTGAGAGAACCAGCGGGCCTCTAGCCGTGGGCCCCTTCGCAAGATAAAAGCCCTACTACTGCTGCCAGCGGCCGTAAGATATACAGAGGGAGGAGAGTCCAGGCGTGAGGGGTGCAGATCCAGGTTCCGTGTCCCGCTCTGCTGCAGGCATCCTGTGTGAGCCAGGGGATGTCACTCAGGGTACGGCTACACTGCTAAAAAGACCCAATGCTGCTAGTTGGGGTCACGTGATGGGGCGAAACATAGCAGCCTAGCTGTTCGGTCTCAGATCCTGGGCCCCAGGGTCCACCCTGCTGTTCCGAGCCCTGCTCAGTTGACCCAGGCCCTGAGACTTGCTGGTGGGGGAGTCAGGTTTTGCAGTGTCTCTCCGGGCCTCAGTTTCCCCCATCCCTAAAATGGGGCTACCAGCACTGCCCGGCCTCGCTGGAGTGTTGTCAGGGTAAATACAGCAGAGGCTGGGAGATGCACAGATACTAAGGCATCGGAGCCCGATAGGGACCTCAATTAACGGTGACGTGGAAGTGTGGAGGGGGTCTCTGGATATGAGGCCTCATCCTGGAAGCATGAGCCAGGGGCGTGGCTGAGTTACGGAGCAGCTGGGTCCACTCTGCTAGTGAGACCTCGACCAGGGCCCCCCTTTTCTGTCTCTCTGGGCATCTCCTGGTGTCATGGCATCCTCCCTTCTCAGGCTGAGCAGCTAGGGAATTCAGGCTCTGCAGGGCTCTGTGCGGGGGGGGGGGGGGGGGGCATGGATGGGACTCTCATTCCCTCACAAGGCTAGCTGGATGGTTCATTCAAGAATTCAGTCTGATCTCATTTGAATGGACCTCTATGTCACATGACATTGTGTCTCTACCCTGATTGGATGAGTGCAAGCTGGCTGTAGCATTCCTTGTTAATATGTAATATGGTAGCATCAGGTGCTGGCCACAGAGCTGTCTAAGCCCCTGCGACATCACCACTAATGTTCCCTGAATCTTTTCCATCCCTGTGCAGAATAAATTTTGTTATGTGCACACAGGCAGGTGCAAATGTGCACCACCAATAAAATAAAACTTATCTGTGTGCACACTGTTAATCAGCTGGGCAGCATTTGAACAACCACACAAGAGCCCAGCTTCCAGAGAATATTGGTCACCCCTATTTTTAGCCACTCTAGCCAGATCAAAGCGAACATGGGGAGGAAGAGGCTATACCTCCAATTTCAGGGCGGAGACACCCTGGAAATCCCAGCTCCCAAGAGCTTCCCCTCTAAATGGACTAAGGTTGGAGGCAAGGAAGTATTAGAATCCCATTTTACAGATGGGGAAACTGAGGCCAGGATCGCTTATGGGCAGGATTCTCAGAAGTGCTCAGTGCTGCACTAATTCTGCTCTCCCGGGGAGGAGAGTGAGTCCGAGGTCTGAGCACTCGTGAAAGTCTCCCACTGACGGCGTGATTGGGGGATGAAATTTAATAAAGACACTTGCAAATTACGAGACGCACAAAGGGCCAATCAGATGCACCACAACAGCAGGGGATGTTACTGGCAGGGGCTTGAGGGGTTATAGCTTATTCCACCCGGCGGAGTGGTGCAGGTGCAAAGTATCTACGACTGGGGTGTAGTAACAGGTGTGTGGCGTGCAAAGACCCACCCAAGTGGAGAAACCCACCCAAGTATTGCATCAGTGCCGGGTGCTGCAGATCAGGGAACATGCAGACCAACTGGAGAGTCTGGCGGAGAGCTAGAACAATGCCAGCAGGTGAGATACCTTGCCCTGGGAGGAAAGGTGAGGAAGCAGCAGGACCCCACTGGGGTGTGTTTATATAACCCTGCCAGGCAAAATCAAACCGGGGCCCTCCGGAGCTTGGTGCACGAGTCTCTACTGCACGAGCTAAACACCAGCTGCCTGGCACCTAAAGCTGTAAAGCAGACTCACTATTCTCTCGGTGTGGGCAATACTTTCTGTTGGGGGGAGCACTCCAAAATTTTGGTGAGTGGTTGAGGGCTGCACTTCTGCAGGGGGTGCAGGGTTGGGGTTGGAGGGTGGGTGCAGAAGAGAGCAGAGGATAAGGCATTGGGGTGCAGGAGAGGGTGTGGGGTCTGAGAGTGAGTTTGGGTGAAGGAAAGCCCCCCCGCACCCAACGCAGAAAGGCAGATGGAGATGCTCTGAGTCCCGGACTGCGGGGTGGATTGAAAGGCTTGGAAGGGATCTTACCTACCCCTGCTGAAAGTGGTCTCGGTGCCGCTGGATGGGATAGTACCACACCCAGGTGGGTTCCGTCTACACTGCAGTGGGGACAGCATGTGCAGCCCAGCCTGCTGGGGCAGAAGCAGCCTGCTGAAATGAGCAGCGTGGCTGTGGTGGCAAAGGCTAGCCTAGGCCTCAGTTTCCCCATCTGTAAAATGGGATCATAAAACCCCCTCGCCTTGAGTGAGCGCCTGGGATCCTGGAGGGGATTATGCTCTTGTTAGCTAGCTGGGGCCACCTAGCTTCCCGCCGCCTCCCCAGGCTGCAATCCCTCCCACCCGCCTCCGAACCAGGTGCTGAACTCCACTGCCGCGTCTGAGTTCTGAGCCGAAACGGCGAGCGCCATCTTTGCGCCACCCTGGCTTGCTACGGCCGGAGCCCTTAGCCAGGGCAAGAGGAGCCAGGGTGTGTTTCTCTGCCCAGCCTCTCCTCCAGGGCATCCTCCCCTTTGCCCCCCAACCAGCGTCCTCTTCAGGGCAGAGGCGTTTCACCGGTGCCGGGCCTGGCCGAGTAGCACGACCAGGAGGGGAAGACGGCAGCTTTTCCCGGACCAGCGCCTGGTGGCGAGCGAGACGTCGTGGGCGAAAGGAACCAGGTGGGGCATTCCAAGGAAAAGATGCCACAGCAAGTCCCCTGGGGGGCAAACCCACCAATTCAGGTGCTAAGAGCAGACGTCTCTTATCCGTCCCTGGCTTCCGTCGCATACCTGCTCTCAGCCCCCAACAGCGTTTCAAATCTCACTGATTATTTCTCTGTGCTCTCCCCGCCCCACATGCTATAAAAACGCAGGAGGGGGGTTGGGGCGCCAGGCTTCTGCCGCTGTGGCCGGCGGGGGTGTGAGGTTTGAGGATTCACCCTCCTAGCTGTGGGGGACCGGGGCTTTAGACTATGTGGGGGGACACTGGGGCTTCTGCCCCACGGGAAGTGCCAAAACTCAGAGCTTCTGCCCCATGGATTTGATAATATTCCCCAGAGCTTTGCTCTGGACAGCTCCGGCTGAATTCTAAGCCCGTGTTCCCGTCAATGTCCAGGGAATCCGTCGCTAGGACTCATGTTGATTGAACTCAATTCGCCTCTACCCTGAAATCCGTGCTGAGCTGGGTGCAGACTGAGCGAATTGAGCCAGCGGGATCTAGGGTTGCCAAATACTTTCACAAAAAATACCAAACATGGTGGGGAAAAAATGGGTGGAGGAAAAAAAAAAAGAAAAGACAAAACGGGAGGTCAAACTTGTTGAGCAAAAAAAACCGCACCAAAGAAAAAAGTCACTGCGCCTTTAAACCCCCATGCTCCCTGCTCCCTCCACCCCCACCAGATGCAGCAAGGGAAGAATGTCTTAAGCAGCCTTCCATCCAAGAAAAACAGAAAATACCGGACATTTTACAGGTCTGGTATTTTATTTTATTTTTTAACCGTACAGAGGTTGCAAATACTGGACTGTCCAGGCCAATACCAGACACCTGGCAATCCCTTCCCATCTGCCCTGACACTGGCCCTCTCTCTAGGGCCGGGAGAGCGCGTCTACACCGCAGGGCAAAAGTCGAATGAAGCGATGCAACTTGAGAGACGTCAATTGCATCGCTGAAGTCGAAGTAGCTGTCTACGCAGCAGGAAGTCAAAGGGAGAACGCGCTTCCTCCACCTTCCCTCGTGCCTCATGAAACAAGGGTTACAAAGTCCTCCAGCTCACCATTACTTCGAAATAACGGCTGGTAGTGTAGACACGTTCGTGGTTATTTCGGCGTAACGTCAGCTACTCCGAAATGACGCTGCTGTGTAGACGTACCCGGAGTGTCCCATCTCCCTCTTCCCTTCCCTTCTGATCCTCACCGATCACGCAGGAATCTGGGGCCAGCCGAGAGACGGGCTGTTTAAACAGCTGAGCCTGAGGGCTGTTCACTGCACCCCCAGACTTCCACCTTCTTTCCCAGGCACTTTGGGATCCCGGTGGGGAATTTCCAACTCAGATCGGAGTCAACTCTGGGTGGGAAGCTTTTTTTTAAACCAAACCAAACAAAATAAAGTGGAAGGTGGAAGCGTTTCGCCTTTTGCCTGCCTTCCCTGATGGGAGGTTAATGCCTCGGTCGTTTCCTGTCTGTTAAGAAGGGATGTGCCTGGATTATATAAACTTGAATTCAAATTAACTTTCAATTTAGCGGCTTTGTGGGAGTGCGTGGGGGGCAGGCGGCAGTCACAGATCTGGGCCGGCAGAAGGAAACAATTTTTTGCCTCTGCTCTGCAAAGGACGATACAGAGTTGGCAATCCCTAGAGAAGATCTTCAAAGCCATGAAACTTTGATCTCTAAGCTCTGGTTTGTACTCCGGTCTTTATTTTGAAATGACCCCCCTTAAGTTGAATTAATAAGCGGCGCGTCCACACTCTCAAGCCCGTTATTTCGAAATCTGGACTCCTGCTTTCCTCAGGGAATCACGCTAATTTCAAAAGTTATTTCGAAAGAGCGGTCGTGCAGACGCTCCGGTGCCGCTATTTCGAAATAACGACGCTCCAGAGTAATTCAGCCTCATTCCTCCCCAGTGCTCCCTGGGGTTCTAAGTCGGGGGAGTGCGTCCGTAATAACAGAGCCAGACTAATGTCGAGGTTTCCCTGTAGCGGGGACAGGCCATTTTGAATTTGTTATTTTGGGAGCTATTCAATCAATCGTAGTTATTTCAAACCAGTTTCCTAGTGTAGACATGCCCTAAGCCAGCGGTCCCCAACCTTTCGGGGCTGCCGGGTGCCCAGGGGCGGGGCCGCTCACATGCCACGTGTCCAGGGGCGGGGCTGCACATGCGCCACGCGCAGGGCCGGATTAAGAGGGGGCCTAGCCAGGCAGCTGCCCGGGGCGCCTGCTGGCAGCTGTAAGGGGCGACGTGTGCCCGGCCGCGTGACGTCCCTTAGAGCTGTCATCAGGGGACCATTGCCCTAAGCAAAGGTGTGGGTGGGCAATGCTAGGGGAGTGCTTGTCTGTTGGTTAGCCAAGTTAGGAGAGAGAAAGAAAGAAAGATTCCAAGGCCAGAATGGACCATTTTGATCAACTGGTTTGACCTCTTGTATAATACAGGCCAGTGAAGTGGGAATGGGCAGATATGGGGGGGGGGGGAGAATTCCCCGCACATCAGCCTGAATAGCAGAACCAATTTACTATGGTTGTGTGTGCCCCTGTCGTGTTTGCTCTCTGCAGGGCTGGATTACTCAATGGGCAGACTAAGCATGTGCTTAGGGCACCAGCACAGCCGGGGCACCAAAAAAGAAAAAAAAAAGAGATTTTACGGTATAGCATTGTTTTTATTTTGAATTACATATGGGGGGGGGGGGGAGAACCATAATCTTTTCAGTGTTTACGGCCTCTAAAGATCTTAATCCGGCCCCGGCTCTCTGTCAATATTGACCAGTCACCACGCAGGCCCCCTACAGACAGGACTTTTGTTTAGGGTCCCTAAGGGAATTCCCAAATCCACACCTACTAGCCCCTCAGCCGGGCGTGGTGGGCAGCAGTCGGGGCTGGGTTCCAAAAGCTAAGAGATCCCTCCTGAAACTGACAGAGGCTGCTAATTCGAACCCCACCCAGCACTTCTGGGCTCGCGACCTGCCGCCGGGGTACCTTTTCCAGGAGATGCTCTCCCCATTCACAGGTTCCCAGGCTGTGTGGAACGAGACAGGGCACTGGGGACAAAGGGAAGGCAGCCTCTCCTTGTGAAAAGCACGGCATCGGCAGATCTATAGGAGCGATCAGTGTCTGGAGAGGGGGGCAGTGTGGAATCTCCGTCCCTGGAAATATTTAAGAGCAGGTTGGACAGACACCTGTCAGGGATGGTCTATGGTGCTCGGTTCTGCCGTGCGGGCAGGGGACTGGACTCGATGACCCCTCGAGGTCCCTGCCAGTTCCAGTGTTCTGTGATTCTATGAACAAACCAACCCCTCCCCTGCAACGGTGGCTTTTCCCGAGGTCTGGGTTCAATTCCCGCCCAATGCAGACTCTGGCTTGGCTATTCCTTTTCCTTTGAGGGGGGATTCAATAGCAGCCTGCAGCTCCCTGAAGGGAGGTTCCAAAGAGGCTGGCGAGAGGCTGTTCTCAGTGGGGGCAGGTGGCAGAACAAGGAGCAATGGGCTCAGGTTGCAGTGGGGGAGGTCTAGGTTGGACATTAGGAAAAACTCTTTCCCTAGGCGGGTGGGAAGCGCTGGGCTGGGCTCCCTAGGGAGGGGGTGGAATCTCCATCCCTTTAGTCCCAGCTTGGCCAAGCCCTGGCTGGGCTGATTGAGTTGGGGTTGGTCCTGCTTCGGGCCGGGCTCTTTGCTTCCTGAGGTCTCTTCCCACCCACGGATCCTGTGATTCTCCCCCAAGCCCACTCCTGGTCCGGTGTCCGTGGGTTCCGTGGGCCCCGCGGTGCATTCCCGGGGACCTGTCTCCAGCCTTTGGGAAGCGCTGGCTGGTCCTGTCTTGAGGCTCTGCCGCCTCGCCCCCGCTAGACGTTTTCAGCTTCATTGCATGGCAGGGCTGGAGGCCTCTCCCCGGGCTTCCCTCCGCTGCTGTCCTCGGCAAAGCACTGTCGCGGTGTCACCTTGTGATGGTGCGTTGGGGTCCCCCGACTCCTGCACCCCCGTAGTGGCACGGACAGAGTCCTCCAGCCAGTAGAACAGAGGGAGTTTATTGCTTCTCCGGGATACAGCACAGCACAGATGCAATCCGGTTCCAGGGCAGGCCTAGGATGCCTCAGCCCCCTTGAGATGGGGGAGACTGGGCCCCTAAATCCCAGCCCTTTGCCTAGGCTGCTTCCTCCATGATACCAGACAGATTCCCTGGTCTCCACCCTCCTCCCTCTGTCTCTCCCCTGGGAGGGTGAGCCTGGGTGTCTGGGTTAATCCACATGTGGGTGAGTCAGTGAGAATCTCCCCTCCCAGCGCAGGGGGACCCCGGGTCACAGCGCAGGGGGACCCCCCCACTACGCCACACACCTCCCATTGGAGAGTCCTCCCAACCACACAGGCGCCTCGCGAGCAAACTCTCTGCCATCACAATCTGGCCCCCTTCGGGCAGGCACCAGTGTGCCGGGGATGGTTCCATGGGCTTCCAAGCCAGCCAGAGTCGAGTCATTGTTCCTAGCTCAGCTTATGTCTGTGCACCTCCATGCGTAGACCCCCTTGTGTGAGCCCTCCCTCGGGACACGGCATTCCACACCCCGGTCCTGAAACCGGCCCCCCCACACCCCCCTGCCCTTCCACATTGCTCATGCACAAGTCCTAAGGTCAGAGGAGACCGCTGTGTCCATGTGCCGAGTGGGGTTGTGGAGTCTCCATCCCTGGAGATAGCTAAGAGCAGGTCGGATGGACATCTCTCAGGGGTGATCTAGACCAGGGCTACTCAACACGCATGCGACCCGCCACCCGTTTGTTTGCAGCCCACGGTGCGGTTTGGGTTTACGTGGGGCCCAACATGTGGTCTGGGGGTGGGAGCCAAAACAAAAAAGTCATCAATAGGACAGTCTTCTGTCGATCTGCGTTTTAGTCGTTAAATTCCTGGACTGTCGTTGCTCATTAAAAGTGCTGGCATAGGGGTGGAAGTCGGGTAAATATTGCATTCTATGAATATCGGCAGAACTGACATAAATGGGCCTTGTGTTTAGTGTAGTCTTGCCTTCATCTTTGTATTCATGCCTGTCAGTGTGAAAGATGCTATTTGCATATATTTGCATATCTATTTGCATGAATATGCAACCACACGTAAGTTGCGGCCCTCGGCATGTGCTGTGAGTATCTTTGTGGCTCCCCGGGGCTTCCACAGTTGAGTAGGCCTGATCTAGACGGTGCTGGGTCCTCCCGCGAGGGCAGGGGACTGGACTTGATGACCTCTCGAGGTCCCTTCCTGTTCTACTGTGCTAGGATCTCCTAATAACTTCCTAGAATAGAAACATCCAAGCTTGATTTAAAAATTGTCCATGATGGAGGACCCACCCTCACCTTGATAACTCGGCCCGATGGTTAATTACGCTCCCGGTTAAAAAGGAACACCCGTTACTCGCCTGCCCGGGTCTAGCTGCAGCTTCCAGCCGCTGGGTTGCACGATGCCTCTGAAACCCCCTGTAATTAAATATTTGTTCCTCAGACGTCTCCCTTTGTGACTTGGGGGGAGGGGGGAGCTGTCCATTTTGGTTGGGCATTCACTGGTCACGATGCTAGGGCTGTGAGCGGTGGGTGACCCCTACTGGCCTGTGTCTGTAAGCACTGCCCAACGGGGACAGGGCGGAGGGGAGGGGGTGTCGCCCTGAGGGTCCTGAAGTCATGTAGACCATGGCCCAACTGGTTCTCACCTGACCAGGGAAGGGGTCTGAAAACAGGAAGGGGGTGGCTTGGAGAAGGGGAGTCAGAGCGTGGGGAAGACTGGAGAAAACAGACTAACCAGTGTTAGGGGGTTCAGGGGCCTGTGACCCCTTCCCCAAAGGGAGCTAGGGCTGTCGGCCTATCCTCTTATGCCTGCATCGGTCCTGTGCTGTGTTGTATCTCGGAGCAGCAATAAACTCTCCCTATTCTACTGGCTGGCGGAGTCGCATCTTGCTGAGGATGGGGGTACGGGGTCGGGGGACCCCGATGCACCGTTACACCCTTTCAGAACAAAACAGATCGAGCTCCTTGCCTCTGTCACTCCAAGGCGGGGCTCTCGGCCTCGCATGAGACCCGTGGCTTCTGCTCCCAACCCGCTGCCGTGGATTGGCAGGAATTCTTGAGCGGGGACCACCGGAACCGGGATGCAGGGACACCCCTGGGCCCGGTACAGAGAGAAAACGACCTCTCGGCTCCTACTTGAGAGTCCCCGATTTATGCATCCCGGGCCCATGCATCTTTCGTCTTTCAAGGATCACAGGGCTTCTCATTATTGTTGCTGAAACAGACTCACACGGCGACACCTCTGAAATCTAGGAATTCCTGCTCAGCTGATTCCCCCCACTCCGCCGGGTGGGAAGTCGAGGCAGGGAAGTCGAGGTGGAAGGAGCCGGCTCGTGAGCAGCGCCGCCCCCTGCTGGACAGCGGTGGAATCACTCTGTCACATGTCCTAAGCCCCGTACTGCCTTGCGGAAAAGTCTCCCGGAGCTCATAGTGCGGCTTGGCGGGCAGAAGGCGCTGGATTCCAGTCCCTGCTGATGCCACAGAGAATGTAGGAAAAGCCAGCCCCTGGGTGATTACAAGAGGTTGCACCCAAGGGGTCAGGTACCCCTTAAGGTCCCTTTCAGTGCTAGTGCTCTAGGATTCTGCCCATTCTTCTCTCTGCATGTGGTCTCGGTGCCACTCGACGGGACGCACCTGCCATCCTGGAGAGACACGCACGACCCAGCAAGCACGATTTAAACAAAGACATTGTTGTGGGTTTTTAAAAAATCCCCATAGACTTTTTCCTCCAGGAAGACAGAAAGAGTCACATGGCTGACGTTGGTCAGGTTGCTTAATGCAACGCTGGCAGGAGCCCAGACACCACAGGGATGGGCAGGGGGTGAGACCCGGAGGGGAATGGGACCAGGTGGGTCGGACCGCAGATACAATGGGCTGGGGCTGAAAGCAACTCCCAGGCCGGTACAATTCCAGCACCGTGAACACGCAGGGGAAAACTCTTCTTCCAGGGCGAATGAAAGGCTCCGTCGCTCCACCCCCCACCCCACTCCTCCCAGAGAGAACATAAGAACGGCCGTACTGGGTCAGACCAAAGGTCCATCTAGCCCAGTAGCCTGTCTGCCCACAGCACCAGGTGCCCCAGAGGGGGTGGACTGAAGACAATGATCAAACAGAGGCCAGGGACACCAATTCTCTCCCCTGGCTAATAGCCTTTTATGGACCTAACCTCCATGAAATGATCTAGCTTCTCTTTAAACTCTGTTATAGTCCTAGCCTTCACAGCCTCCTCTGGCAAGGAGTTCCACAGGTTGACTGTGCGCCGTGGGAAGAAGAACTTTCTTTTATTAGTTTTAAACCTGCTCCCCATTAAGAGATCGAGCCCCTGAAAGCTAGGCCTGTGGTGGGGCCCGGGAGGGTTTGCATGTGACGTCAGCCCACAAGGGGTGGCCTGCTCTCCGCCGGCACTGGCTGCCGCAGCTGTTTGAGGATACCCCAAAATCAATAGCCCAGCGGAGTCCTCCCGGGCACCCCAACGCCTCCTGCTTCCCGTGGGCTACGGCGAGTGGCCGGCTGAGCAGCAGAGCCACTTGCGTTCAGCCAACCCCGCGGCAGCTCTGTAAGGAAAGAGGGGGGCTGGCGAGGGGGAGCCCACCTGGGTCTGCTCCTTTCGGATCCGTGTTTCCCTTTAAGAGAGCAAGCTGGCCAGAGACACGCCAGGCCCTGGCGTTCCTTCCAGCCGCGGCGTGCGAGGGCGAGCAGCATAATGACCTCCCTGCCCCCGGAGCTCATTACAGCGCTTGTCTGGTGCCCTCTTGACACCTGTAACACGGGAGCACACGTCTTCAAAAAGCCAGGTCCCCCGGGCCTGCTGCTGGGCTTCCTTCCCCTGCTCCTGCCGCCTTTCCCCGGAGGGCCGTAAATGCAACAGGAGCAGCATTCTTTCCGGACCAAGGGCGAGTCATGTTTCCTCGGCCCCTGGCTTCAGTGTCACCCCCTCCCGCTGCGGTAGCGGCTCCCTCCACCCCCTCCGCCCGGCTCTGGACAGACACAGAGATGCTCTCGTTGTCAGTCTCACACACGTGCGCTCTGCCGGCACCGTGCCCCTCACCGCCGCATCAGGCCGCCTGTCTCTCTCGCCCTGGGGCTCTGCCTGCATGGATACAGGTGGGACCGTCTCGCAGGCTCACGGACTCCTAGGGCAGGGGGAGACCTCAGGAGGTCTCCAAGACCAGCCCCCCACCCAAAGCAGGACCCACCCAACTCAATCCGCCCAGCCAGGGCTTGGTCAAGCCAGGACTTGATCTAGACCGGCGGTTTCCAACCTTTTCCAGAGGGGGACCCATTTTGACAGTTCAGGAAGACTTGGTGACCCAGGGCAAGTCCGAAAATGTGACCTTGAGAGTCACCTGGGGAGACACCGGGCGACCCTTTTGAAATGTAATGGCGACCCATAGCTTGGGGACCCCTGATCTAGACAGTACTGGGTCCTGCCGTGAGGGCAGGGGACTGGACTTGATGACCTCTCGAGGTCCCTTCCAGTCCTAGAGTTCTAGGATTCTGTGAACCTCTATGGATGGAGATTCCACCCCTTCCCTAGGGAACCCGGGCTGCGTTGCTCACCCAGCTCGAGTTCCATGGGGCAGTGCCGCTGGCTTCACTTTGGAAGGTGGTTCCGGGAGCTGGGGGGCCATGCGGACTCCTGGTCACAAATGGTTTGCTGATCGAGAAACTAAATTCACTTGGGCCGGACCGGTCCCCTTTGTCGGATGTGGACACCGGCCAAGCTGTTTACATGAACGTTTGCAGGCAGGATCTGACCGGACTGGCGCTGAAACTGGTTCAGTCAAGACATCGAATCCGTTTTGCCCCAGGCATGGGCAGGTGACGTCCCAGCTCAGATTAGCCATTTGTGGGACAGGCATGATACCGGGGGACGTCACATATCACCCCCATCAGCTGGAATCGTGCAATGTGTGAAACTCGTCATCCGCTCATGGATGGTTTGCAGATTCGTGAACGTTCGTGGGCAAAGCCTGCAGAGGGTTTTGTACATGAACGCTCACGAGTCTCTATATTTTTGTTAGTCTCTATTGTGCTACAGGACAGCTCGTTGTTTTTAAAGTTACAGACTCACACGGCGGAAAGGGTGCGTCTACACTGCACCCATAGCTCGAAATAAACTGTGCGATTTGAGCTAGGTAAATTGCGTAGCTTATATCGAGTCAATTTCAGAATAGCTTATTTCGTACTTCAGCGCTGACTACACAGGGCCAAATTTCGAAATAACCCACTATTCCAAAACATCCCTTACTCCTCGTGGAATGAGGTTTATGGGGATGTCGGGCTTCAAAATATTCCGAAATAACAGGTGCACTGTTAAGACACAGGATAGCTATTTCAGAATACCTCCGCTATCCCGAAATAGAGCTGCAGTGTAGACGTAGCCGAACAGAGTGAAATTTGCTGAATAGCTCAGCCTGATCTGAGGGCAACTCTGATTTGGGGGGTAATGGGATGTACACCCCAAACCAGCCTTGATGGGTTAAATGTGGGACTGGGAGGCCAGTTAGGTTGTCTGCCATCACCTGAGAAGGGGGGGGGGCCTGGAAAAAGACAAGGAACACATAAGAGATTGGGAAGGAAAGAGTCCAGGGAGACAAAGCTGGGGACACAATGGTCCTGTGTCCTTGTTATAGGGTCACTGGGCTGGAACTCCGAGCAGAAGGTGGGCTCAGAGTACCCTTCCAGAGTGAAGTTGGCAGACTTGGCATGCCAGAGTGTCTTCAGGCCCGTTTACCTGTGTATTCATATAGATCAAAGAAGGCAGCAGCATGTACGTGGCGTTCAGACTTCATAAAACTAATGGGAGGTTACTTGCATTGTTTCCACTTTGCTGTATCCTGCTACGACGCAGCAACAAACATCTTGGCTGTGTCTACACTGGCATGAATTTCCGGAACTGCTTAAAACGGAATACTATTCCGTTTTCAGTTTTTCCGGAAAAGGAGCGTTTCCATTGGCAGGCCGCTTTTCCGGAAAAGCCCTTTTTCCGGAAAAGTGTCTGTGGCCAATGTAGACGCGCTTTTCCGGAAAAGAGCCCCGATCGCCATTTTTGCGATCAGGGCTTTTTTCTGGAAAAGACTACTGGGCTGTCTACACTGGCCCTTTTCCAGAACAGTGTTCCGGAATAAGGACTTATGCCCGAGCGGGAGCAGAATAGTTTTTCTGGAATAGCAGCTGATTTTGTACAGTAGCTTTTCCGGAAATTCAAGGGCCAGTGTAGACAGCTCGCAGCTTATTCCGGAAAAGCGGCTGATTTTCCGGAATAAGTGGCCCAGTGTAGACACAGCCCTTGTGTACCCGTGGAACTAATTCACCCCCGCCAGCAAGCCTTGGGGAGTGTTCACGAAGGACTTTAGCAGAACAAAAGTGCGAATGTCAAAGGGTATATGGTGACGGGCTGTCTTTGAACCAAAGGGCACTCCTCCATCACCGCCATCAAAGGAGAAGTGGGCAGAGACACTAGAAACCTTTTGTTTTCAGGGGAAGCTATAAATATGGATTCTAGGAAAGATCCTTCATCTTTGGGCTCTTTGCACTTTTGCAGGGAAGGCGACCGGATGCAAAGGGAAGATCAAAAATGATGAAAGGTCCTGGAAATATGACCTAGGAGGGCAGAGTGAAAAAACTGGATTTGTTTAGTCTGGAGAAGAGAAGAGAGAGAAGAGACATGATCATAGTTTTCAAGCACATGAAAGGTTGTTATAAGGAGGAGGGAGGGAAATTGTCCTCATTTTCCTCCCTAGCCTCTGAGGACAGAACCAAGAAGCAATGGGCTTAAACTGCAGCAAGGGAGGTTTAGGTTGGACATTAGGAAAAACTTCCTACCTGTCAGAGTGGTTAAGAACTGGAATAAATTGCCTGGGGAGGTTGTGGAATCTCCATCACTGGAGATTTAGAGGAGCAGGTTAGACAGACACCTGTCAGAGATGGTCTAGATCATGAGTTCCCGAACTGGGGGGACATGAAGAAATTCGGGGGGGGGGGGAGGGAGGCACAAGGCAACCCAGCCCCCCCCCCCCCCCCCATCAAGTTTAGGACAGGATAGAGGTCTATATAATTATGACGGGTGTGGAGAAAGTGAATAAGGAAAAGTTAGGGTATGTCTACACTACAAAGTTAATTCGAACTAACGGACGTTAGTTCGAATTAACTTTGATAGGCGCTACACAAGCGCTCCGCTAGTTCAAACTTAATTCGAACTAGCGGAGCGCTTAGTTCGAACTAGGTAAACCTCATTCTACGAGGACTAAGCCTAGTTCGAACTTACTAGTTCGAATTAAGGGGTGTGTAGCCCCTTAATTCGAACTAGTGGGAGGCTAGCCCTCCCCAGCTTTCCCTGGTGGCCACTCTGGCCAACACCAGGGAAACTCGTATGCCCCCCTCCTGGCCCCGGGACCCCTTAAAGGGGCAAGGGCTGGCTACGGTGCCCGTGCCAGGTGCAAGCCTGCCAGCACCCAGCTAGCAGACCCTGCACCCGATGCCCCCCAGCCCTCCCCCTCTTCCCGGGACCAGGCTGGCGGCTCCCGGGAGCTTGTCCGGGACCGCAAGAGGCGGGCACCCGCCTGGTCTAGTGCGGACATCGTGGACCTCGTCCATGATCTCCGCACTAGGCACAGGAAAGTGGCCAGCTAGGGCAGGAGAGCTGCCAGCCTGGACACCCAGGAGCAGGTGTGCATGAAAATCAAGGGGGTCCACTGAGACCCCCGACCCTGAGCCCTGAGTTTACAATGGCCGTCCTGGGTCAGACCAAAGGTCCATCTAGCACAGTAGCCTGTCTGCCGACAGCGGCCAACCCTAGGGACCCTGGAGGGGATGGACCGAAGACAGTGACCAAGCCATTTGTCTCGTGCCATCCCTCTCCAGCCTTCTACAAACTTTGGGCAGGGACACCACTCCTACCCCCTGGCTAATACCACTCCATGGACCCAACCTCCATCACTTTATCTCACGTCTCTTTAAACTCTGTTCTAGTTCTAGCCTTCACAGCCTCCTGCGGCAAGGAGTTCCACAGGTTGACTCTTTGCTTTGTGAAGAACAACTTTCTGTTACTAGTTTGAAGCCTGCTACCCATTCCTTTCCTTTGGTGTCCTCTAGTCCTTCTATTATGGGAACTAATGAAGAACTTTCTGTATGCACCCTCTCCACCCCACTCATGCTTTTATAGACCTCTATCCTATCCCCCCTCAGTCTCCTCTTTTCTAAGCTGAAAAGTCCCAGTCTCTTTAGCCTCTCTTCATATGGGACCTGTTCCAAACCCCTCATCATTGTAGTTGCCCTCCCCTCTCCAACCCTCTCTCTTCCCCTCTCCCACCTCCTTTTCCCAGTCTCCCCCAGTTTTGTTCAATAAAGAGAGATTCTATTTTTGAACACAATTGTCCTTTATTTTGTACATCAGGAAGGGGGGCTAGGGAGGGGCAAGTGGAAGGAGGTGAGGGAGGAATGGGGTACGAGCCCCTGATGGGGAGGACTGGGCTGGCTCTGCGGGCTTCTGGGGGTGGAAGCTCTCCTGCAGCCCCCCAATTGCCCCCTCTCTCCAGATGGCAGCCTGCAGCAAGTGCAGCCAGTCTGATGGCCGAGTGCTGTGATGTGCCGAGTGTGGGCACTCCGGGCAATCCAAGCCAGGACTGCTTTGCAAGCGGGGCACCCCTGAGAACTGTCTGTCCGGGGTGGGGGTCGGGACCCTTTAAGCACAGCCCTCGGCTAGCCTGAGACAGCAGCTCCACGCTCTAAGTCCTCATCTGATGCCCTGCCGGCACTGCTTCTGGCCATCCTTAACCCCGGTTCAGGGTCCACTCTGTGTGGACATGCTAGTTCGAATTAGCAAAACACTAATTTGAACTAGTTTTTTAGTCTGGATGCATTAGTTCGAATTAGCTTAGTTCGAATTAACTAATTCAAACTAAGTTAGTTCGAATTAGTGCTGTAGTGTAGACATACCCTTATTTACTTGTTCCCATAATATAAGAACTATGAGCCACCAAATGAAACTAATGGGCAGCAGGTTTAAAATAAATAAAAAGAAGTTCTTCTTCACACAGCGCACAGTCAATCTGTGGAACTCCTTGCCTGAGGAGGTTGTGAAGGTTAGGACTATAACAGAGTTTAAAAGAGAGCTAGATAAATTCATGGAGGTTAAGTCCATTAGTGGCTAGTAGCCAGGCTGAGTAAGGAATGGTGTCCCCAGCCTCTGTTTGTCAGAGGGTGGAGATAAATGGCAGGAGAGAGATTGCTTGATCATTACTGTTTCATTCACTCCCTCTGGGACTCCTGGCATTGGCCACTGTTGGCAGATAGGGTACTGGGCTGGATGGACCTTTGGTCTGACCCTGTATGGCCGTTCTTATGTTCCGGAACAAAGACATTAGCTGGTTAGTGCATTACAAAGCCAATTCCTCCTGCTTTTGACATTCACATTTTATACATTGCTTGGTATCTGTTATTTCCACTCCAGTTCATCCGAGGAAGTGGGTTTTACCCGCAAAAGCTCATGAAACTAGATATTTTGGTTAGTCTTGAAGGTGCCACAGGACTACTCATTGTTTTTAAAGTTACAAGCTAACTCAGCCGCCCCTCTGAGATTTTTTTGCTCTGCTGTCTGACAGTCTGCCCTGAGTTAGGAACTTGTGGCCGTAAGCCACTCCAGACGGCATGCCAAGGGGTCCTTAACCCCGGAAGCGGTGGACTACACAGTGGCTTGGCCGGAGGACTGAGTTATTACAGAGCAAGCAACGAGCAGTGTCTGGCTCGTTTGGGGACATGTGGAGGCACATTGTTCGTTAACCCTTCCCCCAGCAATTTCCCTCGCAATTCATTTTGAAGGCCTTGAAACTTCTCCACCTAACGTTGGTCGCTTCAGAAAAGGCTTCAAAGACTTCCTGGCCCTCTGGATGCTTCTAAGCGTTAGCGGCCGCCTCATGGTTGCTGTTCGAAGGGCAGTTGGAAAGGGTTGGCACTTCATTTGGGCAAACAGAACCGCTTCAAGTTTCGCTCCCTCCGGGCCCGATCATCAGCAAAGCTGATCAGCAGACATCTGTGTAAGCCACCCGCTCGAGCCTCGTGGGAAGCCCAGGGGAGCAAAGCGATCCTATTAAGTGCCGCTGCTGTTGACGTCACATTCTGTCATGTGCTCTTTCCCCCGGGTTTTATTGCTAAAGGACGTTTGCCTGGAATGAAGATTTTTTGTGTGTCTGAAGATTTCGCCGGCTCCTGCTGTTTATTTCCCATCTGGAATCTTAATCCCCCTGTTTGTGACATCATAGCTGGTTGCTGTGGAAATTAGGGCTGAGTGCGGCTTCCGCGGAGCGAGCGGCGGCTCGGCCGGGCTGGAATAACAAACTCCAGCATTTACGCAGTTCTGTCACACCGATTCAAAGGACGGGAAGGTCATTTTTTTTTTTTTTTGCTCAACATTTTAGAATCATAAAAGGCAGCATAGACTGCAGCCGGGAGTCTGGAAGCCAAGTTCCAAAATCCTGGGGCTGCTATTTTCTCATGTGTGGCCCCCAAGTGTCTGGGGGGGCACACCTCAGTTCCATGCCTCAGTTTCCCAATGGAAAAGTGGGTTGTGACCACAAAAGAGCATGAATCTATCTATCTATCTATCTATCTATCTATCTATCTATCTATCCCCATACACCCCCATCTATTTATCTATCTATCTTGTTAGACTGTAAGGTGCTATAGGACCACTTGTTTTTTCAAGTTTTTTTCAGATAGGGTGTGTCTACACAGCAGTGTTGTTTCAGAATTACGGCAATTATTCCGAAATAACAATGCGAGCGTCTACACAGCAATTCCGTGATTTCGAAATAAATTCAAAATAACAGCCGGCTTCTTCCGACTTCTGTAAACCTCATTCCACAAGGAATAACGCCTCTTCCAAAAAAGCTCTTTCGGAAGAGGGTGTGCGGGGACACTCCACTGGGGCTATGTCGAAATAGCCCCTCCCCTGGGCCATTCATAGTACTCCTCCCTGTGCCCCCTGGGGCTCTAAATCGAGGTAGCACGTCCCCATTAGGGGAGCCTGCCTCGGACTCATGTTGAGGCTTCCCTGTAGTGTAGCGGTGCTCTTTGAAAGAAGCTGTTTCTGAGTATTTCTTCTGGAAGAGCTTATTTTGCAATAAGTGTGCAGTGTAGACATACCCTGGCTGACTAACGCAACGACCCCGCTGAGACTTTTCCCAGATGAAATAGGGCTACCTCGGGGCGGAGGCTTTCATGGTGATTAATTAGTTAATTTCTGCAAAGTTCTTTGAACTCGCACAGGGCTACAGCGATGCTTCAATAATAGCAATATTTGTATACTTCGAGGCCCTGCATTATTAATATAAAACCACCACCACCAATAATAATAAATCACAAAGGCTTGAGCGCAGGCAATAAAACCCCAGTCTCTGCCCCACGCAGCCTAGATGCTGCGTCTTTGTCTGGTCTGTAGAGAGAACGCAGGATCTGGGTGGGTTTCTACAGCCTATTCTGAAGCTCACTTTGCTGCATCTGCAGCTGGCTGGGTTTGTGAGTCTCTGCTGTGGACCGTGGATTGGAAGGTAGACAGCCCCTCTGTAGTTTTTGAAAAGGTCACCCAGAGATATGTTTATCTTATGGTAATTATAGCTAGGTAACGAACAGAACAGCGGTCATACTGGGTCAGACCAAAGGTCCATCTAGCTCAGTCTTCTGACAGTGGCCAATGCCAGGTGCTGCAGGGGGAGTGAAGAGAACAGGGACTCATCCAGTGATCCCTCCTCTGTTGCCCATTCCCAGCTTCTGACAAACAGGCTAGGGATGCCCTCCTTGCTCAGCCTGGCTAATAGCCATTGATGGACCTAACCTCCATGAATGTATCTAGCTCTTTTCTGAACCCTGTTGAAGTCTTGGTCTTTACAACATCCTCTGGCGAGGAGTTCCACAGGTTGACAGTGTCGTACTCGGTCAGACCAAAGGTCCATCTGGCCCAGTGTCCAATGCCAGATGCCCCAGAGGGAATGAACAGAGCAGGAGGATAGGGACATAATTCAAAATGACCTTAGCAAGTTAGAGAAATGGTCAGAGGTAAACAGGATGAGGTTTAATAAAGAGAAATGCAAAGTGCTCCACTTAGGAAGGAACAATCAGTTCCATACATACAATATGGGACGCGACTGTCTAGGAAGGAGCATGGCGGAAAGGGATCTAGGGGTCATAGTGGACCACAAGTTGAATATGAGTCAACAGTGTGATGCTGCTGCAAAAAAAGCAAATATGATTGTAGGTTGTATCAACAGGTGTGTTGTAAGCAAAACTCGTGAAGTCATTCTGCTGCTCTACTCTGCACTAGTTAGGCCTCAGCTGGAGTACTGTGTCCAGTTCTGGGCGCCACATTTCAAGAAAGATGTGGAGAAATTGGAAAGGGTCCAGAGAAGAGCGACAAGAATGATTAAAGGCCTAGAGAACATGACCTATGAAGCCAGGCTTCATGAACTGGGCTTGTTTAGTTTGGAAAAAAGAAGATTAAGGGGGGACATGAGAGCGGTTTTCAAATATCTAAAAGGGTGTCACAAGGAGGAAGGAGAAAATTTGTTCCTCTTGGTTTCTGAGGACAGGACAAGGAGTAATGGGCTTAAAGTGCAGCAGGGGAGGTTTAGGTTGGACATTAGGAAAAAATTCCTAACTGTCAGGTTGGTCAAATATTGGAATAAATTGCCAAGGGAGGTGGTGGAATCTCCCTCTCTGGAGATATTTAAGAACAGGTTAGATAGACATCTGTCAGGGATGGTGTAGACGGAGCTTGGTCCTGCCATGGGGGTAGGGGACTGGACTCGATGACCTCTCGAGGTCCCTTCCAGTCCTATTATTCTATGATTCTATGATTCTATGAACCACGCTAACACCTCAGCCCCCAGGCTCAGCAGCTGTTGGACTTCCTGCTTCACTCTGCACTCTGCTCATCCGTCCTTCCAGATGGAGGATTGTGTCCAGTTCTGGGCCCCACATTTCCAGAAAGATGTGGAGAAACTGGAGACAGTCCAGAGAAGAGCAACAAGAATGATGAAAGATCTAGAGAACATGAGCTGTGAGGGAAGACTGAAAGAACTGGGCTTGTTTAGTTTAGAAAAGAGAAGACTGAAAGGGGACATGAGAGCGGTTTTCAAGTATTTAGAAGGGTGCTACAAGGAGGAGGGAGAAAAATTGTTCTCGTTGGGCTCTGAGGACAGGACAAGAAGCAATGGGCTTAAATTGCAGCAAGGGGGGGTTTAGGTTGGACATTAGGAAAAACTTCTAACTGTCAAGGTGGTAAAACACTGGAATAAATTGCCTGGGGGGTGTGTGGAATCTCCATCTCTGGAGATATTTAAGAGCAGGTTGGACAGACATTGATCAGGGATGATGTAGACGGTGCTTGGTCCTGCCATGAAGACAGGGGACAGGACTCGATGACTCTTGAGGTCCCTGCCTGTTCCATGGTTCTGTGATTCCCGGAGTCTATAATTTCCTGATAGACACCGAACAAGGCAGCTCAATGTCAGGACACTGTATTTTGTCGCTGTCAACAAAACCATGTTTTCACTGACGGACTCAAGAAAGGGACCGTTCTTAGAGTCCTGGTGGAAGATCTCGGGATCCGCGCTGTGTATAGCAGGACAGTCCTGGTTACACTTGGACACAGGTGGTTTCGCCAAGTCCTACAGCAAAGCAGGGGCAGGGACAGGACTTATGAGGAGTGGTTCCCGGCACCCAGCCTATCTGGAGAGCAAAGCCCTCTCCAGAGTCCTCCCCTTGGTCTTTCTTCTCATCCCCAAAAGGCTCCCTCTCCAGCACCCTTCCCGCGATCCTGGCATTGCTCTCTGTCCCCCTTGCCTTTGGTTTGGACCTGAATGTGATAAGCTCCTGGGTCTGGGTATTGTGTTAAAAGGCAAATATGTGCGGAAGCCAAGACGGAGGCCGACGCGTATCCCCCCCCCACCCTACTGCAAATCGAATCCAGATACGAGCCAACCTGCGGGAGCTCCCGCTGCTATTCATCCTCCCAGCATTTCCAGCCGCAACTGTTTTCAGTCAGGAGGAATGCCACTGGGAGTTTATTTGTCTTTCTGTACCTCACGCAGAAGTGGCAACCCCCCCGAACTCCACCCGGAGCTCTGCCCCTCATTCGGGCACTGCAGCCGCCCCCCTACCCGCCTGGGGCTCTCCACAAGTGCGCCCGCATAACCCCCTGGTCCCATAGCAAGGCACCTCAGCCCTCACCCCCAGCTCCTCTGCTTTGCCAGCTCTGGCGCCCCTCACACACATGCCTCAGGCTTTTTGTGGGAGCCCGCCTTCCTGTCCCACAAGCCCAGCTGTTTGGGGGTGAGCCAGGTCTGGAGTCTGGCCGAGCGCTGCCAATCTCCAAAGGGGCGTTCGGAGCAGGGCTCCCCGCAAGCTGAGCACTGGGGCAGGCACCTAGGAGAGGTCCAGCGGATTAGCAGAGCGCCCAGCTGCCAGCCTGTGTGTGACATAGTGCGGGTACCTTGCTGGTTGCTAGGCTTGGGCTGTGGGTGACCCACTGGCTGCTGCCTGTACCAGCCGAGTAGCTGATGGGACAGGGAGGTAACTTGTTCGACCGGTTACCTCCCAGGGAGAGGAACAAAGGAAGGGGAAATGCCGCCCCTGGCTGGGGGCAGGGCTGGAAGAGGGTTAGTTAGTTTCTGTCTGGGATCATGGAGGAGACAGCCTAGGAAAAGGGGCTGGAATTTAGGGGCCCAGTCTCCCCCATCTCAAGGGGGGGCTGAGGCATCCTAGGCCTGCCCTGGAACCAGATTCCATCTGTGCTGGGCTGTATCCTGGAGAAGCAATGAACTCCCTCTATTCTACTCTGGAGGATAGGCTCATCATTCAAAATGACCTGGACAAATTGGAGAAATGGTCTGAGATAAATAGGATGAAGTTTAATAAAGACAAATGCAAAGTGCTCCACTTAGGAAGGAACAATCAGTTTCACACACACAGAATGGGAAGAGACAGTCTGGGAAGGAGTACGGCAGAAAGGGATCTAGGGGTTCTAGTGGACCACAAGTTAAATATGAGTCAGCAGTGTGATGCTGTTGCAAAGAAAGCAAACATGATTCTGGGATGTATTAACAGGAGTGTTGTGAGCAAGACATGAGAAGTCATTCTTCCACTCTACTCTGTGCTGGTTAGGCCTCAATTGGAGGATTGTGTCCAGTTCTGGGCACCGCATTTCAAGAAGGATGTGGAGAAATTGGAGAGGGTCCAGAGAAGAGCAACGAGAATGATGAAAGGTCTAGAGAACATAACCTCTGAGGGAAGGCTGAAGGAATTGGGTTTGTTTAGTTTAGAAAAGAGAAGACTGAGGGGGGACATGAGAGCAGCTTTCAGGTATCTAAAAGGGTGTCATAAGGAGGAGGGAGAAAACTTGTTCATCTTGGCCTCTGAGGCTAGAACAAGAAGCAATGGGCTTAAACTGCAGCAAGGGAAGTTTAGGTTGGACATTAGGAAAATCTTCCCACCTGTCAGGGTGGTTAAACACTGGAATAAATTGCCCAGGGAGGTTGTGGAATCCCCATCTCTGGAGATATTTAAGAGTAGATCTACACAGGGATGGTCTACACAGTATTTGGTCCTGCTTTGAGGGCGGGGGGCTGGACTCGATGACTCTCGAGGTCCCTTCCAGTCCTAGTATTCTATGATTCTATGATTCTACTGGCTGGTGGAGTCTGTTCGTAACACTACGCGGGTACAGGAGACGGGGAAACCCCAATGTGCCGTTACACTGTGTTTCTAGCGGTAGTGCACCTCCGCACATGCCTCTTTGCACAGAACAAAATTTACTCCGCACATGGCTAGAGAACTGTAGCGCGAACCTTGGTTCGGAGAGATGCCCATTGTGTCTGAGGGGATTTGATTTTTAAAAAATGTTCAAACCTGACACCGATCGTCCTGTTTGCCGTCTGCCAGGAGGCTTCTTGGCAAATCCCCAGTGCCTCGTGGGACGTAGGGCCCGCCTCGCGCTGCCGATTCACAATGCTCCTCACCGGGCTGCTAAACTGGAGATAATCCAGGAAGCTCAGGACTAAAACCTTGACATGCTGCACCTGGCCGGAAAGCAATTAACGCAGCCCCGAGCATTCTCCCGTCTCGGCCTCGTGCTGTTCTCCCAGCAACCCACGCCCGCCCACGTGGCCCAGCCGACCCCAGGGACCGGGGCATAGGATGGTGGAAGGGTGGCTCCTGCCAGGGCCTTTCTCTGAGCCACCTCAGACCTGGGGTCCCAGAGTGTGAGCAAGGCAATGGGGCTGGCGTGGCCTGGCAGGGCTGGGCATGTGAGACCCTCATAAGAACATAAGAACGGCCGTACTGGGTCAGACCAAAGGTCCTTCTAGCCCAGTATCCTGTCTGCCCACAGTGGCCAGCACCAGGTACCCTGGAGGGAGTGGACCGAAGACAATGATCAAGCGATTTGTCTCCTGCCATCCCTCTCCAGCCTCTGACAAACAGAGGCCAGGGACACCATAAATGCACATTAGAACATCAGAGCAGCCAGACTGGGTCAGACCAAAGGTCCATGTAGGCCAGTGTCCTGTCTGCCCATAGTGGCCAATGCCAGGTGCAGGACACAACAGGGAATCATCCAGTGATTCCTCCCCTGTCATCCATTTCCAGACAAACAAAGGCTAGGGACACCATTCCTGCCCATCCTGGCTAATAGCCATCAATGGCCTGTCCTCCATGAATCTATCCAGCTCTTTTTTGAACCCTGTTAAAGTCCTGGCCTTCACAACTTCCTCTGGCAAGGAGTTCCACAGGTTGTGCACTGCATGAAGTAAAATTTCCTTTGGTTTGTTTTCAACCTGCTGCCTATTCATTTCATGTGGTGACCCCTAGTTCTTAGGGTATGGGAACAAGTAAATCACTTTTCCTTATTCACTTTCTCCAGACCTGTCATGATTTTATAGACCTCTATCCTATCCCCCCTTAGTCTCCTCTTTTCTGGGCTGAAAATTCCCCGTCTTTTTAATCCCTCTTCATCGGGGAACCGTTCCAAACCCCTCATTTTTGTTGCCCTTCTCTGAACCTTTCCCAATGCCAAGATACCTAATGAACGGGCTCTTGCCTGGCTCCATGAAACTGCTTCTAGTGCCAGGCTTGTCAGCCTGCCTGGCCCGGAGCCTCCCCATCTCAGACAGGCCCTGTCCCCTTCATGCATCGCAGCCCCTCCGCTGGCTTTCCATTGCCCCGCTCTGCCTCTGTGTGACTGGCACTTTCTGTCCCTTCTCCCCTCCTCCGCATCTCGGCCCCATCTCCCGTCCTCTCTGCTGCCTGTCCCTTCTGTACAGTGTTGTCCTTGTCCCCTGGGAGCTTCCAGCCACTGCAGGGCGGCCTGTGTGGGTCGGATAGAGACGGCCAAAGCCAGGAAACTATCTGCGACCTCCCAGGTCCTGAACCCACGTCTGGGAGTCCCCAGAGAGCTGGTGTCTCACGGCCTCCATCTACGGTTTGCTGAAACCAGCTCTGTAGAGAGGCTAGCAGGGCTGTAACACCAGCCCCGGCACCGTCCACAGGAGCCCGGATTGGAGGACCGCCCAGCGCACCGATTGGTTCAACCACTCTATTTAAGCTAGAAGGAGGCGCAGGAGGTGTGTCTGAGCAACAAGGCTGTTTCCTGTTGTGGCTGCCTCTTGCCTCCGACTGGCTTCCTGCCTCTCTGCTGTTCACACCGTGCTCTTCTTCTGCTCCGGGGCCTTGCCTCTCTTCCAGTTCCTGCCCTTGTCTCCTGGCCCCAGTCCCGGCCTCTCACTTCTGACCCTGTCTCCGGCTTCCCCCGTGCTTCTGCCATTTGGTGTCCAACCTCAGCTTTGATTCCTAGGTCTGACTCTGGCTTGGCCCCTGGCTCTACTGATTGGCAGCTGACACTGGTGCTGACCCTTGGCTTCGTTCTCCAACCTGCTCCACCCACTAGACCTGACTTCTGCTCCGACTACTTAGGCCAGACGACCTGCACCCCTCTCCGTAAAACTGCCCTCCGCATGGCGTGCCCATAGCGTCACAATTCGCTTTCCAATTGGGGCAGGAAGGAGGAAGCCGGGAGTGAACGGTCAATGAGCGTCTGGCTGTTGTCATCAATGTTCCCGCTAATCTTTTCCATCTGCATGTGGAATAAATGTTGCTAAGCGCGCGGAGGTGTGTGTGAATGTGCACCACCAGTAGAAACAAAACCGAGCGGTAGGCGCTCTGCTCATCCGCTGGGTGGCATCGGATCTCCCCTAAGTGGCCGCACAAGCGCTCGGCTTACACGGAACCCCGGTCGTCATTCGATGTTCACCAGCCCACACCCCAAATTTCCAGATTCCAAGTCCAGACGGAACCACTGGAATCATCTCTTCTGAACTCCTGTTCAACATGGACCGGAACCCTGCCCCTGAATCCTTCCTCGGGCAGATCTAGCAAAACCGCCCCTCTTGATTTCCAAAATTGCCCACGAAGGAGAATCCACCCTGCCCCTGGGCAACTTGTTCCCACGGCTAAAAACCCTCGCCGTCTATAATTCACCTCTTGTTTGTCTAGCTTCAATTTCTAGCCGGTGGATCGCCTGATGCCTTTCTCGGCGGGAGAAAAGAGGCCATTATGAAATATTTGTTCCCTGGGGAGGTACTTATCGACTGTGATCAAATCACTCCTTAACCTTCTCTTCGTTAGGCTCAAAGCGCTCCATCTAGTTAGCTTATCGCTTTACAGCAGCTTTTCTAATCCTTTAATTATTCTCCTCTCCGAGCGCTCTGCAAGGTGTCGACATCCTTCTCGAATTGCGGGCGCCGGGCCGGGAGACGGGACTCCCAGCTACAACCTCTCAGCTACTACCCAATTGCCCCTCCCGTGGGAAATGGACCCCGTAGTCTATGTTCCTAGAGGGAGCCACTGATCTTTAGCTGCACCTTGCTTGCCTGCATCCAGTTGACCAAAGCAAGCAGCTCTCTCTGAATCACTGACCTCCCCCAGTTGGTATTTGACAACCTCCTCGCCCCCATTTTTGTGTCATCAGCACACGTGAGCAACATGATCTTTGTTTTCTCCCAGGTCAAAATCTCCACCGGCTCTAATCTGCTCTGCGGGCCGAGAGCGCAGCTTAGCTCGCTGGCCAGCCCCCTCTCTCTCCTCCCTAAAAGGATGAGGGGTTTGGAACGGATCCCGTCAGAAGAGAGATTAAAAAGATTTGGACTTTTTAGCTTAGAAAAGGGGAGACTAAGGGGGGAGAGGAGAGAGGTTTGTAAAATCATGATACGTGTGGGGAAAGCAAATAAGGAAAAGTGATTTACTTGTTCCCAGAACATAAGAACTGGGGCTCACCAAATTAAAAGAATAGGTAGCAGGTTGAAAACAAACCAAAGGAAGTTTTTCTTCCCACAGAAGATATTTTGGCCTTGGAAAGGGTTCAGAAAAGGGCAACTAAAATGAACAGGGGTTTGGAACGGGTCCCATATGAGGAGAGGTTAAAGCGACTGGGACTTTTCAGTTTAGAAAAGAGGAGACTGAGGGGGGATATGATAGAGGTCTATAAAATCATGAGTGGTGTGGAGAGGGTGAATAAAGAAAAGTTATTTATTAGTTCCCATAATAGAAGAACTAGAGGACACCAAGGGTGTGTCTAGACTACAGGGTTTTGTCGACAAAAGTGGACTTTTGTCGATAAAACGGTACCTGCGTCTACACTGCCTTTGAGTTATGTCGACATAACGTCGACAAAACTCAGCAGTTTTGTCGACGTATGTAAACCTCATTCTATGAGGAATAACGCCTTTTGTCGACAGAGTTCTGTTGATAGAAGGCATTATTGCATCTACACTGTCCTTTGCGTCCACACTGTTATGTCGACAAAGCGGCTTGCTTTGTCGACAGAACTAGATGTAGTCTAGACGCTCTTTGTCGACAGAAGCTTTGTCGACAGTATCTGTCGACAAAACTTCTGTCGACAAAACCCTGTAGTCTAGATGTACCCCAAATGACGTTAATGGGTAGCAGGTTTAAAACTAATAAAAGAAAGTTCTTCACACAGCGTGTAGTCAACCTGTGGAACTCCTTGCCAGAGGAGGCAGTGAAAGCTAGGACTATAACAGAGTTTAAAGAGAAGCTAGATAATTTCATGGAGGTTAGGTCCATAAAAGGCTATTAGCCAGGGGATAAAATGGTGTCCTTGGCCTCTGTTTGTCAGAGGCTGGAAAGGGATGGCAGGAGACAAATCGCTTGATCATTGTCTTCTATCCACCCTCTCTGGGGCACCTGGTGCTGGCCACTGTCGGCAGACAGGCTACTGGGCTAGATGGATCTTTTGTCTGACCCAGTATGGCCGTTAGTATGTTCTTATGTTCACAGGGCACAGTCAACTGTGGAACTCCTTGCCAGAGGATGTTGTGAAGGCCAGGACTTTAACAGGGTTCAAAAAAGAGCTAGATACATTCATGGAGGACAGGCCATCAATGGCTATTAGCCAGGATGAGCAGGAATGGGGTTGCTAGCCTCTGTTTGTCTGGCAATGGGCCACAGGGGAGGGATCACGTGAGGATTCCCTGTTCTGTTCCCTCCCACTGGGGCATCTGGCATTGGCCGCTGTGGGCAGACAGGACACTGGGCTAGATGGACCATTGGTCTGACCCAGTCTGGCCGTTCTTATGTCAGAGGGGGATGGGGCTAGAGCTAGGGGGGACACGGAGGATGCTTTGTGAGTGACTGGTCCCACTGTGCAGGCCTCAGACGGTGCTTCAGGGACAGACATCCAGCTGGGATGCCCCTGAGCTGTTGGAGGAAGGTTTTTGACCCTTTTCTTCCCAGGATCGGGTGGGAAATCTTCACTTGCGACAGGTTTGCTCTGAAAGCGGCTGCTCCTGTTTCATTCATTCCGCGCTGCCCCCTAGCCATGGTCTGTGAGCAGGCAGCAGGATCAGGCCCTTTGCAGAGCTCCCCAGCCACTGGTGTGTTCGGGGGGGTCACTTTACAGGTAGAGCGATGCATGGGAAAGCAGGAGGCTGAGGGTGCTGGCTGCAGCCAGGGTCCCACAGGCCTACAGAGACCAGCCATCACCGGGAGGTTACCTCAGGCCTGGATCCTGCCCGTGGTTTCCATCGGCGACCTGATGGAAATGCCCCGACCCCTAGGCCACACAGCCCTCTGGAGCTGCCGGGGTGGGTGAGCGAGCGTCCTGACGTGGCTGGGAAGGGAACGTGCCACCCCCAAAGGGGCTGCCGCAGTTAGCTCCATCCTGGGCAAACTGTAATCACCGCATTGTTCTGGGATAATTGTGTCTCGATAACAACATCGCACGTTCCAGCTCCTTTATTGCCGCTCCCGTTAATTATCATTCCCATGCAAACTGCGGCGCGCCAGCAACCCCAGGTGATTAACGAGGCTGTGAAGGCCGGGAGAGAGGACTGAGGTGACTGCAGATACACAGTCCTCTGCTTATCTCGCTGCCTATCCCCAGACACCCACCTCTGGGTAGCTGGCTCGCTATCCCCACATAGACTCTTCTGTCTAGTTCGTTATCTATCGCCATCACCGCTCCATCTGTCTGTCTATTACCATGAACACCCCAGCTGTTCCCATCTGCACCCCTCGACCTGTCTCCTTAGATCTAAGCCATGCAAAGTCTGTTGTGCCATGCCGGAAACCTGGTGAGCCAACAGCAGAACTTTGGGAAGCCTTCTCCATCCATCATAAGAACATAAGAACGGCCGTACTGGGTCAGACCAAAGGTCCTTCTAGCCCAGTATCCTGTCTGCCCACAGTGGCCAGCACCAGGTGCCCCAGAGAGGGTGGACCGAAGACAACGATCAAGCAATTTGTCTCCTGCCATCTCTCTCCAGCCTCTGACAAACAGAGGCCAAGGACACTATATTATCCCCTGGCTAATAGCCTTTTATGGACCTAACCTCCATGAATTTATCCAGCTTCTCTTTAAACTCTTTTATAGTCCTAACCTTCACAGCCTCCTCTGGCAAGGAGTTCCACAGGTTGACTACACGCTGTGTGAAGAAGAACTTTCTTTTATTAGTTTTAAACCTGCTACCCATTCATTTCATTTGGTGTCCTCTAGTTCTTCTATTTAGGGAACTAATGAATAACTTTTCTTTGTCTGTCCTCTCCACACCACTCATGATTTCATAGACCTCTGTCATATCCCCCCTCAGTCTCTTTTCTAAACTGAAAAGTCCCAGTCGCTTTAACCTCTCCTCATATGGGACCCGTTCCATCGCTGGCCTTGCACGCTCAGCTGGGCGGCCGCACACCATCCGACCATCTCTTTGCCACAGCCCCTTCCTAGGCTGCCCCACCACTATCTGGCTGATTTGACCCCAGTCTCCTGCTGCTGGTTCTGGATGCCAGAGTCTGCAGCTGGACTGGAGCATTTCTAGAGGGACAGGCGTGAAGCAGGAGGCCCAAAGCATGGTCCCAACCCCAAGAGGGGAGACTGTGACCCACGAGAGATGGAGGCTCTCTCCTCCCAAAGACACGCAGGCCAGGGAGACGTTGTCTCAACCCATCAGGGCTCATCAAAGATGTTTCTGCATGAGTGGAACACCGAGAGGAAGAATTGAACCGGGGACTTCTGGATGGCGTGAGCAGAAAGCCAGCTCAGGCTGCAGAGCAAGCTCATTTTTCTCTCTGAAAGTGCTCTCAGTCCTGCTACACAGGCCCATGCAACACACGCAGCAGCTGGGGGGTTACAGAAAGTGACAGGAAAGGCTAACAGAGCCAGAGAGATAGAGAGAGGCCGGGCTGGGCTATGGAGCAAGCAGCCAGCAGGTCGTGTAAGCATGGCCCCTGCTGACAAAGGAGACAGGGAATCAAGCTCCAGGTAAAGCCTGTGACCCTGTCCTCGGTGGAGACGTGGGGCGGTCCTGGCCCCCAACAGACCAAGGTGGAGCTGACACTTTCTCACTTTGGCAGCACTTGTAGATTGAGCCTGGAAAAATCTCATGGAATCAAGCATCTCTGTCTGTCCTCAGCCGTACACCCCTCTCCATCAGCCTCCAGTGTGCTGGGCCATGTCCCCGCTAACGGTTTCCACCCATGTGCGGAATAAATTTTGTCCGGTGCACCAAGGCACACGTGGATGTGCACCACCAATAGAAACACGTGCTGCCAGCTGTGGGCAGATAACTGGGCAGTGCCCGAATCTCTCCCAAGCTCTCGGCTTACAGGGAACCCTGGTGCTGGGACCCAGGCCAAACTCCCTTGACTCTGAGGGGCATCTCCTGGCTCCACCTGGCTCATTGGCCCCTGCTCCAGCGCGGCTCCTGGTCAGCAGTGCAACAGGGGGGCTAAGGCAGCTTCCTGCCTCCCCTGACCCTACAGACGCAGCCGGCAGCAGGTTCCTAGCCCATGGGGGTGTAGAGCTAGTGCTCCGGGCAGGGGCAGTGGGCGGAGCCTGTGTGCTCCGCCCCCCACCCAGGAGCTGGGCCTTGCTGCGGCCATGTCTGGGGTGCAGCGCGGTCTGCAGTGCAGGACAGGCAGGGAGCTGCCTTAGCCCCTTCCCCTCCCTCACTGCTCATCTGATCCCCCTGCAGCCACGAGACCCAGCGCCCGACATCCCCCCGCCCCGTCCTGGGTCCGACTCATTTGGAACCTGCTGGGCTAACCCCCTGCTCCGCTCCAAATTTTGCTGGCTGGAAAAGGGGGATCCATGCGGGGCTCTGGCTCCCCCACAGCCTGGCAGGGCGGGGTCCCTGGGAGAATCCAGCCCCAGCAAGCCCATGTCGCATGCTGGGCGTGCCGCAGTCTGGGACGTGACCCTGGTGGCACATACTCGCTCCAGCAGCGAGGGATTGCGCTGGGGAGGGGCGGAAGCAGGGGGCGACGACTCGGCCCATCCCGGTGTTGCACAGCAGCGTGGGGCAGGGGCTGGAGAAGAGGGCTGGGAATCAGGACCCATTGGTTCTGCTTCATGGCCAGTGACTAGCAAAATAACCCAAAAACCGGGGGACTCCACGAGTCCGTTTCCTGTCCTAGCACAATTTCCAGCCCTAGGAAAGGAGTGTTGCCTAATGCTATCACTGCAGTCTGGAAGCCAGAATCCTATTCCCCGTCCTCCCCTCAGCTCCCTGTAGGGCCTGGACAAAGTCCCGCCTTGTGCCTCAGTTTCTCTAGCTGAAGAATACGGATGACCCATATCTACTGTGCTCCAGGGGCGCTGGGAGCCCGACTTAATTACAGCGCTGGGAGCGCCCCAGATGAAAGTTTCTCTCTTTCCACACATGTGCACCAAGTTTATTATTATTACCGTGCCAGACGATCCTTCTTCATTAGGCCTTGGAATTTGCTTTCGCTGCTTTAAGTCAGACCTTTAACATTATTTAAACACAATGGGCTTGGAGGGGGTTTTGTTGTTTGTAATGCAGACCAGATTTCGCTAGGAGGGGAGAATAAATCGCTCTCCGGCTGCACGGACTGGCTGCCTTTCCAGCTACTGAAGCGTGGAAGATGCCAGCTCCACCACACGGCCAGCCAGGCCTTTTGGCCTGAACTTCCAGGCAGGTCATGGCGGGAGGAGAGAGGCGGGCTTTCTTCTCTCTTGCCCCACGCTGGGGCCGATGCCAGCATGGTTGGAGATTGTTAATGTCCATCACCCGAAACTCTAGTGAAGGGGCATCTGAAGAGCCGATGTATCCGCACTGCAAGGCGAAGATAAGAACCTCAGAGTGGCCACACTAGGTCAGTGCAAAGGCCCATCTAACCCAGTGTCCTGTCTGCCCACAGGGGCCAATGCCAGGTGCCGCAGAGGGAGTGAACAGAACAGGGAATCCTCACGTGATCCTACCCCTGTCACCCATTTCCAGACAAACAGACGCCAGGGACATCATTCCTACTCATCCTGGCTAATAGCCATTGATGGACCTAACCTCCATGAATGTATCTAGCTCTTTTCTGAACCCTGTTGAAGTCCTGGCCTTCATAACATCCTCTGGCGAGGAGTTCCACAGGTTGCCTGTGCGCTGCGGGAAGAAAAACTTCCTTTGGTTTGTTTTTAACCTGCTGCCTATTCATTTCATCTGGTGAGCCTTGATTCTTATGTTCTGGGAACAAGTAAATCATTTTTCCTTATTCACTTTCTCCACACCAGATATGATTTTATAGACCTCTGTCCTATCCACCCTGTTACAGACCCAAGCGCAGATTGTCGTCCTTTGCTCTGGGGAGTGACATGCCCAGGGCCAGCCCTGTCCTTGGCACAAATGGGTCGGGAGCCAGGCCAACACTCACATCCCGCAGGCCTGGTGCCAGAGTGGGTCATATATTTCATTCCAAACAACTCTTGACAAGGCCTGGCTCTGTTGCTACACAGAAGCACCCCTGGGCAGTATCCAATTTTGATGACATTTGGAGGGAGGTTTTTAGTCAAAAAACCCAAAGCCCCTTTTTGCCCCATGTTTTTTAATTTTTTTTGGTCATTTTTTGGTTCACATACACTCCAAATGCAGACATTTTTCAGTTGTCACAACCAGAAACTATCTTGATCTTTGTTTTCCCCCAAAATGTCTGGATTTTTTCCCCCAAACATGCCTGAAAAATTGATGTGGAAGAAAATGAAAAGAAATTCATGTTTGGCACAAATTTTCCAGGGCAAGGGAGGAATTCCCAGCTAACGTGTGACACAGATGGTACGGATCGAGACGGCGTTTGAACCTCTCGCATCTCCCATTGGTTTTAGTCACCTTCCTTGCTCTTTGGCAGAGACTGCAGAAAGGGATCTAGGGGTCAGAGTGGACCACAAGCTGAATATGAATCAACAAGGTGTGACTGTTGCAAAAAATGCAAGAAACGAAAAGTCATTCTTCCGCTCTAATCTGTGCTGATTACGCCTCAGTTGGAGGATTGTGTCCAGTTCTGGGCACCACATTTCCGGAAAGATGTGGAGAAATTGGAGAAGGTCCAGAGAAGAACAGCAAGAATGATTAAAGGTCTAGAGAACATGAGCTATGACGGAAGACTGAAAGAATTGGGCTTGTTTAGTTTGGAAAAGAGAAGATTGAGGGGGGACATGATAGCCGTTTTCACGTGTCTAAAAGGGTGTCATAAGGAGGAGGGAGAAAACTTGTTCTCGTTGGCCTCTGAGGATAGAGCAAGAAGCAATGGGCTTAAACTGCAGCAAGGGAGGTTGAGGTTGGACATTAGGAAAAACTTCCCACCTGTCAGGGGGGTTAAACACTGGAATAAATTGCCCAGGGAGGTTGTAGAGTCTCTGTCGCTGGAGATATTTAAGAGCAGGTTGGACAGACACCTGGCAGGGATGATCTAGACCGGGGGAAGAGGGGCAATAATTTTTTGTTCAGAAATTTTTGAAGTGGCCATGGGCCACATCGGAAGGGGCGGGGCCTCAAGAGGAAGGGGTGGGGCCAGGATACTTCCCTGCTTCCCCCCCCATAGACCAGGATTGGTCTGGGGGTGGGGGAGTGCATAAAGTCTTTGCCCCCTCCGCAGAGGTTCCCCCTAGGCACTCATGCCTATGGGGTGGGCGGAGATTTTCTTGTGCTCCCCCTTCTGCCCCCAGTCCAGTCAGGGTTTGGGGAGCACGTGAAATCTCCTCCTTCCCAGCCAGGAGCATGTGGCACTTCTAAGAGCCTCGTGCTCCTTGCAGGGTGAAGGAAACTTAGTGCGCTCTCCCCGCCCCTAGTCCCTGATTGGCCAGGGGGTGAGGGAGTGACAGGGCCTTTGCAGGTCTGATCAACCCACTTGCTGGGCTGGATCCAGCCTGCGGAGGCCTTTTTTTTCCCCTCTGATCTAGACAGTGCTTGGTCCTGCCATGAGGGCAGTGGACTGGACTCGATGACCTCTCGAGGTCCCTTCCAGTCCTAGTGTGCTAGGATTCTGTGATTCCTTAGAGGAGGTCCGAAAATGCCTCATTCACCAATGAACCTAAGGGTTGTCCGAACACAAAAATAAATGCAAATCATATGAGTTAATCCCAACTCTGGCTAAAACTGGATGTCTAGGGCTACGTCGAGACGGCAAGCCTCTTTTGAAAAAGAGCGTCCAGATTGCAAGCGGAACTTTCGAAAAAGCAAGCTGCTTTTTCGAAAGAGAGCACCCAGGCAGTCTGGATGCTCTCTTTCAAAAAAGCCCTGTTTGCGTTCAAGAACGCCTTTTTTCGAAAGAGCACTTTCGAAAAAAGGCGTGCTGCCTCGTGAAATGAGGAGTACCGCCGTCGAAAGAAAAGCCGCGTTCTTTCGATTTAATTTCGAAAGAACACGGCTGTAGTGTAGACGCAGGTGAAGTTGTTTCGAAAAAAACCCTGCAGTCTAGACACAGCCTAGGGCTGTGGCAGATCACGACTGAGGGTCATTAGTGGAGCAGGGCATGGGGGACTGCAGACCAGGAGTGAGGGCAGCAGCAAAGCTGGAGCGGGGGGCGGCACCCCAGCACCGGAGCAGCAGGGAATGCAGTAGCTAACCCCCCGCCAGCAAAACTCACCACCTTTTGCTCCTAAACAGCATCTCCCTCAGCATAATCAGCAGCTGGGAGCGCCCCTTCTGCCTGTGGCCTCCTCCCTCCGCTTCTCGCCCTGATTAGTATGATCATTGCCATCTCATTTGGAGCTATAAATCAGAAATATCGTGCCTCCCGCTTTTTCTCTCCGGGGAGCGCATACCAAGGGGCGCGATCGACTGTGCCGTTCCGCCAAAACAGCGCCGCGACAAATCGAAACTCTCGTACTTTGGAGAAGAAGTTTTGATTGGAATCAATCTTCTTCTTTTTTCACGCGCATAAAAAAGGAGTAGTTAAAAGTAAGATTTATTCCAAATTCCTCTTATCAGCTCTGAGCCATTCAATTTGGGTAATCAATTCCCACGGGGTCGGCACCGTACTCTGACTCAGTCGTGAATTTCATTAGGTTATTCCGGGTGTTCAAAAATAAGATTGATTCTGACTTTATGTTAGCGCGCGCCGGCAATTTATTTTTTAATGATATGAGGTAAGAATCAATTTCAGAGGGGCTTCTCTTTGTGCTTTCCCAGCGCCGGTTCCATGGGCGTGGAGAGGGTCACGTCTGCTCTGACGGAGGCTCAGCGTCGCGCTGGAGGAGTTTGCACCATGGACGGCCTGCGGGAGGCTTGGTGCCTGTCTCGGGGAGGCGCAGGGGAGGATGTGCCCGTCGAGAGCAGCGGCTCTCAAACTTTTTTTCTTCTGACCCAGCAGAAGAAAATTCTAGGTGCTGCAACCCAACATAATATGACTGGAGTGTGGGGCTCCAGGATGGGAGCTTTGGAGTGCAGGCGGGGGCTCCAGTTTTGGGGGCAGGGCTGGGGCAGATGGGGCTTCCCTTGAGCGACTCCCAATCAGCGGTACTGCTGGGGGCGGGGGGAGGACTAAGGCAGCTTCCTGTCTCTCCTGGCACCAGACCAGGCTGCGCCCAGACGTGGCCGGCAGCAGGTCCCCAGCCGGTAGCAGTGCGGAGCTAGTGCTCAGGGTAGGGTCAGTGCACAGAGCCTTGTGCACACCCCCCACCCCTCCTAGGAGCCGGGCTTGCTGCCGACCGCTTCTGGGGTGCAGCGCAGTCTTAGCCCCCCCCCTGCTGCTCACCTGATCCCCCTACAGCCACGAGTCCCAGCGCCCGACATCCCACCACCCCGTCCTGGGTCCGACCCGTCGTTAGAAAACCCCTGGGCTACAGGACGAGTGGGGGGGATGCAAATCTCAGCTCAGGAGGACACACACATGCTAGCTTGTGCCACGCTGCTGAGCCACCGATGTCAGCTCCAACCGCACTAGGGCAGGGGTGTCAGCCCAGGCTGGGGGGCACCGATGCAGATGCCTACGTGCGTGTTGGCCGTTGCCAGGTTCCCCGTACCCCGGTGTAAAATGAGGCACCAGGGGTGGAGCGATGGGGAATCAGGCCCCTATGAGGGAGGCTGTTTCCACCGGCATGATCTGCCTGGGTAGAGTGTTTGTTCGACATCGGTATTAATGACCTGGACGAGGGGATGGGTGGCACCCTAAGGAAGTTTGCAGATGACTCTAAGCTAGGGGGAGAGGTAGACACGCTGGAGGGCAGGGATTGGGTCCAGAGTGACCTGGACAGATTGCAGGTCTGGGCCAAAAGAAATCAGATGAGGTTCAACAAGGACAAGTGCAGAGTCCTGCCCTTGGGACGGAAGAATCCCAAACATTGGTACAGGCTGGGGACCAGCTGGCTAAGCAGCAGTTTGATGGAAAAGGCCCTGGGGATGACAGTGGATGAGAAGCTGGAGATGAGTCAACAGGGGCCCTTGTAGGCAAGAAGGCGAAGAGAATATTAGGTCGCAGTAGGAGAACATTGCCAGCAGATCCAGAGACGTGATTATTCCCCTTTATTCAGCGCTGGGGAGGCCACATCTGGAGTGTGTGTCCAGTTCTGGGCCCCCCACTCCAGAAAGGACGTGGACGCACTAGAGAGGGGCCAGCGGAGGCAACCAAAATGATTCGGGGGCTGGAGCGCATGAGCTACGAGGAGAGGCTGAGGGACTTGGGCAGAAGAGAAGAGCGAGGGGGGATTTGAGAGCAGCCTTCGTCTCCCGTCAGGGGGGTTCCAAAGAGGCTGGAGAGAGGAAGGTCCGTAGGGATCCCTGGAGCAAGGATGGTGGAACAGGCCCCATTTCTGGCCTTCTCCGCCATTTCCCCTCGGTAATACTTGGCTTTGGCTGTGCCTGCTGTATTCCAGCGGGGCCATGGTTGGGAGGGTGCATAGCAGCAGGAGGGCCCAGTCAGAGTCTGAGGGCCCAGGCCCAGGCCAGCTCTCTCCGAGGGGCTGGGCCGCCTCATGTGGCACTGAAGTGATGGGAGGGGGACCCTTCAACTTCCCCAACTGGGCCGCCTGGGACTGTCTTTCTGGCCGTGAGCCAGCATGTGTGTGTGGGGTGGGGAGGAGGGTTCTGTCTCTCACGCGCTGGCTGGCTGTCCGCCTCTCTGAGTGTGTGAGACTCACGCAGGTCTTAGAACTAAGAACCAGGGGTCACCCAATGAAATGAACAGGCAGCAGGTTTAAAACAAACCATAGGAAGTTTCTATTCACGCAGTGCACAGTCCACTTGTGGAACTCCTCGCCAGAGGATGCGGTGAAGGCCAGGACTTTAACAGCGTTCAAAATAGAGCTAGATAGATTCATGGAGGTTAGGTCCATCAATGGCAATTAGCCGGGATGGGTAGGAATGATGTCCCTAGCCTGTTTGTCAGAGGCTGGGAATGAGCGACAGGAGAGGGATCACGTGAGGATTCCCTGTTCTGTTCACTCACTCTGGGGCACCTGGCTTTGGCCACTGTGGGCAGACAGGACACTGGCCTAGACGGACGTTTGGTCTAACCTAGTCTGGCCGTTCTTCTGGTCTTCTGTGTGTGTGCGCATTGTGCTTTCTCTCTGTCTATCCCTGTTTCTCCCAGGGGTCGTACACCAATGCCCCCTCCAATCTTTCCCATCCATGAATGGTGTTTTCCACCTGTGTGTGGACTAAATTTTGTTGTGTGCACCAAGGTCTGTGTGAATGTGCACCACCAGGAGACACGCCAACCTGGTGGGCGGCATCTGTATTTCTCCTGAGCGACTGCACAAGCACCCAGCTTACAGGGCCACCCGTAGCCTGTGGATTCATGAGGCAGCGTTCACACTGCTAGCCAGAGCAGAGATGCGGCGCACTCCGAACCTAGGTGTGCAAGTGGGTGCAGGCACACGTCTGTGCCTTCCTGTGTGCACGTCTCTGCTCGTATCTCTCTCTGCCTCAGCAGCTCTCTCTTCCCCCGGAGATGCTTGTCTGTCTGTCTGTCTGTCTGCTCCTCTGCAGCAGCCCCTGTTCATTTTCCTTCATTAGCATTTCCCCCGTGCACTCTCTTTGTTTTTCCCCCTTTTTCTCATTATAAATTTACATCCCGGCCCTGGCACGCTCTGGAAATGAAATGTGAATTTGACAAAAGAGGCCTGCTTCTTGCTCCCAGCCGCGGACTGAAAGCCCCAACCTCTTGAAGAACAACACAGCTTTTTTTTTTCCCCTTCCATAAGGGAAGGGAAAATTGATTTGCTTCCATTGCACTCGCACTGAATGAAATCCTTCCAGCAATTACCGGGAGATAATGGCCTGAAATTAAGCAGACCCTATCTCGCTTTCTAACTATAGGGTTGTGGGTTTGTGCTGTGTTTTTTTTAACAATGAAGACAGAGTGAATAACAATCAGCCAGACATTAGGTATTCAGACGCACGCTACCTGGGACATTAAAGCACATATACACAGCCAGGTTATTATTATTGTTTATTGTTAACTGTGTGCCATCAGTGCGCACAGCACAGCATGCAAATCGAGAGCATGCAAGAGGGCTCTTCCAAAGCAACCTGAAGAAGGCACTGGCGTTCAGACACATGGGGACATACTGGATGATGGAGAGCTTTGCCTGAAACAATAGAGTGCTTAACAAACTCTCTCTACCCGCTCGGAAGGGTTAGATTTGTATCTCCCCACGTTGATTTCATCACACACACACGCACGCGGATGAAAACGAATTTCCATTGATAATCATCAGGGTTTACAGGTCGGCAAAGTCAGGAAAATGCGGCGGGAGAAGTTATTAGGGTTTGTTTTAAGGATATTGACTTGGGGTGGCTGATGTGTGCTGTTGATAATTTGTGTGTGAATGGTTCCAAAGACTGAATGTTTTGAATCTCAATATCTAGCGTCATTAAATAAGTCATGTCTGCCACCCGCAAGATCTGACCCCCCCCCCCACACACAATTTCCTACCATGGGGAAAATGTAAATAGATACACATTTGTAAAGAGCTTTAACTCCATAATGCAGTGCCATCGCATACAAAGTAAAGCTACACAATAGGACAAAATGTTTAAAAAATAGACATTGATCCTCTCAATTGAAATGATAAAAAATGAATTCTGCCAAGCCCCCCAACTCTTCATACAATCTATCTCTCTGTCTATCTATCCCTGCACACCCCTTCTATCTATCTATCCCCACACCCCCCTATCTATTTAACTATCCCTACACACCCCCTCTATCTCTCTATCTATCCCTGCACACCCCATCTGTCTATCCATCTATTTATCTCTGCACACTATCTATCTATCCCCACATACACTATCTATCTATCTATCTATCTATCTATCTATCTATCTATCTATCTATCTATCTATCTATCTATCTATCTATCTATCTATCTATCTATCCCTACACTCTCTCTCTCTCTGTGTGTATCCTTTCACTCCCTCTCTCTCTCTCTATCCCTACACACTCTCTCTCTCTATCCCTACACACTCTCTCTGTCTGTCTGTCTCTCTCTCTCTCTGGGTACGTCTACACTACAGCGCTAGTTCGAACTAACTTAGTTCGAATTAGTTAATTCGAACTAAGCTAGTTCGAACTAACGCATCTAGAACTAAAAACTAGTTCGAACTAGCGTTTTGCTAGTTCGAACTAGTAAGTCCACATTGAGTGGACTCTGAACAGGGCTTAATGATGGCCGGAAGCAGTGCCGGCAGGGCATAAAAGGAGGACTTAGAGCATGGAGATGCTGTCTCAGGCTAGCCGAGGGCTGCGCTTAAAGGGTCCCGACCCCCACCCCGGACACACAGTTCTAAGGGGTGCCCCGCTTGCAAAGAAGTTCTGGCTTGGAGTGCCCTGAGTGCCCACACTGGGCACATCACACCACTCGGCCATCAGCCCGGCTGCACTTGCCGCAGGCTGCCATCTGGGGAGAGGGAGTAATTGGGGGGCTGCAGGAGAGCTTCCACCCCCAGAAGCCCGCAGAGCCAGCCCAGTCCTCCCCATCGGGGGCTCGTACCCCATTCCTCCCTCACCTCCTTCCACTTGCCCTTCCCTAGCCCCCCTTCTTATTGATGTACAAAATAAAGATAACGTTTCTTCCAACATTGACTCTGTCTTTATTGAACAAAACTGGGGGAGACTGGGAAAAGGAGGTGGGAGAGGGGAAGAGAAAGGCTGGGAGAGGGGAGGGCAACTAACATGATCAGGGGTTGGGAACAGGTCCCAGATGAAGAGAGGCTACAGAGACTGGGACTGTTCAGCTTAGAAAAGAGGAGACGGAGGGGGGACAGGATAGAGGTCTCTAAAAGCAGGGGTTGGGTGGAGAGGGTGCATTCAGAAAAGTTCTTCCTGAGTTCCCATAAAGAAGGACTAGAGGACACCAAAGGAAAGGAATGGGTAGCAGGCTTGAAACTAGTAAGAGAAAGTTGTTGTTGTTGACAAAGCAAATAGTTAACCTGTGGAACTCCTTGCTGCAGGAGGCTGTGAAGGCTAGAACTAGAACAGAGTTGAAAGGGAAGTGAGATAAAGTGATGGAGGTTGGGTCCATGGAGTCCTATTAGCCAGAGGGTAGGAGTGGTATCCCTGCCCAAAGTTTGTGGAAGGCTGGAGAGGGATGGCACGAGACAAATGGCTTGGTCATTGTCTTCGGTCCATCCCCTCCAGGGTCCCTAGGGTTGGCCGCTGTCGGCAGAGAGGCTACTGGGCTAGATGGACCTTTGGTCTGACCCAGTACGGCCATTGTAAGCTCAGGGCTCAGTGTCGGGGGTCTCAGTGGACCCCCTTGATTTTCATGCACACCTGGTCCTGGGTGGCCAGGCTGGCAGCTCTCCTGCCCTAGACGGCCACTTTCCTGTGCCTAGTGCGGAGATCGTGGACGAGGTCCACGATGTCCGCACTAGCCCAGGAAGGTGCCCGCCTCTTGCGGTCCAGGGCAAGCTCCTGGGAGCCGCCAGCCTGGTCCCGGCAAGAGGGGGTGGGCTGGGGGGCATCGGGTGGGTGGCTCTGTGCCGTGCCAGGTGCAGGGTCTGCTAGCTGGGTGCTGGCAGGCTTGCACCTGGCACGGGCACCGTAGCCAGCCCGTGCCCCTTTAAGGGGTCCGGGGCCGGGAGGGGGGCATAGAGTTTCCCTGGTGTTGGCCAGAGTGGCCACCAGGGAAACCTGGGGAGGGCTAGCCTCCCACTAGTTCGAACTAAAGGGCTACACAGCCCTTAGTTCGAACTAGCTAGTTCGAACTAGGCGTTAGTCCTCGTAAAATGAGGTTTACCTAGTTCGAACTAAGCGCTCCGCTAGTTCGATTCAAATTCGAACTAGCGGAGCGCTAGTGTAGCGCATAGGAAAGTTAGTTCGAACTAACGTCCGTTAGTTCGAACTAACTTTCTAGTGTAGACATACCCTCTCTCTCTATCCCTATGCACACACTCTCTATCTCTATCTCTATCTATCCCTACACTCTCTCTCTCCCTACACTCTCTCTCTCTCTCTCTCTCTCTAGCTATCCCTACTCTCTCTCTCTCTCTCCCTACACACACACTCTCTCTCTCCCTACACACTCTCTCTCTATATATATATCTAGCTATCCCTACACACTCTCTCTCTCTCTCTATCCATACACACACACTCTCTCTCTCTCCCTACACACACACTCTCTCTATATATATCTATCTATCCCTACTCTCTCTCTCTCTATCCCTACACTCTCTCTCTCTCTGTATCCCTACACACACTCTCTCTCTTTCTATCCCTACTCTCTCTATCTCTCTCTATCCCTACTCTCTCTCTCTCTCTCTCTCTCTCTCTTTCTCTCTCCCTCCCTACACACTCTCTCTCTCTCTCTATCTATCCCTACTCTCTCTCTCTCTCTCTCTCTCTCTCCCTCCCTACACACTCTCTCTCTCTATCTATCCCTACTCTCTCTCCACTCTCTCTCTCTATCCCTATACTATCTATCTATCTATCTATCTATCTATCTATCTATCTATCTATCTATCTATCTATCTATCTATCTATCTATCTATCTCTACACTCTCTCTCCCTCTCTCCCTACACTCTCTCTCTCTCTCTCTCTCTCTCTCTCTCTCTCTCTCTCTCTCTCTCTCTCTCTCTCTCTCCCTACATTCTCTATCTATCTATCCCTACACTCTCTCTCTCTCTCTCTCTCTCTCTCTCTCTCTCTCTCTCTCTCTCTCCCTACATTCTCTATCTATCTATCCCTACACTCTCTCTCTCTCTCTCTCTCTCTCCCTACATTCTCTATCTATCTATCCCTACACTCTCTCTCTCTCTCTCTCTCTCTCTCACACACAGTGTACAGACACAGTCAAGTGGGGTGCAAGCGTCTGGGTACCAGCCTCAGGGCGGGCTGTCGGGAATCTGGGTGCGGCCCCCAATCCGGTTGTGGGTTCTCGTCTTAGCTTTCCCCACCCCTCAGGCAGACACTGCTCAAGCACTGCAACAGCCACGCCAGGGGGTCCAGACAGCCCCCTGGGGCTCTCGGAGCTGCCCTGTCACCCAGGCAGGCGTGGCCAGTGCCAGGCGGTCCCTTGGCACCAAAGCTCACAGCTCTATGCAGGTTGCTCTGTACGGGCTGGCCCAGGCGGAGTGCTGGGGAGGGTTAGGCTGAGTGATGCTTCCCCTCAAAGACACGATTCCTGCTCCTGAGGGCTGTTCTTTCTTCCCTGCTTCTGCTGCGAATTGCAAACTCAGCCGTCGGGAAGAACTGAGCAGCACGTCTCCTCTGCGTCAGGCCGGAGTGCAGGGGAAGCAAGCCACAAAGTCTTTAGCTCTCTGGTGCTTCTGGGGCGGATGGGCAAGAGAGAACCCCTCCTGTTGGGCTCTAGTACGGCACCCTCCCCAGGGTTCCTCTCCAGTCCAGCAAGCAGAGTTACAGAGCGAACGCACCAAACTGCTCAAGACCGTGAAGACCAAATCCGACTGCGAAGAGCTGCAAAGAAATCTCACCGAACCAGGTGACTGGGCAACAGAATGGCAAATGAAATGCAACGTGGATAAACGTAAAGTAATGCATGTTGGAAAAAATAATCCCAACTCTACATACAATACGATGGGGAATAATTTAGCTACAGATACTCAGGAGAGAGATCTGAAAACATCCTCGCAATGTGCAGCAGCGGCAGTCCAAAAAGCAACTAGAATGTTAGGAATCATTAAAAAGGGATAGAGAATAAGACAGAGAAGATCTTATTGCCTCGGTATAAAACCATGGGATGGCCACGGCTTGAATACTGCGTACAGATGTGGGCGCCTCATCTCCAAAAAGATATATTGGCATTGGAGAAGGTTCAGAAAAGGACAACAAAAATGATGAGGGGTTTGGAATGGGTCCCATATGAAGAAAGATTTAAAAGACTGGGACTTTTCAGCTTGGAAAAGAGGAGACTATGGGGGGAGGGATATGCTAGAGGTCTATAAAATCATGACTGGTGTGGAGAAAGCGAACAAGGAAAAAATATTTAATTGTTCCCATAACATAAGAACGAGGGGTCGTCAAATGAAATTAATAGGTAGCAGATTTAAAACCCAAAAAAAGGAAGTTTTTCTTTACGCAGCGCACAGTCAACCTGTGGAACTCCTTGCCACAGGATGTTGTGAAGACCAGGACTTTAACAGGGTTCAAAAAAGAGCTAGATAGATCCATGGAGGACAGGTCCATTGATGGCTATTAGCCAGGATGGGTAGGAATGGTGTCCCTAGCCTCTGTTTGCTGGGAAATGGATGACAGGAGAGGGATCGCATGATAATTACCTGTTGTGTTCCCTCCCTCTGTGGCATCTGGTATTGGCCACTGTTGGAAGACAGGATATACTGGGAGAGATGGACCTCTTGTCTGGCCCAGTATGGCTGTTCTTTTGTTCTTATGTTCACCTTAAAACACGGTGTACATAACAACACAAGAATGGCCATACTGTGTCAGACCAAAGGTTCATCTTGCCTAGTATCCTGTCTTCCAACAGTGGCCAATTCCAGGTGTCCCAGTGGGAGTGAATAGCTTCTGACAAACAGTCCTGGCCTTCACAACCTCCTCTGGCAAGGAGTTCCACAGGTTGACTGTGTGGTCACCCCTTCGAAGCATACAAAAGTTTAAAACAGCCTGGGGAAAGGGCTGTAGCTATAGGCCAATCCTGAGAGGACTTGCAGCAGCCAATCAGAGTCCCACAGGGATGTATAAAAGCAATGGCTGGCCAGGTTGAGCAAATTCTCACTCCAGCCCTTGAGGGAGAAGGGCCTTTCTGCCTGCTAGCCAGGGTACCATGGACAGAGGGCTGCTGGGGAAAGGCAGGGTGAGCCAGGGGAGCTCCGACCTGAGTAGTCCCAGGCTGAGGCCCAGTGATGGGGGCCTGAGGATCCTAGGGCTGCAGGGGGGCAGCCAGGACAGACAAAGGCAGCAGGCCCGCACCCCCTTGCCAATGCAGAGTGACCATGTCAGATGCAGTTTGCCCCTGAGATAAGAGCTAGAGGATGACCGGCAGTTGGGTCACTGAGGCAAGGTGGGTCTAGGGAAATTGGAGGGTTCCCTGTGGGGCACTGTGGCAGGGCAGTCCCCAGAGGGGGAGGTCCTCATGGCCTGGGCTGGACGTGGGTCCTAACACAAGGGCTGTGTCTACATTGGCGCGATCTTGCACCAAAGCGGACACTTTTGCGCCAAAACTTGCTGCCTGTCTACACTGGCTGCGAGTTCTTGTGCAAGAACACGGATGTTCTAATGTGTGAAATCAGGGCTTCTTGCACAAGAACTATGGTGCCCACGCTCAGGAAGAAGCCCTCTTGTGCAACTGTTCTTGTGCAAGAGGCCAGTGTAGACAGGCACCATGAATGTCTTGTGCAAGAAAGCCCGATGGTTAAAATGGCCATTAGAGCTTTCTTGCACAAGAGAGTGTCTACACCGGCACAGATGCTCTTGTGCAAAAGCACATCTCTTGCGAAAAGGCACATGCCAGTGTCGACGCTCTCTTCTGGAAGAGTTTTTGCACAAGAACTCTTCCGCAAAAGAGTTCTTGCGCAAAATCATGCCAGTGTAGACGTAGCCAAAGCGGTATTCGCATTCTAAAATGGGCTTAGTGTTTCGGCTTCATGGAATTCCTGTGAGTGGCTGCAAACATTAATGTTACTGATCACCCCTGCATCCTCTAGTAGAAGGTGACATTTGCACGTTTGTATTGGAAGCCTCTGACTGTGAAAACCACCTGCCACAGAGAAGTGACCTAATGTAACAGGTCGGTCTCCTGCACAAGGCAGACTTGTGGAGCACTAAAGAGAACAAACTTCGTTGTTCTGGTCTCTCCTCCTTGCAACCCAGAGCCTGCGGGGGTGGGAAGGAAGGGATAAACAGACCAGATCTGAAGGAATTGTATCTGGGTTGCATGGACTTCAAGTTGCATTGGAGCCCCAGAAAGCAAAGGGGAGTAATTAGTTCGAATGACTCTGGAAATAGTGGCACTGGTGCGTCCACACTGCCATTATTTCGAAATAACCATTTCGGAATTAGCGTTACTCCCGATGAAAAGCAGGAGTCCAGATTTCAAATGCTGCAGCCTGTTATTTCGAAATAACGGGCTTGGTCGTGTGGGCTTACAAATTCAACGTGTGTGTGTGTGTGTGTGTGTGTGTGTGTGTGTGTGTGTGCTTATTTTGAGATAAAAATCCTCATGTAGACCAGGGCAGAGAGATTCAGCTAAGCTGGCTTGGTCGTGTGGGCTTACAAATTCAACGTGTGTGTGTGTGTGTGTGTGTGTGTGTGTGTGTGTGCGCGCTTATTTTGAGATTAAAATCCTCATGTAGACCAGGGCAGAGAGACTCAGCTAAGCTGGTTCTGCATCTGCAGGACGTCAAGGCATCAGGATGAGTCGTGGATTCCAAGGCCTGGGGAAACACTGCGATCAATTGCTCTGACCTCCTGTGTAACGGAAGGCAGAAAAATGCCACGATTTCTATGGCATTTTTTTTTTTAAGAAAAACATCCCAAACCACAATGCAACTGGAGATCCCTCCATTCCTGGCATGATCTGAGACAAGAGTCTTCATGTGGGAGTCTTGGGCGGATTGCAGGTCCCACGGAAGAGAACGGAACCACCACGTTGACAAGTATGACAAGTATGGTATTAACATCCACATTGCGCGAGAAAGCAGACCGCTATTGTAACCCACACACCTAGGCTATGTCTACACACGCGGCGTCTTGCGCGAGTAATATGCAAATGAGGCTAAGCGTGGAATATCGCCGAACCTCATTTGCATACCTAATCATAGAATCATAGAATCATAGAATAATAGGACTGGAAGGGACCTCAAGAGGCCATCGAGTCCAGCCCCCCGCCCTCAAGGCAGGACCAAGCTCCACCTACACCATCCCTGACAGATGTCTATCTAACCTGTTCTTAAATATCTCCAGAGAGGGAGATTCCACCACCTCCCTTGGCAATTTATTCCAATATTTGACCACCCTGATAGTTAGGAATTTTTTCCTAATGTCCAATCTAAACCTCCCCTGCTGCACTTTAAGCCCATTACTCCTTGTCCTGTCCTCAGAAACCAAGAGGAACAAATTTTCTCCTTCCTCCTTGTGACACCCTTTTAGATATTTGAAAACCGCTATCATGTCCCCCCTTAATCTTCTTTTTTCCAAACTAAACAAGCCCAGTTCATGAAGCCTGGCTTCATAGGTCATGTTCTCTAGACCTTTAATCATTCTTGTCGCTCTTCTCTGTACCCTTTCCAATTTCTCCACATCTTTCTTGAAATGTGGCGCCCAGAACTGGACACAGTACTCCAGCTGAGGCCTAACTAGTGCAGAGTAGAGCGGCAGAATGACTTCACGAGTTTTGCTTACAACACACCTGTTGATACAACCTAGAATCATATTTGCTTTTTTTGCAACAGCATCACACTGTTGACTCATATTCAACTTGTGGTCCACTATGACCCCTAGATCCCTTTCCGCCATGCTCCTTCCTAGACAGTCGCTTCCCATCTTGTATGTATGGAACTGATTGTTCCTTCCTAAGTGGAGCACTTTGCATTTCTCTTTATTAAACCTCATCCTGTTTACCTCTGACCATTTCTCTAACTTGCTAAGGTCATTTTGAATTATGTCCCTATCCTCCAAAGAAGTCGCAACCCCACCCAGTTTGGTATCATCTGCAAACTTAATAAGCGTACTCTCTATCCCAATATCTACATCATTGATGAAGATATTAAACAGTACGGGTCCCAAAACAGACCCTTGAGGAACTCCACTTGTTATCCCTTTCCAGCAGGATTTAGAACCGTTAACAACTACTCTCTGACTACGGTTATCCAGCCAATTATGCACCCACCTTATCGTGGCCCTATCTAAGTTATATTTGCCTAGTTTATCAATAAGAATATCATGCGAGACCGTATCAAATGCCTTACTAAAGTCTAGGTATATGACATCCACCGCTTCTCCCTTATCCACAAGGCTCGTTATCTTATCAAAGAAAGCTATCAGATTAGTTTGGCATGACTTGTTCTTCACAAACCCATGCTGGCTATTCCCTATCACTTTATTACCTTCCAAGTGTTTGCATAGGATTTCCTTAATTACTTGCTCCATTATCTTCCCTGGGACAGACGTTAAACTCACCGGTCTATAGTTTCCTGGGTTGTTCTTATTCCCCCTTTTATAGATGGGCACAATATTTGCCCTTTTCCAGTCTTCTGGAATCTCCCCTGTCTGCCATGATTTTTCAAAGATCATAGCTAAAGGCTCAGATACCTCCTCTATCAGCTCCTTGAGTATCCTGGGATGCATTTCATCAGGACCTGGTGACTTGCTGACATCTAACTTTCCTAAGTGACTTTTAACTTGTTCTTTGTGTATCCTATCTTCTAAACTTACCCTCTCTCTGCTTGTATTCACTACGTTAGGCACACCTCCAGACTTCTCGGTGAAGACCGAAACAAAGAAGTCATTGAGCATCTCTGCCATTTCCAAGTTTCCTGTTACTGCTTCTCCCTCCTCACTAAGCAGTGGGCCTACCCTGTCCTTGGTCTTCCTCTTGCTTTTAATGTATTTATAAAAAGTCTTCTTGTTTCCCTTTATGCCTGTAGCTAGTTTGATCTCATTTTGTGCCTTTGCCTTTCTAATCTTGCCCCTGCATTCCCGTGTTGCTTGCCTATATTCATCCTTTGTTAGTTGTCCTAGTTTCCATTTTTTATAGGACTCCTTTTTTATTTTGAGATTGTGCAAGATCTCCTTGTTAAGCCAAGCTGGTCTTTTGCCATATTTTCTATCTTTCCTACACAGCGGAATTGTTTGCTTTTGGGCCCTTAACAACGTCCCTTTGAAATACTTCCAACTCTCCTCAGTTGTTTTTCCCTTCAGTCTTGCTTCCCATGGGACCTTACCTACAAGTTCTCTGAGCTTATCAAAATCTGCCTTCCTGAAATCCATTACCTCAATTGTGCTGGTCTCCCTTCTACCTTTCCTTAAGATCATGAACTCTATTATTTCGTGATCACTGTCCCCTATACAGTCTTCCACTTTCAAGTTCTCAACTAGTTCCTCCCTATTTGTTAAAACCAAATCCAGAACAGCTTCTCCTCTGGTAGCTTTTTCAACCTTCTGAAACAGAAAGTTGTCTCCAATGCAGTCCAGAAACTTATTGGATAGCCTGTGCCTCGCTGTGTTAGTGTCCCAACATATGTCTGGATAGTTGAAGTCCCCCATCACCACCAAATCTTGGGCTTTGGATAGTTTTGTTAATTGTTTAAAAAAGGCCTCATCCACCTCTTCCACCTGGCTAGGTGGCCTGTAGTAGACTCCTAGCATGATATCACCCTCGTTTTTTATCCCTTTTAGCTTAACCCAGAGACTCTCTACACAGCTATCTCCTACATTCATCTCCACTTCAGTCCAAGTGTGTACATTTTTAATATACAAGGCAACCCCTCCTCCCTTTTTTCCCTGTCTGTCCTTCCTGAGCAAGCCATACCCTTCCATACCAACATTCCAATCATGCGTCCCATCCCACCAGGTTTCTGTAATACCAATGATATCATAGTTGTATTTATTGGTTAGCAATTCCAGTTCTTCCTGCTTATTACCCATACTTCTCGCATTTGTATATAGGCATCTAAGATACTGATTTGATCTTGCCTCCCTGTTGTGCCCTGACCCTCCTTTCTCCTTGCCATTATAGGCCGTAGTCCCCCCCATTTCCAGCCCATCTCCCAGTCCCGCACATGCAGCACTTACCTGTGGGCTTTGCTCACCTGATGATGAGCCATCATTTTTTTCAGAAGAGGCTCTTGTGCAAAAAGGAACATCTACACTGCCCCTTCTTGCACAAGAAAAACCCTCTTGCGCAACGCCGCTCTTCCTGAAAAGTAATAGGTGTCACGGCATTGCGCAAGAGGGTTTTTCTTGTGCAGGGGCAGTGTAGATGCTCCTTCTTGCACAAGAGCGTCTTCTGAAAAAAATGGTGGCTCATTAGGTATGCAAATGAGGCTCGGTGATATTCTACATGTAGCCTCATTTGCATATTACTCACGCAAGAAGCCGCGAGTGTAGACATAACCCTAGTGTGGTTACTGAGCAATGCAAGTGGCACCTAGACCACTGCAACAGTTAAGATTAAGAGACCTCTACAGCTGGGGCTGGGAGCCAGCTGGCTTTTAGCTCAGAGGGTAGAGGCTCCTATAATCAGGCCCTGAAGTCCCAGGTTCAAATCCACCCGGTGATGAAGACAGAGGGACAGACTATAAGCAAAGCCCTGCTGGTCAATGGAGGAGGCAGAACCACTGGAAGGTGTGTGTACACTGCAGTGTTTTTCTGGAAAAACAATACTTGCATCCACACTGCCATTGCGTTCTTCTGACAGAAAGTTGAGAGAACAGAGGGGTTTTTCCAACGACGGCAAACCTCATTCTACGAGGAAGAAGCCTTGTTCCAAAAAAGCTTTTTCGGAAAAAGGCGTGTGTGGACACAGAAGAGGGAGTTGCTTCGGAAGAAAAAGCCTCCAGGAAATCACACAGGTGCCTCCAGGAAATCACACAGGTGTCCAATCAGCGTGGACTCTATCTTTCAAAAAAGCACATGGCTTTTTCGATGCACTTTGGCAGTGTGGACAGTCTCTCCCAGAAGATGTTTTTTCAGAAGATCTCTTCCAGAAAAGCTTCTTCCAAAAGAAGCCTGAAGTCTAGAAATAGCCGGAGAAAGTAGGACGGATTGGAGACTGCGAGGTTGTGACTAGAGATGCGGGGGGAATTTTTGGACTCAACTTTGATTGTCTTCAAAATCAAAGCTGTTTGCAGGAACAGATCAGGTTTGACAGGTTTTCCATTCTCAAAAACACTGGGAGGGTGGAGGGGGTGGAAGGATTTTGAAGTTGTCAAACATCCTGCTTGCATAGTTAAAAAAATGTTTGTGGGGTCAAAATGATTTTGCATTTGGAAATGTAAGTTAATATACAGCAACAAATATTTATTTTAAAAGATCAACATTGAAATGAAACATTTTGAAATTATCAAAAGGAGACATTTTGATTAAGAACATAAGAACGATTGTACTGGGTCAGACCAAACGTCCATTTAGTCCATCATCCCTACTTCAGCAGTGGCCAATACCCGGTACCCTAGAGGGAATGAACAGAACAGAGAATCATCACGTAAACCCACCTCTGCTCCTCATTCCCAGCTTCTGACAAACAGAGGCTAGCAACACCATTCCTACCCATCCTGGCTAAAAAGCATTGATGGACCTAACCTTCATGAATGTTTCGAGCTCTTTTTTGAACCCCGTTGAAGTCCTGGCCTTCACAACATCCTCTGGCAAGGAGTTCCACAGGTTGCCTTTGTGTTGCATTAAAAAATGATAGATCTGACTTTCGATTTGCAAAAATAAATTAAAAAAAAAGTCCTTCAGATTTTTGATTTGCAAAAATTTCAGAACCATTGATTTTTTTCATCCTGATGCAGGACAAAAAGATTTTTTTGAAAACTCAAAAATGTTCATTGAAAAGGAAACCTGTTTCCTGCCCAAGTCTGGCTCTGTCCTGGTTACAGGGGCAAAGAAGAAGATAAAGAAGATGAGGAAGATAACATTAGCAACCCCTTTTGGAAGTGGATGAAGAGGGCAGGTACTGACCCTCCTCCGGCTCTGCCTACCTAACTTGACTTCAAGACCCCTCTGAAAGGGTTAACAGGATAGCGGAGAGTGAAGAAGTGGGGGGTATAATTTATTTAAGCTTTCAAAAGCCTTTTGATCAAGTCCCTCACAGGAGGCTATTAAGGAAACTTGGTAACCACAGGATGAGAGCAAAAGCCAAGCCACAGATTAAAGACGAGAAAAGATCGGAAGGAAAGGGAAGGAGTAAATGGCCAGTCCTCTGAAGAGAGGTTAATAGCAGAGAGACCCTGAGATCACCATTAGGGTGGGGAGGGGAGGAGGGTCCAGAATTAACATCAGCACAAGAAGGCAAGGGAATAGCATGGCAGGGAAATTCACAGAGAGCAGCACAAATCAGTGGGCAAATGAAGCTGGCCCTGGACTAGTGTGGGGTGATAGGCATTGGAAGGGACAATTGGGGATACCTGCAGTCATGGCTGGCGGGTGGAGGGAGCTGGAAGCTGTCTGGGGAAAGACCGAAGCGGCGTTGTGAGTTGGGGTCTGCACACCTCTGTTCAATGTACCATGGCCATGAATAATCCTGGGACAGACCCCCCCCCCATGCTTTATGAAATGGACTAATGGACATAAATATGCATCACTCAAAAATGCTTGGGACAAATTGCCTCATGCAACCTATCGCTCTTCGCGTCTCAATCCGCTGGGCCTGTCTATCTTATTTTGGGGGATGTCTCATGCTTGGGTGTAAAATTAGACCTGTGGTGTGGGGGATGCTTTATGGGTTTCAAACTGCAAAGACAAGCCATCCAAGGTGTTCTGAGAGGATGCTTCAATTTCTGGGCAATCCTATGTAAACAGCCCCTTTTGTCCTTAAGTCTTAGCAGTGGTTAGTTTTAGGAAGTTGCACTGCTTAGGCCTCAGTTGGAGGATTGTGTCCTGTTCTGGGCACCACATTTCAAGAAAGATGTGGAGAAATTGGAGAGGGTCCAGAGAAGAGCAACAAGAATGATGAAAGGTCTAGAGAATAGGACCAATGAAGGAAGGCTGAAGGAATTGGGTTTGTTTAGTTTAGAAAAGAGAAGATTGAGGGGGGACATGAGAGCCGTTTTCAGGTATCTAAAAGGGTGTCACAAGGAGGAGGGAGAAAACTTGTTCATCTTGGCCTCTGAGGATAGAACAAGAAGCAATGAGCTTAAACTGCAGCAAGGGAGGTTTAGGTTGGACATTAGGAAAAAGTTCCTACCTGTCAGGGTGGTCAAACACTGGAATAAATTGCCCAGGGCGGTTGTGGAATCCCCATCTCTAGAGATATTTAAGAGCAGGTTAGATAAATGTCTCTCAGGGATGGTCTAGACAGTATTTGGTCCTGCCATGGGGGCAGGGGACTGGACTCGATGACCTCTCGAGGTCCCTTCCAGTCCTAGGATTCTAGGATTCTAGGAAGTCACTTGAACTCCCTAACTGGTAGGGCCTGGCCAGGAAGGGTGGAATGTAGAAACAGAATTCCTGCCCAAAGTGGAATCTACACATCAATGGGAAGCGAGCGGTGTCTTTGTCTTTAGGTGGTGTGGCACTCTCAAGAAAGCGAACAAGAGACTCCGGGACACGGACATCCCTGGTTTGGAGGCTTAGCTGGAAGAAGAGACAGTTTTAGGATGAGGCTGTAATATGTTTGTACTGCGGTTTCAGTGTGAGAATTAAGCGTTTTCTGTTCATTTAAGTTTGTAACTGACTTTGCTCCGCCTGTTCTCACTTATAGCCACTTAAATCCTACTGCTTGTACTTAATAAAATCACATTTATCTACTATCAGGCCCAGTGTAAATAATTGGTACCCGGAGGAGCAACCAGAATTCCCCCTTTCAGTGGTAAAGGGGTTTACCCAAATAATTCACTGGGGGGGGTCTGATCCCATTTGGGGAACGGTGTCCCAGGAGGCTGGACCCAAAACTGCATTTTCCGTGGACTTGACGAGTTTCCGTGTTTGTATTGCTCCTCGGGAGGGAGGTGGGGGGAAGGGGCTGGAGCAGTGATCTCAGCTCTGTGACTTGGCTGGAGGAGACCAGGGAGCTGGCCCAGCAGGACAGGGTGGTGAGAAGCCCTGGCGAGCAGGAAGGCGAGTGGCAGTGGACTGTCAACACCCTGGAAAGTCCCCTAAGGGTCTTCTGTGACCATCACCGCCGTAGGGTTGCCAGATGGTTTAACCAAAAATACCGACACTCCCACCCCTCCCAAAAAAACACCGGGGAAAAAATTCTGTTGAGGAGAAAAAAAAGGGGGGGGGGCAACCAAAGTTGTTAGGAAAAAAAAGGACTCCGAGAGTTATGAAGCAAAAACAAAATAAAAATTAAATAATAGAACAGCATTAAAACAGCATGGCCCCTTTCAGAGTGTCTGCAGAATCAGAATAGGGATAGGAACGGGGTGAGGTTGAGCACTAAGACCCAGGGAAGGCATTGCTTCCCCTTGGTCTTTAGGTTTTTTGCCGGCGGCCATTTTGTTTTCTTGATCAAGCCAGAACGCAGCTTCCCTGTGGAACCAGGGAAGCACAGAGTCCGGGGGTCGGAGGCCGGGGGCTAGGCCCAGTTGCCAAGTGTGTCGTAGGATTGCCAGGTGTCCGCTATTTTCGCCTCCTGGCCAGGAAAAAAAAATCAGAAAATACCGGACATTTAGGTGTCCGGTATTTTCTGAATTTTTTTTACCGGATAGGAGGTGAAAATACCAGACTGTCTGGGTCCATACGGGACACCTGGCAACCCTACACCACCGTCACAAATCTACCAAGAGGGAAACCTGCAGGACAATGGGGATTGAGATCACTGTGTCAAATATCCCGGGGGCCGAATGGTAAAAAAATTGGTTCACACACTGGTGCTGGGCAAGCCACTGGTGTGGGTTTATACCCAGTGAGGAGATGGCCCTTAAACACTGTATTATAACAATCCCGCAATCCCGCAGTAGGCTCTGAGACCGAATGAGCATCAAAACTCAGAGCTAGCTTGGGTCAGGGTGCAATGGGGGTTGGTGGGTTCCAAGAGATCAAAGCCCCATCTTGAGCTCTTGGTAGGTGTGCTGAACAGTAGCCGTCATTTGAATACAACGTGCCCAAGCACCATTAACTCTTTGGGATCTTATTATTTGGGTCTGATTTCCTAGGAAGAAGGGTGTGGAGCAAAGACCGGCTCTGAAGGGGGAAATAAGGGACGGGGGGCATGAGACAGATCGGAGGGTATATGCTAGGGAAAGGGGCAATGGGGTAAACAGAGGAACATTAGACTGGCCAGACGGGGTCAGACCAAAGGCCCGTCTAGGCCAGTGTCCTGTCTGCCCCCAGGGGCCAGTGCCAGGTGCCCCAGAGGGAGTGAACCGAAAGGGAATCATCACGGGTACGTCTAAACGACATGGCTCCGTCAACAGAGCCATATCGACGAGTTTACTCGGCAAAGGGAAATGAAGCGGCAATTTAAATAATCGCCTCTTCGTTTAAATCAAAATGGCCGCCGCGCTGTGCCGATCAGCTGTTTGACGGCTCAGCGCGGCAGTCTAGACGGGGATCTGCCGACCCCAGAACCCTTCGTCGGCAGATCCTGTGAGCCTCATTGCAGCTGATCGGCACAGCGCCACGGCCATTTTGATAAAAATGAAGCGGCGATTATTGAAATCTCCGCTTCATTTCTCTTTACCGCCCTGCCTAATCTACATGGCTCCGTCGAGCCATGTGATCCCTCTCCTGTCATCCATTCCCAGCCACTGACAAACAGAGGAGAGGGACGCCATTCCTACCCTTCCTGGCTAACAGCCATCGATGGACCTAACCTCCATGAATCTATCTAGCTCTTTTTTTGAACCTGGTCTTCACAACATCCTCTGGCAAGGAGTTCCACAGGTTGACTGTGCGCTGCATGAAGAGAAACTTCCTTTTTTTAAAAATTGCTGCCTATTAATTTCTTTCTTTTGGTGATCCTCCTAGTTCTTGTGTTATGAGGAGTAAATAAAAAGTCCTTATTTACTTTCTCTACACTAGCCATGATTTTATAGGCCTCTCTCATCTCCCCTCTCAATCATCTCTCCTGGTTTGGTGCGCTACAAGGGGATGACTCTGCAGTCCGGGCCGGGGCTGGCTAAGGCGCAGGAGGACAGGCTGTCCTCACGCATTGCAGGCCTGGGTATAAAAAGAATATTGAAGGATTAGTCACTTACTGAGTCCCAGGCCCTGTGCACTAAATGAGGAGGTGGCAATGTCGTGCATGACCACGCAATTAACGACCATTAACGAGCATGTACGCCAGGGGGCAGATTAAGGTTGCCCAGGCCACCTTCCTCCTGGGGCTTCCTAACTTGAGCGGGCTTGATATTGGGACTTTGCATCCCTAATATTTCCATAATGTAGTTCTATACACACGCGCGCACACCCGTGCACGTATGCCACACACCCATGCACGCACACATGCATGCACACCTACACACATGTGCGCACCTACACACACATGTGCACCTACATGCACATGTGCACCACACACACAAACACACACATGCATGCACCTACACGCATATACACCTGCACATGCACAGCTACACACGTACACCTACATGCATATGCACACCACATGCACAAACACACACACACATGCACCTACATACATGTACACCCGCACTTGCACAGCTACACACGTACACCTACATGCACATACGCACCACACATACAAACACACACACAGGCACCTACATGCGCATGCGCGCCACATGCACAAACATGCCCACACACACACCTACACATATGTACACCTGCACATGCACGCCTACACACACACACCCCTACATGCACATGTGCACCACATGCACAAACACACACACCTACACGCATGTACACCTGCACATGCACACCTGCATATGCACACACACACACACACACACACAGACACACACACACACACTTTCCAGCTGCTGCTTAAGGTCAGCTATACATGCAAACCCCAGAGGTTTACTGGTTGCAGAGGAAGCCCAGTACCCACTAATCATCATTTAGTGAGGACAGGGTTGGGAGGCAGCCCTGGGAGCATGGGACTCCTCCTCACAGCGATCAAAGCTACAGTGGGAAGACAAAAGTCACTTGCCCCCCTCCCGCCTCTCAAGGTGAGTGAGCTGCAGAGCAGCAGCCCAGAGAGACTAGCGGGGTGGGAGGGGGGCAGAGCTGTGTGTAAACTTAGCTCCCTGTCCCGGGTCACTGCCTCCCTGCAGTGCTAATTATCCGCCAGGGAAACAAACAAGCACACACTTCTCTCTCCTTGGCCAAGGTGACCTGCCTCCCCGCACGGAGGGGGAGCCCTTTGTGCCCAGGAGCCGAGGGAAATAAATGCCGCCCGCTCAACAGCCAGAATCAGCAACACCGATAATAAACTAAAAGTATGATTCATAACGAGGCAGCCTCTGTGGGCTCTGCGAGGGAGGAGGGGCTCTTGGAAGGGGAGGGGCCTCAAGTGGGAGGGGCGGGGCTTGCCACACGGGGTCAGACCAGCATAAGAACATAAGAACATAAGAACGGCCGTACTGGGTCAGACCAAAGGTCCATCCAGCCCAGTATCCTGTCTGCCCACAGTGGCCAGCACCAGGTGCCCCAGAGAGGGTGGACCAAAGACAATGATCAAGCGATTTGTCTCCTGCCATCCCTCTCCACCCTTTGACAAACAGAGGCCAGGGACACCAATTTTATCCCCTGGCTAATAGCCTTTTATGGACCTAACCTCCATGAAATTATCTAGCTTCTCTTTAAACTCTATTATAGTCCTAGCCTTCACAGCCTCCTCTGGCAAGGAGTTCCACAGGTTGACTACACGCTGTGTGAAGAAGAACTTTCTTTTATTAGTTTTAAACCTGCTACCCATTAATTTCATTTGGACCAAAGGTTCATCTCGCCCAGTGTCCTGTCTGCCGGCAGTGGCCAATGCCAGGTGCCCCAGAGGGAGGGAACAGAACAGGGAATCATCCAACGATCCCACCCCGCTGGCACCTGGAATCACAGGGGCCCCTTTAAATTGCCCAGGACAATTGCCTCCTTTGCCCCCCTCATCAACAGGCCTGCCAGGGCCCTTGCCCTGTTCCATGCAGGCCTCGCGTAGCTCGGGCTGAGTCCGATTCCCATCTCCCTCTGTCTCTCCTCGGCAGAGCTGGCTGGAAAGCATCCAGGGAACCATTTGTGCCTCAGGATTTGCTGGTGGGCTGAAACCACAAGGGCTTCCTGCCGCTGGGTCAATGCCAGGGCTCCAGCCGAAACCTGCCTGGCTTCTTACCAGCCTGGCAGGCTGATGGGGGCTCCGGGAACCTGGAAGCCCTGCAGGTCCCGAGGCCCCCGAGCAGCATGTGTGCCGAGGGAGACGCCCGAGGACTCCCTTTGCATGGGGAGCCCCGAGGAGCAGAGGGGGGGTGTCACGTTACTGGATTTTGAAGGGAGCAGCCAGATCACTGATGCACCCATAGATGGGGGTGTTGGCCCCAAAAATGGTATAAAAGGGGCCATGTGGGGTATTGAATAGGAGCTTGCTGTCTGCTGATCCTGTGTACGCTATTTATGTGATTGTAGAATGTCTGTGTGTGTAGGTAGGAATCTGTAATCTGTGTGGAGACTGAATATTTCTCTGAATGTGGTTGAGCATTGGGCAGAGCCCGGCCTATGGACATGCTAATCAGCGAGGCCCTGTGGGACAATGGCTCTCAATGGGCCAAGGACACACCTAAAGCATGAGGGCTGACACATGAGAGCTGCCAGCAGGGATAGGCCGCTGACCAGGTGACCTGCTGCAGCCAAGAAGAGACCAGGAAGGAGGTATAAAGAGGCCATGTGGTCGACTCCATTTTTGTTCTCAGCTCAGCACTTCATCCCAGAGGCAGCACTGCAGGGATTGAAGAGCCCGGAAGACCTGTGAACCCATCCTGATCCTAGGATGAGCAATAAGGACTTTTAAACCAGCAGCTGTAACATCTCTGCTAGAGCCTGAATCGAGAACTGGGAGATTCAATGCATGTAACGTACTATCCTTTAACAACATCACTCTCATGCTTTTCTTTATTGTAATAATAAACCTTTAGTTGTTAGATGCTAAAGGATTGGCCCAGCGTGATTTGTGGGTAAGGTCCAGAGGGTAAATTGACCAGGGATCTGTGGCTGGTTTCTTGGAACCGGACAGAACTTGTTCGGGGTAGGTGGGATTGGGTGCTAGGACCCCCCACCTGTGTATGAGGCCCGGGGCCTTCTGGGGCACGGATATTGCTGGGGTGTCGGAGGGGTTTTGTTCGTGAGGCTTCAGGCAGGCAGCTGAAGCACTCTGTGGGACTGGTTTGTGGCCTGTTTGGAGAGGTCCCCAGTCTGGGGGCTGTAAGGATCCCCGAAGTTGAGCAATTCGCCCTGAGCGGACGCCCTCAGCTGTGCCCAGACACGGCACGGTCCGTCACAGGGTGACATTCCAGTTCCCGGCTTCTCCCTGCCAGCTCCTTTCCCAGGCCCGCCTCTCGGAGCGGTGACAATTCAGATCTCTGTTGCTCCCTGCTCCCCAGGCCAACAGGCTCTCTGGGATCCCATAGTCTGCGGCTAAGTGCCCCAAAATAATTCCTGGAGTAGCCCTTTTGGCAACAAAACCTTCCGACCTGGATTCCCGAATGGTCAGGACTAGAGAATGCACCACGGCCCGGGATACATCCTCCAATTATTCTCGCTACTCAATACGTACGCCTTCTTGCCGTTCCAAGTGGGTTTAGCTTCTGCTCCCAGCCAGAGCGTGCTGTACCCCTCCGGGCCATATTGAAAAGCCTGTTATTAATTGTCTGTCCCCCTGTAGAGACCAACAGGCTGAGACCCAGTCACCCCCCATGCTAGTCTGGGTTAAAATAAATCGATTGAGCTCTGGAAGTCGGGCGCTCTGAGGCAGGGTTTCCAGTGTATACACCCTGATCTAATTGCTTGATACCTCTCAGCTTTGAATTGCACTGACCCACTTATCTGCCCTTGTTTTCCAGCTCGCTTTGGACTCGGGAGCCCACTTGTGTGGCACTAGGAAGCCCTCCCCAGTGTCCCGTCTACTGAATTACCTGCGCGCCCCGTCAAGCGCCAACCGATAAGTGGGCGCTGGGCTTTGCAAGTGGCTCCCAGCTGCTTCCCCTCATCCCGCTTTCTGCAGCCTTTAAAAGTGTTAATTTCCCTCATTCCGTGTCCTTGGTGTCTCATCGTGCCCTCATTACAGGCAGGAGGGGAAGGAATGCAGGTGTCAGGGTAAGGGGAAATCAATTTCAGCTCCGCTGCTGGTGCGGAAGGGAATTAGCTCCACTTGGTAGCAGGGCCTGCCTTACACGCAGCGTGCGGCTGAAAGCAAGTCTTGTTCAGCATCGGCTTGTGCAGAGCGCAGCGAGGCAGTGGCCTCGTTTAGCATATTTATTAATGGTCTGGGAGAAGAGGGAAACCGCGTGTTAATTACATTCTCCGGCGTGCACTGGATGGCCTTGCGAACACCGGCCTGGATGGAGTCAGAACTGCAAGAGACCCAGCGAGGGCGGGAAGAAGGGCTGGAAATAAAATTAGAACCTGCCGGGGCTACTGAGAAATCCAAGGCGATCCAGCGACTTGGGGAGCCGGTGGCCAGCAGAGAAGCGTTTGCCACGTGACGTGGTGGCCCGAAGATCGATGGGATTCGGGGCTCGGTGTGACAAGCTGCCAAGCCACAGAGCGGAGAGTGGATCCTCCCCCACTTCGCCTGGAATCATAGACTCCTCGGAAGTCACCGAGTCCAGCCCCCGCCCAAAGCAGGACCCACCCCAACTCAATCATCCCAGCCAGGGCTTGGTCAAGCCGAGACTTCAACACCTCTAGGGATGGAGATTCCAACCCCTCCCTAGGGAACCCAGCCCAGCGCTTCACCACCCTCCTAGGGAAATAGTTTTTCCTAATATCCAACCTAGACCTCGCCCACTGCAACTGGAGCCCATTGCTCCTTGTTCTTCCACCTGCCGCCTCTGAGAACAGCCTCTCTCCATTCTCAGATGCTCTGTTTCTTTCAGGAGGAGGGGCACTGGCAACTGGATGTCATTTCAAAGCAGGGCAGTAAGTCCGACACCGGCTGGGGCTGGAGGGGTTAGCTTTCCGAGGGAAGATGAAAAAGAGCTAAATACGTCTTGCCTGGCTCAGAGATGACTCACAGGAGACATGATAACAGCCTACAGATATTTGCAGGGCGTAAGCCTCCGAGAGATAGCAGGCAGCAAATATGAAGTAGGAGGCTGCGCCGCACTCGGGCTGCGAGAATGTAATTTGGTCTGCACGGAGCAGGCAGCGCGTCGCGGAGGGAAGAGGCGATAATGCATCTGCACGGCACGGATGGGGCTACACTGTGTGTTCAGCCGGCAGCTCTCAGCTGCTCAGTGCCAGGAGAACCCTGGCAGGCAGGAGGGAGCAGAAACGACGAAATAGCAACATTGATTCCATTTGCATGTAATAATTACTAATGCGGAGTAATAATTCCCCCGGCGCAGGAGACACTAAGGGAGTGTTTCTGGCCTGTGCTCGGCAGGAAGTCGGGTTGGATGGCCAGAGTGGTTCCTGTTGATTGTGAATCTGCAGAATCAACAGTGCACTGGGGGCTTGCTGGCTGAACATTTAGGCCAAGGAAGACCTGACCTACAAGGAGAGGCTGAGGGAGTTGGGTCTATTTAGTCTGCAGAAGAGAAGAGTGAGGGGGGATTTGAGAGCAGCCTGCAACTCCCTGCAGGGGGGTTCCAAGGACGATGGCGAGAGGCTGTTCACAGTGGGGGCAGGTGGCAGAACAAGGAGCAATGGGCTCAAGTTGCAGTGGGGGAGGTCTCGGTTGGATATTAGGAAAAACTATTTCCCTAGGCGGGTGGGGAAGCGCTGGGATGGGTTCCCTAGGGAAGTAGTGGAGTCTCCATCCCTAGAGGGCTGTGTCTAGACTGGCAAGTTTTTCCGCAAAATCATCCGATTTTGTGCAAAAACTTGCCAGCTGTCTACACTGGCCACTTGAATTTCCGGAAAAGCACTGACGATCTCCTGTAAAATCATCAGTGCTTTTCCGGAAATACTATGCTGCTCCCGTTCGGGCAAAAGTCTTTTTCTGAAAGCCTTTTGCGCAAAAGGGCCAGTGTAGACAGCATAGTATTGTTTTCCACAAAAAAGCCATCGGGGCTTTTTTGCGGAAAACCGCGTCTAGATTGGCCATGGACGCTTTTCCGCAAAAAGTGCTTTTGCGGAAAAGCATCCTGCCAATCTAGACGTGCTTTTTCGAAAATGCTTTTAACGGAAAACTTTTCCGTTAAAAGCATTTTCGGAAATTCATGCCAATGTAGACGTAGCCGAGGTGTTTAAGTCTCGGCTTGACAAAGCCCTGGCCGGGTTGATTGAGTTGGGATGGTCCCGTTGCGTTGTGTTGCATTGGACCCAGTAAGACGGGCTGGATGGTCCCGTTGTGTTGCGTTGGACCCAGCAAGACGGGCTGGATGGTCCTGTTGCGTTGTGTTGGACCCAGCAAGGCGAGCTGGGTGGTACCATTGCTTTGTGTTGGACCTAGAACAGTGGGCTGGATGGTCCTGTTGCATTGCGTTGCGTTGCGTTGCGCTGCGTTGGACCCAGTAAGACGGGCTGGGTGGTCCTGTTGCGTTGCATTGGACCCAGCAAGATGGGCTGGGTGGTCCCGTTGTGTTGGACCCAGCAAGACGGGCTGGATGGTCCCGTTGTGTTGGACCCAGCAAGACGGGCTGGGCGGTCCTGTTGTGTTGGACCCAGCAAGATGGGCTGGGTGGTCCTGTTGTGTTGGACCCAGCAAGATGGGCTGGGTGGTCCCGTTGTGTTGGACCCAGCAAGACGGGCTGGATGGTCCCGTTGTGTTGGACCCAGCAAGACGGGCTGGGCGGTCCTGTTGTGTTGGACCCAGCAAGATGGGCTGGGTGGTCCTGTTGTGTTGGACCCAGCAAGACGGGCTGGGTGGTCCCGTTGTGTTGGACCCAGCAAGATGGGCTGGGTGGTTCCGTTGTGTTGGACCCAGCAAGATGGGCTGGGTGGTCCCATTGTGTTGGACCCAGCAAGATGGGCTGGGTGGTCCCATTGTGTTGGACCCAGCAAGATGGGCTGGGTGGTCCCATTGTGTTGGACCCAGCAAGATGGGCTGGGTGGTCCCGTTGTGTTGGACCCAGCAAGATGGGCTGGGTGGTCCCATTGTGTTGGACCCAGCAAGACGGGCTGGATGGTCCTGTTGTGTTGCGTTGGACCCAGCGAAACAGGCTAGATGGTTTAATGGGACTTTCCCATCCAGGATTAAAGGTCAGGTGCCACCAACTTTTTGGTCTGCACTTGCTTCTGAATGCACCTTGGCCAGTCCTGCTCCCTTCAAATAAATCTCACTTTAGAATTCTCTGGCGACCGCAAGCTCTCTGCACGGTGCTAGCCAATACATGTCCTCTCCTACTTCAATTCCCCTTCCAGAGCATCTGCTAATGTGACAGCGCGTTTACGGCACTTTTCATTTTCAAAGTGCCTTGCAAACATTAATAATACAGCTCCCGAGAACATCAATGCCACCGTAATGCTCTAAATCCTTCCCCTTATCTTCCTCGTTGGGCACACAAATTCCAGTCCTCCAGCACTCCACACACTCTCCTGTGCTCTGACAAGTAAACATTATTAAAAATTATCTCGAGCCACACTCTCCAGCCTCTCCCAAGTGCTCCTCTGAATGCTCCTCCATGCCAATAGCCAGGTACAGCATTACGGCTGACGCACAGTCGTGCACTTAGAGACAGGTGCTCCTCTCGGTACATCCACAAGGTAACACCGGCCCGACGGAGAGCGAGATAGGGCCTAAAGAACCGGGTCCTTACAGACCCTGAATCATGGGAGTCGTCCTCACTCAGGCAACTATTGGCCCATGTTAGAGTTTTGTATTGACCCCTTTGGGACTGTTATATATTACGTGCACTTCGAGGGCTCCATTCCCCATGCGAGTGCCTCCTGCTGGCCACCTTGGAGATGAGCTCTACGGGGCAGTACGCTCACTCAGCCCATGTCTCCTGCTCCCGGACCCACATTACTGGGCCGTGGTGTCCTCCTCATGACACAGCCCTCTGACTGTACCACACTCTGCGTTCCCCCTTCCAGGGTCAATATTGCAGGTCAACTGTCCAGCCATTCCTCAGTTGTAAGTGGGGGGGGGGACCCGTGACCCATAGATAGCAGCCAAATGGCTCGTCCCCTCACACCCTCAGAACATTTCCCTGTGTCACTTCTACTTCTCCACAGCCCTAGCTCCTGCTTTACCCTTACCTCAGTCTTCAACTCCCTGCAGGGGGGTTCTAAAGAGGCTGGCGAGAGGCTGTTCTCAGTGGGGGCAGGTGGCAGAACAAGGAGCAATGGGCTCAAGTTGCAATGGGGCAGGTCTAGATTGGATATTGGCAAAAACTATTTCCCTAGGCGGGTGGGGAAGCGCTGGGCTGGGTTCCCTAGGGAGGGGGGAATCTCCAATCCTAGAGGTGTTTAAGTCTCAGCTTGACAAAACCGTGGCTGGGTTGATTGAGTTGGGTTGGTCCTGCCTTGGGCAGGGGGCTGGACTTGACTCCTGAGGTCTCTTCCAGCTCTATGGTTCAGTATGATGGTCTTAGCAGTCAGCCAAGAGATCTCTCTCTCTCTCTCTCTCTCTCTCTCCCTCCTCCCCCATGTTCTTGCCTAGCTCTGCTTTGCTTAGGGTGCTCGCTTTCCTCCATCTACAAGGCAGACAGTCCTTCCTCCTTGAGCTCCAGTGAGCAACTGATCCTGCTCTGCTCCTCTTCTCATATGGGCCTACCAGGCCCTGACTGGCTGCTCCTCACAGCCCTTCTCCTATTGAATGTTTTTTGAGCAGCCTTTTCAGGGCTCCAGGAACCACTTATGGGACAGGGTGGGGCAGAGGCCCCATCACAATAAAACAAAACGTGTAGCGGTCCCAAGCATGTCCAGAGCCCCATTGTGGTAGGTGCTGCACATAGCTGTCATGAGCGGCAGTCCCCACCCCAAAGAGCTGCCAATGGCAGCAGACAAGGCTGCAAATGTAGTCAGATACATGGAGCGAGGGAAGGATTTTCCTACAAACCATTTTTTCACCCGCAAATGCTTGTTCGTCAACACCAACACATTTTGCAGGAATGTGTCAGTGTCCCCAAAACTCCCCCAGAAGGGGGTCTCAGAGCTAGGCTGAAATGTCAGGAGACAGAAAGGCTGCCCCTGCCCCAGATCAGCTAATAACCTGGGATACAGGGACTCACCTGGGTTGCAGGAGGCCTCAATTCAAGATAATAATAATAAAGATTACCTATGTCCTAGAACTGGAAGGGACCTTGAATCCAGTCCCCTACCATCCCAAGTACATCCCTGATGAATTTTTGCCCCAAATTCCTAAACAGCCTCTGCAAGGATTGAACTCACAACCCTGGGTTTAACAGGCCAATGCTCAAGCCACTGAGCTATCCCTCCCCCTGTGCTCTTTAGGCTGGTGAGCTGGACCTGAACACTGGTTCTCTCCCGTTCTAGGCGAGTGCCGCATGTACGAAACTCTTGGCTAGTCTGGGATGGCTCGTGTTTTTTCATGCCATTTGTGAAAGGATTCATTTTCATTCCAGTGTGGAACAAAAACAAATGACAAAACCTCGGTGCTTTCTAGCCAGCCCTAATTATTCACCGTGGTTTAAAACTGAGGCACAGAGAGTTGAAGGAACAGGCTCCTGACAGCCCTTAGCAGTTTCAATGGGAGGAAACTTGGAGCAGTTTTAAGGATCTCATCCAAAATATCTTGCCCAGGGTCACAGACGACGCAGGAACTGAACACAGAGCCGAGCCCAAGACATCATCTGGACCACAAGACCAGCGTTTGGCCAATGGGAGCAATTGCATGAGTTCATCCTAGCTGCACACAGGCCAGGGGACAGATTTGGGCTACTTGCGCTGAGTTAATGCTTGCTGGATCTGACTTGCCTAATCAATTCTTGTTTCTTTTACCCTGATCAGATTTCCCATACCTTCAAATGAAGTTTAAAATCTCGGCCCCATTTTGCATGCCGATTAGCCTGCACGCCGCGCCTCTAACTCATGCTTCATAATTCTTCTTTTCAAGCCATCAAGTAATTTTCCTCCCCCAAATTACCGCCTTCCCCTCTCTCTGTTGTATCTGGCACTCTTTCAGCCTCGTTCCGTAATTTGCTTGACTATGTAAATTGATCAGAATAACTCCGTTTTACTACAATTTGCTCGCAAGGCCTTTGTTAGCAATTAGAACACTTTGTTTAAAGACAAATAAGATTTAATGCAATTTTCTCCTTTCCTTGGCAGACTCCCAGTCTCGAGTTTCCTAGCTGCTTTGCATGCACTGGCTCCCAAGACACCCTGCTCAGCTCCTTTGGTAACTATAGCCTCACCCTTCCACCTCTCCTTTTCCTCTCGCTGTCTCCTTTCAATGTTGCTGATCTATTCCTTGCTCTTCACTGGCTGTTTCCCATTTATGCCTACACGGTCCCTGTGGTCCTGCACCTGGATCCTGATGGCCTTCTGTAATCTTCAGTTTATTGAAAACTTTCTGCACATGATACGTCCTGGACTGCATGGACTGAAGATGTCCACTCAGTGTGCAGCGGCAGTCAAAAAGGCAAACAAGATGTTAGGAATCATTAAAAAAGGGATGGAGAATAAGACAGAGAATATCTTGCTGCCCTTATATAAATCCATGGTACACCCACATCTTGAATACTGCATACAGATGTGGTCTCCTCATCTCAAAAAAGATATCCTGGCAGTAGAAAAGGTTCAGAGAAGGGCAACTAAAATAATTAGGGGTTTGGAACGGGTCCCATATGAGGAGAGATTAAAAAGTCTAGGACTTTTCAGCTTGGAAAAGAGGAGACTAAGGGGAGATATGATAGAGGTCTGTAAAATCATGAGTGGTGTGGAGAAAGTGAATAAGGAAAAGTGATTTACTTGTTCCCATACAATAAGAAATAGGGGCCACTAAATGAAATTCATAGGCAGCAGGTTTAAAACAAATAAAAGGAAGTTCTTCTTCACACAGCGCACAGTCAACCTGTGGAACTCCTTGCTTGAGGAGGTTGTGAAGGCTAGGACTATAACAGGGTTTAAAAGAGAGCTAGATACATTCATGGAGGTTAGGTCCATCAATGGCTATTAGCCGGGATGGTGTCCCTGGCCTCTGTTTGTCAGAGGCTGGGAACGGGCGACAGGGGAGGGATCACTGGATGATTCCCTGCTCTGTTCCCTCCCTCTGGGGGTACCTGGCACTGGCCACTGTCAGCAGACAGGACGCTGGGTTGGACGGCCGTTCTTGTGTTCTTATGACTATACCCTTCTCATCTTCCTTGGAGATTGGTGGAACTCGTGGCTAGGGAATTCTGTGAAGGTCAGATCTATAACAGACTTCAAAGAAGAGCTAGATGAGTTTATAGAATCATAGAATAATAGGACTGGAAGGGACCTCGAGAGGTCATTGAGTCCAGCCCCCCGCCCTCAAGGCAGGACCAAGCTCCGTCTACACCATCCCTGACAGATGTCTATCCAACCTGTTCTTAAATATCTCCAGAGAGGGAGATTCCACCACCTCCCTTGGCAATTGATTCCAATATTTGACCACCCTGACAGTTAGGAATTTTTTCCTAATGTCCAATCTAAACCTCCCCTGCTGCACTTTAAGCCCATTACTCCTTGTCCTGTCCTCAGAAACCAAGAGGAACAAATTTTCTCCTTCCTCCTTCCATAAGCTTCTGCGGAAGAGGGAAGCTGTGTAGACGTAGCCTCAAGGGGTATGTCTACACTGCAGGGCTTCACTCGAAAGTCGCAGAACTTGAGGCCAATATGTCAAGGGGAGACTCATGAAAGTTCCCACACGGGAATTACGAGGTGCAAAGCGCCACTGAATTGCATTGCAGTCGTGCCGCGGAGGCCTGTGCCGTGCGCTAAACCCCGTCGTGTGTTTACAGCAGGGATTTCACCCCGCAGGGACCCCTTCCTGGCTGTGTCTACACTGGGCCACTTATTCCGGAAAAGCAGCTGCTTTTCCAGAATAACTTGCCAGCTGTCTACACTGGCCGCTTGCTTTTCCGGAAAAGCACTGATGATCTAATGTAACATTGTCAGTGTTTTTCCAGAAAAACTATGCTGCTCCTGTTCGGGCAAAAGTCCTTTTCCGGAAAAACTGTTCCGGAAAAGGGCCAGTGTAGTCAGCACAGTAGTCTTTTCCGCAAAAAAGCCCCGATCACGAAAATGACAATCGGGGCTTTTTTGTGGAAAAGCGCGTCTAGATTGGCCATGGATGCTTTTCTGGAAAAAGTGCTTTTCCGGAAAAGCATCCTGCCAATGTAGAAGCGCTTTTTCCGGAAATACTTATAACAGAAAACTTTTCCGTTTTAAGCATTTCCGGAAAAGGGTGCCAGTGTAGACGTAGCCAGGCCTGTGTATGTTATGAGCTGGACGTCAGTTCGTTGCTCAGAAGATAGTTTCCAAGGAACTGATTGAATTTCTCATCAGGCCCAGCGCCCCTTTTCTGATTGCATCCGGGTGAAGAAACACAATTTTTAAGATGTTATTTTGGTTGCAAGGGGGGAGGGAGGGAGAGGGATGAAAGATTCTGCAAGTAACAAACGGGAGGGATAATTCAAAAGGGATTTTGGCAATCAATGAGACGCCAAACTCCCTTCACTGCTTTTGACAACCCTACATCAATGCACACCCCGTGGAGACACGCATTCTCGTTAGAGGGGAGCGAGGGATATTCAGCCACCGTTTATCAAGTGGATTGTGAGCAGCGTAACGTATGTGAATAGCACTGCTGTCTACGGGGCGGAGTCTGGGACGATCAGCTCCATGTGTTAGGCCTGGGACATGAAAGTATCAGCTAGATTGGGGCAGGGCAAGATGCAACCTAAGGGCAAAATTAGCCCCACCTAAGACTTGGATCCAGCCGGGGGCTTGCAGCTGGTTGCTTGCTCCTTATATCCTGCTGCCCAGGGGCGGATATAGGGCAGGGCGAACGGGGCGGCCGCCCCGGGCCCCGCGCTTCAAAAAGCCCCGCGCATGCGCCGTGGCAAAGGGGGGCCCCGCGAAATTATGATGCCCGGGGCCCCGCAAAACAGTCAACTGCCCCTGCTGCTGCCCATGCCACCAAATTTCCAGGCGGTGGCTCGGGCCGCAGGATCCTATTTAAATGGCTCCTAGTCACAGCTGGCAACAAAGCTGCAAGCCTTTTAAATAGCCACAGCAACCCCAGGCAACACCGTAGCAGCGGGGCCAGGAGCCACGAGCTCTTTGCTGGCTTTTTACTTCCAAGCCTCTGGTCCTGGCCCCGCCCCCTTCCACCCAAGCCCCGCCCCTTTCCGCCGAGGCCCCGCCGATACCTACCAATATAACACAGAGAGAACAATTGGCAGAGTTCTACTCAGAAGGACCCCTCCCCCCATGCCAGTGGCCTTCTGTGAGATTAAAAAGTCCTGCCTGATATTCCGTCCGACCCAAGTTCTTGTCTGGAGACACCTGCCTGACTGAAATGGGTGCCATAGGAAGAGAGATTAAAAAGACAGAGACTTTTCAGCATAGAAAAGAGGCGACTAAGTGGGGCGAGAGGTCTATAAAATCATGACCGGTGTGGAGAAAGTGAATAAGAAAAAGTGATTTACTTGCTCCCAGAAAATAAGAACTAGGGGTCACCCAATTAAATGAATAGGCAGCAGGTTTAAAACAAACCAAAGGAAGTTTTTCTTCACGCAGTGCACAGTCAACCTGTGGAACTCCTCGCCAGAGGATGCTGTGAAGATCAGGACTTTAACAGGGTTCCAAAAAGAGCTAGATACATTCATGGAGGTTAGGTCCATCAATGGCTATTAGCCAGACTGGGTAGGGATGGTGTCGCTAGCCTCTGTTTGCCAGAGGCTGGTAATGGGAGAGAAGCGAGGAATCCCATGATGATTCCCTGTTGTGTTTACTCCCTCTGGGGCACCTGGTGCTGGCCACTGTGGGCAGACAGGACGCTGGGCTAGATGAATCTTTGGTCTGACCCCGTCTGGCCGTTCTTATGTTCCGTATAGAAAGATTCCCATTGCTCTCTGCCTTCTCCTCCTACTTAGGAGAACACAAACTGGCTGCGTGAGGAGCCAGTCCTGTTTCCAGCTTGTGACACCCATCCCCTTGCCCCATCCCTACTCCCCATCTCCCCGCTGCCCTTGCTCCGGGGACCGTTCCCTGGAAGGCTGCCGTGCGGCTGCGTTGGGTTTTTTTTTAACACGCTGCCGTTGTTTTACCGTGTCCCTGTGGTCCAGAGGTCGGCTGGGGGCAGAAATAATTTCCTTGTCTCGGGAGAAGAAATGAGTCCATTAGCATTCCTGGCTCCGGTCGGAAATGCGCTGCTTCCCCACCGCCCGGGAGCTGGGCTGCACATACCGTCTCCCAAGCACCCTGGGGACCACAAAGAGCCCGCTTCATCAAAGCGACGACTCTGGCCGGATTCGAGCCGGGAGCTGCTTTGTGCTGGAGCTGTGCTCCGGGCTGGCTGCCTGCCAGAAGTTTGGGAGCTCCGGCAAGTTGCAGATGTGGCAGAATCCCACATAAGAGCAGCTGGACGGGGTCAGACCAAAGGTCCATCGAGCCCAGTGTCCTGTCAGCTGACAGGGGCCAGCACCAGATGCCCCAGAGGGAGTGAACAGAACAGGGACTCATCCAGTGATCCCTCCCTTGTCGCCCATTTCCAGCGCCTGACAAACCGAGGCTAGGGACACCATTCCTACCCATCCTGGCTAATAGCCATCGATGTACCAGTCCTCCAAGAATGTATCTAGCTCTTTTTTGAACCCTGCTAAAGTGGTGGTCTTCACAACCTCCTCTGGCAAGGAGTTCCACAGGTTAACTGTCCGCTGCATGAAGAAATACTTCCTCTGATTTGTTCTAAGTCTGCTACTTATTCATTTCATTGGGTGACCCCTCATTCTTCTGTTATGGGAACAAGTAAATCACTTTTCCTTATTCACTTTTTCCACGCCAGTAGTGATTTTATAGACCTCTACCCTCCCCTCCCCCCTTAGTCTCCTCTTTTCTATGCTGAAAAGTCCCAGTCTTTTTAGTCCCTCTTTCTAGGGCAGCCGTTCCAAATCCCTGATTATTTTAGTTACCCTTTTCTGAACATTTTCCAGTGCCAAGCTTTCGCCAGGAATGCCAAGAAAGGCGCGATCACAGGAAATACTACTGCTGCTGTCGATACCAAAAGGGCTCTCAGGGGCATGTGCCGCCCAGGGATGTCCTTGCACTCTGTGACAATGAGCAAGTGGCTTTTGTCGCTGCTTTAGCGTCAGACAGTTCTTTTCTCCTTCCCTGGGCAGGTTTCTAGCTCATCAGCGTCACTGTTCTGTGACCGGTGGAGGGGCTGTGCGGAGCCGGGACAGAGAGGGCGAGTAGCTGATGGAAAATGGGCCACCGGAGCCAGGCAAAGTCCCACGGGGATGCAGCGCAGGAGAGGGTGGCCGGCTGGGATGCCACTGGGCCGGCTGCTTCCCAAAGGGAGATTCCCTCTGTCCCGTCCCCGAGGGCTGCCTTCTGCAAAGCAAAGGGAGCTGGAGATCTGTGTGCCCCAGGGGTGCTTCAGGACACGCGTGGCACTCAGCCGGTTCCCGTGGCCTCCTGGCATGCACATACACAGCCTGGTTCTTTTTCATCACCAGTTCCGTGGATGCAAATGTGGCAGGAGGTTGTGCGGGTCCACGGCAGGTGAGGCCTTCCACAGCTTTCCCGGCTCCCCTCGGTCCCCCCGGCTGCCCGTCCCTCTCCACTACGGAGCCGTGCTGCTCAAAGCCCTGCCGCTCCCAACCAGGTGTCAGCCACCCCGCCAGCCCCTGCGCCATTCACCCCAGTGACGCCTGCAACCTATTCACTCCAGCAGCCCAGGACTGGACTCTATAGCCACCCCTTACTCGATTTGAGTGCCCCTTGCCATATTTGGGGTACTAGCGCTGGAAGGACCTGCTGGCCATGGGGGTGAGGATCCGTCTAGTGTGACTCAATCAAGAAAGCTACATTTCTCCAGTGTGCACGCATGAGTGCGTGCGCGCGCACACACACACACACACACACACACACACACACACACACACACTGGCCAACAATGCTCCTGAGATGCCTTCCCTTGAACTGGGTAGGCAGTGCACAGTCAACCTGTGGAACTCCTTGCCAGAGGATGTTGTGAAGACCAGGACTTTACCAGGGTTTAAAAAAGAAACATTCATGGAGGTGAGGTACCTCAATGCTTATGAGCCAGGCTGGGCAGGGAGGGTGTCCCTAGCCTCTGTTTGTCAGGGGCTGGGAATGGGTGACAGGGGAGGGATCACTGGACGATTCCCTGTTCTGTTCATCCCTTCTGACCCCAGGAGCCTGGGCTAGATGGACCTTTGCTCTGACCCAGACTGGCCGTTCTTATGTTTCGTGCTGGACCAGTAGCAGTGTGAGCTCCTCTGTCCAGCCACAGAGCTGGGCGTGGCGGAGAATCATCCTGGCCGATCTGTTTCCACTGCGTCCTGGAGGGACGCCGGCTGGGAGAGCAGTCTCCACAGCCCGTCCAGTCCTTAGCCTCGGGACTGTGCCCGTCAGTGAAGGGAGCCAATCGATGCTGACGGTAAGGCCAGAGGGGCAGGGTGAAGTGCCGTCTCCTCCACGCGCTGGCACGGCCAGCATCTTTCGCACGAGTGACAGCTGATGCATCCAATGACCTCAGTTATCTCCACGGTAGCCCCCACCTGTCTTGCCCAACGCCCACTCTCCGAGCTCCCTGCCCCCTGCCCGATCGCTCTGTCGTGGAACAAGTTCCCGGCAATTTGTCCGTCCAAGTAAATAACACAAAACCATTGTGCCCGGCCTGTTTCACCCCGCGCGCGGGGTCAAACACGCAGGCCACGTGCTCCCCGTGGCACTGCTGCAGCGGGCGATCCAGCGAGCATAACAAGCCACCCGCTACTTGGCAACACAGCAGACCCCGGCCTTGCAAGAGAGGAGCTTAATTATTTCCTACCGCCCGGCTGGGTCTCGGAAACAAGGGCAGTGATTTCACAAAAAGGAGATGAGGTTTCTTGTCTGCCTCGTTCCTGAAGAATAGCCGTGCTGATTGCGGCAGCGCAATTAAGGAAACGGGATTTGATCTCAAGAGACTGCGTTATTGAAAGAAGAGAGATGTCTGCGAGAGGGGTACTTGAGCATCGGCGGATAACGTAGTTTATCACAGAGGGGATATTTGAATACACAAAGCGCTTGCAATTCCTTGAGTGTAATATTCCGGGAGAAATATACAGAAGAAAGACACAGGCACTCAACCAGCCTCGGTTTTATACGCGATGCGTGTTTGCACAGCGGTCGGTTATAGAATCCCAGAATCCCAGGGCTGGCAGAGACCTCAGGAGTCATGGGCTACGTCTACACTGGCACGATTTTCCGGAAATGCTTTTAACGGAAAAGTTTTCCGTTAAAAGCATTTTCGGAAAAGCGCGTCTAGATTGGCAGGAAGCTTTTCTGGAAAAGCGTCCATGGCCAATCTAGACGCGCTTTTCCGCAAAAAAGCCCCGATGGCCATTTTCGCGATCGAGGCTTTTTTGCGGAAAACAGTCCTGTGCTGTCTACACTGGCCCTTTTGCGCAAAAGTCGTTCGGAAAAAGACTTTTGCCTGAACGGGAGCAGCATAGTATTTCCGGAAAAGCACTGATGATTTTACATGAGATCGTCAGTGCTTTTCCGGAAATTCAAGTGGCCAGTGTAGACAGCTGGCAAGTTTTTCCGGAAAAGCGGCTGATTTTCGGAAAAACTTGCCAGTCTAGACACAGCCATGGAGTCCAGCCCCAAATCAATCAGCCCAGCCAGGCAGTGGCGTAGCGAGGGTGTTATGCACCCGGGGGTAAAGGCAAAATCTGTGCCCCCCAAGCCCCAGCCGGACCCCCTCCCCGCCTGTCCCGCCACCATGTGGGGCGCCCTCCGGTGCACAGGGCCGTTCTGCTTCCAGCCAGACTGACACGCCCTCTGGCCAATGGGTGGCTGTGGTTTCTCAGCGGGGCGGACTACAGGCGAGGACCCGGATGCTGCAGCCCAATGGCGGTGCCTCGGACCGACTGGCGGCGACGGGGATTGTGGGGGTTGTAGTCTCAGACCGGCTGCGTTATGCACGTGCTCAGCCTGAACCTCCACCCTATGTGCCGCCCCTGCCGGGCCCTTTGTCCTCCACTTCGATTTCATGCAGGTGCAGAAGCGGCCAGCACCCGGGGGTCCTAGCACCGTCCTTCCCTCCGCTGCTAAATTGGCACCCCTCCAGTGTGGCACCCAGGGGCAACTGCCCCCTCCCCTGCCCCCCATCACTACTCCTCTGCAGCCACGGCTTTGTCAAGCCGGGAATTAGACACCTCTAGGGACGGAGATTCCAACCTAAACCTCCCTTGCTGAAGCCCATTGCTTCTTGTTCTATCTATCACACACACAGGCCAAGATGAACAAGTTTTCTCCTTCCTCCTTGTGACACCCTTTTAGATACCTGCAAACGGCTCTCATGTCCCCCCTCAATCTTCTCTTTTCTAAACTAAACAAACCCAATTCTTTCAGCCTTCCCTCATAGCTCATGTTCTCTAGACCTTTAATCAGTCTTGTTGCTCTTCTCTGGACCCTCTCCAATTTCTCCACATCTTTCTTGAAATGTGGTGCCCAGAACTGGACACAATACTCCAACTGAGGCCTAACCAGCGCAGAGTAGAGCGGAAGAACGACTTCTCGTGTCTTGCTCACAACACACCTGTTAATGCTGCCCAGAAACATGTTTGCTTTTTTTGCAACAGCATCACACTCTTGACTTATATTCAGCATGTGGTCCACTATAACCCCTACATCTCTTTCTGTCGTACTCCTTTCTAGTGTCACGGATGTATCTCAGATGTTGCGTTGGTTTTGTGGCACATTGTTCCGGATGTTTTTCTTCCGTGTGGCCCATGCTTGTGCAGAATAATTTTGTTATGCGCGCCAAAGCATGTGGGAATTGTGCACCACCAGTAGAAACCCAAAGCCCAGTTGTAAGCGCTCTGCTAATCGGTACGGGGAGGTGACGTTTGAGTCTCTCCTGAGCAGCCGCACAAGCACACAGGTTTTACAGGGAGCACTTGATGGGACAGCGCCCAACAAAAGTGATCAGTTCCAGTCACCCCAAGAATTGGGTTACCAGGATCCAGCAATGGGCTGGCGTTCCCGAGCTTCCTGCGCAGCCAGTCTGCTCCCGCCTGTGCCACGGAACAGACGTCACCTTTGGGGCATGGATGCATTGGAGAGGATCTAGCAGGGAGCAACCAAAATGGTTTGGGGGCTGGAGCACATGACCTATGAGGAGAGGCTGAGGGATTTGGGCTTGTTCAGTCTGCAGAAGAGAAGAGCGAGGGGGGATTTGAGAGCAGCCTTCGACTTTCTGCAGGGGGGTTCCAAAGAGGCTGGAGAGAGGCTGTTCTCAGTGGGGGCAGGTGGCAGAACAAGGAGCAATGGGCTCAAGTTGCAGTGGGGGAGGGCTAGGTTGGATATTAGGAAAAACTATTTCCCTAGGCGGGTGGGGAAGCCCTGGGCTGGGTTCCCTAGGGAGGGGCTGGAATCTCCATCCCTAGAGGTGTTTAAGTCCCAGCTGGACCAAGCCCCGGCTGGGAAGATTTTGTTGGGGTGGGTCCTACTCCTGAGATCTCTGCCAGCCCTGGGATTGTAAGAGTGCTAACCTAATTGCATGCCCCCCCTACACACACACACAGACGCGCACACACAGACACACACACACACAGACACACACGCACGGACCACTGCCAAGTACCAGATTTCCAGAGTTATTCTGTTATCATTTTTCCCCAAGGCCTCCATTGCTTGTGACACCTCGTTAGATGCCGGGAAGTGACACTGCTTCGCTCAGCACCTTTGCCTTTCGGCCAACATTGATTTGTTTTCCCTGGCGGGTTTTCTTCTTCTTAACTTTCTGTGATTGACTGCAGTGCTGGTGAGAGATGCCAGATTTACAGCCGAGGAGGATGAGGGGCGGGGGCGGGGGGAGGACGACAGGATCAGAGCCTGTGGTTCTTTGCACTCGGCTGCAGCACTGGCAGACTTTCCTCACGTACCTTCTCCCACCCAGGGACTGCTTTCAGACGTAGGGTATGTCTACACTACCCCCCTAGTTCGAACTAGGGGGGTAATGTATGCATACCGAACTTGCTAATGAAGCCCGGGATTTGAATTTCCCGGGCTTCATTAGCATAAAGCCGGCTCCGCCATTTTTAAAAGCCGGCTTGTTCGAACCCCGTGCCGCGCGGCTACACGCGGCACGGGCTAGATAGTTCGAACTATGTAGCCATTCCGATCTATCTGTACACCTCGTTCCACGAGGTGTACAGATAGTTTGGAATAACTTTATTGTTAACTTTAATAATAACTTTATTGTTGACAAAGAGCCAGTGTGGACTCTGTTCTTTGTTTTGACAAGAGAACTGGCTTCCGCCAGTATCCCACAGTGCCTGCCCTGATGGCTCTGCTCAGTGTTTTGTTATCTCTGCTGCCCTGCAGGCCTACGCCCCCTGCCCTTTCAAAGCACCGGGAAGCGTCTGACAGCTGAGTGAGCTGCTGCGTTTGAGAAACAAACAAAGAGCAAATCATTGGAGTGCTCCTGTTCTGCTCTGCTGGGAACACAGAGGCAGGCCGGCGGCTGCTGCCGGGGGAGGGCTGAAGAGACGGCCATGCTGCTTTGACATTCCCTAGCACGGAGAGCTCCCAGAGCTACTTAGGCATCCCAAGAAGCGCAAGGTCAGCTCTGCCTTCCCACAACCCTGCACGGTGGGATGCTTTCCCATAATACTTTGCTCTATCTGTCGACAGGGAGCTAGTCATGAAATGTTGACAGTGGGAGGCAGAAAACTGGTTTGACTGTTTTTCACTTTTGGCAACTTTTGCACGTCGGCTGCACTTTCCTCGCCAAACCTCCCTACTGTAGACACAGCCGGACACCAGGGGCGTCAGACCAGCAGGCGTTACCCATCTCACAAGGCTTTCGCGAAGGTCAGTGAAGCCAGCATTGTCTAGAAATGGGGACGGGATCTTGGTCTCTCCCGCTCCCATTTGGCTTGGGGGCTCTTTGCCAAGGCTGCAATTAGTTGGTCACGGAGGTTTCTATGGACCGACCTTTGCAAACTCGAGCACCTAAAGCAAAGCCCCTCCCTGTATATTTAGACACGGCAGTGTACAGTGGAGATGCCGTGTGGCTCCAGTGACTGGTCAGAGAGGATAAAAGCAACTACCGAGCAGGTACCTCACTCACTGTGCACCAGCCAGCATGTGCACCACTTGAAGCAGGGTCCTGCGGGGAAAAAAATAGCCCGGGATGGTGTCATGAAAAACAGAATGGAAAGCTTTCAGAAGTGCCCTAGAAGACTTAGGTCCTTCAATCACATGCGCAGTCTTGCGATGCTTAATTCTGTCTCCTACGCCATATGGTACACATGGGGGGCAGAGTTAAGGTGATATAGGCATCCTTCATTTTGCTACTTCCTGCCTTCTCATGTTTCACTTCGCAACTTTAACACTCAACTTTGAGCTGGTTTTCAAACACCGTTAAAGATGCAGGTCAGGTATTCCCACATGCAGCCTCCAACCCTCTTGTGTTGGCCTCCAGCCCATGGCCTCACGCTGTGATTTTGCTGGTGGCACCGAGGAGCACACAAATAGAATTCTGCAACTCAGACTCTTACTTACACATGTGCCCATTTATGTTGATGAATCTGGCCCTTACAATTCATTGTATGCGAGCATGGTGTGTGTGTGTGTGTGTGTGTGTGTGTGTGTGTGTGTGTGTATGTGTGTTATATAAGGCTGCATGCTGGAGTTGCATTTGCTAGTATATTGGTTTTAGGGATACAAATGCCATGGAGGATGCCTGCTAGTTGACCGTATGTGTGTTCTGTTTGCAGAGTGTTTTGTGTATCGGAGCATACACGTGTGTACCGCGTGAAGAGGCATGCTGGTTGGGTGTGTTTGCATGTGTGGGAGGCATAGGCACGGGGAGTTGGGGTGTGGAGGTGCTGCATCCCGGCCCCACATCTCTGCCACCTGGGATCCTGGCCGCCGGGCCCACCGCTATCCGCGGACTCTGCTGCCAGCCCTGGTCCCACTTGGCCCTGGAGTCTTGTCTGGTGCCGTCTTAGCTGCCCTACCCAGCTTGAATGGGCGGTGAGGGGTGTGCACAGGGTGAGGGGGTGTCAGCCGACGGTCAGGGCAGTGAGTCCCTTATGACCGGCTGAAGTTCTTTTAAATTGTGCTTGGTTCTGTTACAGCAACTGAAGGAGTCAGGTTAAAGCTTAAACAGTTACTATTTTATTGTTACAGGGTAAACTTAGTTGTTAAATGCTACTACTGCGTTACAGATCACACAGCCACTACAAAGGACAGGACAGAAATTACACTAATAAGTCACTTACAGGTACCATGAAACCCTTTGGTTCTCTGAGCTCTTATTAAATGCATGCAAAATAGACACCTAGCAGGTATATATTCTCACCCCTGCGTTCCAGACTTGGCGTGGCCAGCGTCTTTCTCTCAATCCCTCGGGAAGAAGTAGGGCGAGGTTGGGCGTCCCACAGACCTCGGGAGACAATCAATACCTGCCAGCAGGTATAGATGATTGGAGCTCCAATGGGGTGGGCTGCTGAACCTCTTTTATACCCCTTGGGTCACGTAGGCTTCTTCCTGGTTTCAAGTGGCCAATTAGGAAAAATGGCTTTGAACGCCAAGTTTCCCACGAAGGGTGCAAAGCATAATTTACACCTGGGAAAATGCAGACAATGGGCACCTCTGGTATGTGATGGGCGAAGATTCCTCTCTGGGACAGTGCAGGCGTGTCAATTACTGGTACTAGCCATCAGGGCGACGGGAGGCCCCGGGTCGTCAGCTAGCCCATTTACTGTCTGGTTTCTGTTTATGGTAGAGTCAGGGACAGGCAGCACACCTGCGTTCCCAGGGCATCAAAGGCTGACTGCCTCTCTCTTGCTCTCGGGGGGGGGGGGGGGAAACAAGATGGGGCTCGTGGAAAAACAAGATGGGGTTTTGTGTCTGGCTACAGGGGGCGGGTTACAGCTCAACATCTCCAAAAACACTTCAGCTGCATCTAGATTGGCATGATTTTCCGGAAATGCTTTTAAGAGAAATGTTTTCCGTTAAAAGCATTTTCGGAACAGAGCGTCCGTGCCAATCTAGACGCGCTTTTCTGCAAAAAAGCCCCGATTGCCATTTTCGTGATTGGGGCTTTTTTGCGGAAAACCAATCTCAGCTGCCTACACTGGCCCTTTTGTGCAAAAGTTTTGTGCAAAAGGGACTTTTTCCCGAACGGGAGCAGAATAGTATTTCCGCAAGAAGCGCTGATTTCTTACATGAGATCTTCAGTGTTTTTGCAGAAATTCAAGGGACGCAGGCTACTGCATACGCCTCCCCCCGCTCGTTCTCCTTCCCGTTGCCGTGTGGCGCTGTCGCTCTCTGTGCCCGAGAGCAGGAGGCGCCGGATAAACGGCGCCATTGCCCTGCTCATCCACTGGCGGATCACTCGCCGCAGGAGCAGAGTGCGGCTCTTTGGGTCATCTGCGGTGACGGGCCCTGCGGCGCAGAGGGGATGCCGGGAAGCGTGGGTTACGCTGCTGTTGGCGGACGGAGAGGCCAAGCTGGGGACAGAGGAGGTGCCCCGTGGCGGCAGAGAAGAGCACACTGGTCCCAAGCACGGGGGACAGACCAGTGGTAAAGGACTTATCCCTTCTCCCTCTCCCCCACCTTCCCCTTCTCCGGTGAGCAGAGAACAGCAAAACCCGAAGTCCAGAGATGCAAACAATTTGGGGGTTCACTTCCAGCCAGCATGAACCCAGTTTCCTTTCCTCCCCCCACCTCACTTCCTGTTTGCCCCAATATACAGAGCAGGAGCGGGGAACCTCGTTTGTGTCGGGGGTGCTGACCCACAGAAAAGTCGGTCGGGGAGAAACAAAGCATCCCCAAACCAAAACCAAACCCGCCCTGGCGTGGCCCCCAACAGAGAACACCCCTCCCCACCTTCCTCTCTCACACCAGGACCTAGGGGGGCTCAGGCTAATAGATGTTGCGTGTTCCAGCCCTGTGGGGAACAGTGGGGGTCTGGAGAGCCAGTGTGGGTTCCCCAATGCTGGGGGAAGCCCCCCACGTCTCAGGGGGTGGAGAAAAGCAAGCTGGGGGCTGCATCTGGCCCCTGGGTCTTAGGTTCCCCACCCGATATATAGTAATATTTCCAGGTATCCCTTAACCAATCGTTTTACTGACGTCTAACCAATCCTAACATAGTGTCACGTGATTATCTAACCAATTAGATCCCGCCCCTTTAATTGCTTTGCACCCAGCAACATTAATTATACAGGAGACAGAAACAATCGGAGGAGCAGGGCCGGGCAGACACACAGTCGAGAGCCGGGGGAGCCTCCCACCAAGGCAGACGTGAGAGTCCCCGGTATTGGGTGAGTCCCTGCCGGCCGGAACGCTCTCTGCCTCGGTTTCTAGGCTCTTGCCTTGGTCTGGGCACTGTGATGGCCAAGAGGGGACCGTGCGTTTCCCACCTGCCCGGGTGCGGCTCCACCCGCTTCAGCAGAGTGGCTCCCGACTGGGTCCCCCGCCTCGCACGTTTGTGCCACCGTTCACACCCGGTGCGACACGAGGGCGAAAGGGGTGCAACCAGCGGCTGCGAGCTCCGGAACGGGGTGGCGGGTTCTTACGCTCCCTGGGCACAGATGGGGAAAGATGCCAGGCAGGGCCAGATGGGACCGCAGGCTCCCAGGACGCGAGGGTACGACCCTGGGTGGCGCGTGTAGGAGGCAGGGGAAGGCAATGCCGTTTGCTCCTTCCCACCCTCCGCTACTAGACTCCGCCCCCTTCAGCGGGCTCCTCCAGTCTCCCGGGATAATCTGGGCTTCTGACCCACGGAGACTGGGGCCAGGCATCTCCCACTCTCCGGAGGCAGGGGGACCACCTGCCATGTTCCCCCCAGGGCTGGGGGCCTGCATGCCCTCCGGGGTCAGAGGCCCTCCTTCCCTATGCTCCAGGGTAAACTGAGGCTGTGAGCCCCTTCCCCTCCCCCGTTGTGGGGGCTGGAGCTGCCTATGCTCCCTCCCTCCTCCGCTGGGGTTCACCCCCTCCCCGTGGGTGCAACGCAAAGGAGCGCGCACGCGGGCCACTGAGGCACAGCAATAGCAGGCGTGGGTAGGCGTGGTGGCCTCCTGCCACGTGCGGAACGACGGCTCCCTCCGAAAGCCTCGTGCTCTCTTGTCATCGTTCCGCCTCATTGGCTTCTAGCTCCGACCTGCCGTGTTCGCCAGGCAACGCGCCCTCTCCCGCCCGGCAGCGCGCCCGCCGGCCCAGCCCACGTGGCAGCACATTCCGTGCCACGCCTCTTGCCCATTGACGCTTTCCTAACCGCCAGACCACGGCAGTTTGCCAGCATACACGCCCACCGCTCCCAGCGTGGCTCTGCAGGGCGAGAGACGGAGAGAAAATGGGCCGGTGGGCAGAGCCCTGCAAAGCAGGGGACTGCGGCTGTAGAGCTGCGGACCACCTGTGCGGGGGACGGATACCAGTTCTGGAGCTGAGCAGGTTCCCACCAGTGTGCACGGAGAATGCTCCTCTTTCAGCCTCCGGTGCTGGGTCCACAGTTCTCCTAGAGTGGCTTTGGGAGACGTTTCCGTTGCAGGGGGACGATTTTCACTGATGCACAAACATGGACATCATTAGAACATAAGAATGGCCGGACTGGTTCAGAACAAAGGTCCATCTAGCCCAGTGTCCTGTCTGCCGGCAGTGGCCAATACCAGGTGCCCCGAAGGGAGGGAACACAACAGGGAATCTTTACTTGATTCCTCCCCTGTCACCCATTTCCAGACAAACAGAGGCTAGGGACACCATTCCACTCCATCCTGGCTAATAGCCATCGTTGGGCCTAACCTCCATGAATCTAGCTAGCTCTTTTTTGAACCTGGTCTTCACAACATCCTTTGGCAAGGAGTTCCACAGGTTGACTGTGTGCTGAGTGAAGAAAAACTTCCTTTGCTTTGTTTTAAATCTGCTGGTCATTAATTTCATTTGGTGACTCCTAGTTCTTATATTGTGGGAATAAGTAAATCACTTTTCCTTATTCACTTTCTCCACACCAGTCATGATTTTATAGACCTCTATCCTATCCCCCCTTAGTCTCCTCTTTTCCAAGCTGAAAAGTCCAAGTCTTTTTTTGTTTTGAGTGACATTTGGGTGTTGTGTGTGAGACAGACAGACAGGGACAGAGAGAACTGAATTACTCTAGTTGCAGGAGGTCTGGTCCAACCGCAAACCTCACTCTCCTGTGGAGATATTGGGGTAGCTGGCATACACACAGCAATAAATAAAACACCCTTGTTTTTGTGAGTGGTTGCTCTCCTCAGGTCTTAGTGTAAGGGTGTGTCTGCATTAGGGACGTCTGCACCAATGTAGCCCCGGTAGTGCAAACATCTGGGCTACGTCTAGACTGGCGTGATTTTCCGGAAATGCTTTTAACGGAAAAGTTTTCCGTTTAAAGCATTTGCGGAAAAGAGCGTCTAGATTGGCATGGACGCTTTTCCGGAAAAGCACTTTTTGCGGAAAAGCGTCCTTGCCAATCTTGACGCGTTTTTCCGCAAAAAAGCCCCGAGCGCCATTTTCGCGATCGGGGCTTTTTTGCACAAAACAAATCTGAGCTGTCTACACTGGCCCTTTTGCACAAAAGCTTTGTGCAAAAGGGACTTTTGCCCGAACGGGAGCAGCATAGCATTTCCACAAGAAGCACTGATTTCAGACAGTAGGAAGTCAGTGCTCTTGCAGAAATTCAAGCGGCCAGTGTAGACAGCTGGCAAGTTTTTCCGCAAAAGCAATTGCTTTTGCGGAAAAATTTGCCAGTCTAGATGCAGCCCCAGTGTAGACAGTTGTCACTGGAGTAAAAAGAATCCGAAGGCCGGGAAAGTCACATTGATTTTAGCCCCGCTTTGCATTGGCCCGGTGCATTAAGTCTGGGGAAGCTGAGACAGGTGCAGAAATCTCTTCTCTTGACATGCCTTTGGCCACCTCAGGCAGCAGAAGGGTAAGGAGAAGACAGGCTATTATGTATATGCAGCTGCCCGGGGAGTTCTGTATGTAAATTTCCTTGCACTGACGGAAAAAGGAGGATAACCCGGACACCGATTTCTCTTTCTCATTACAGCATCCCACTGGCTTGCATTGGCAGCAGGAGGAGAAACAACCTCCCCCCCCCTTCCTGCCGGGTGTATTCCTGCCCTGCAAAAAGAAGATCCCGCTTAAGACTTTTCAAATATTCCCCAGGCGCTGGCATATAGAACACACCGGAGGGCACCAATTCCATCAGCGCAGGCAAATTCATTGGCCGGGGACCGAGCCCGCCAGGCTGTTGAGGAAACGGACATGACCAGGCTCATCCTGAGAGGCAGAGTTTCCAAAATAGGATGCGCTGCCTCATCGTTGCCATGTTTCCAGCAACGCATGTCGCTGTTTTGCAAGGTGGGACTCTCCTCTCACAGACGGCCCAACACATAAGAACCAGGGGTCACGCAGTGAAATAAATAGGTAGCAGGAGTAAAACAAACCAAAGGAAGTTTGATGCAGCACACAGTCAACCTGTGGAACTCCTCGCCAGAGGATATTGTAAAGATCAGGATTTTAACAGGCTTCAAAAAAGAGCTAGATAAATTCTTGCAGGTTAGGTCCATCAAGACTTATTAGCCAGGATGGGTAGGAATGGTGTCCCTAGCTTCTGTTTGTCAGAGGCTTGAAATGGGTGACAGAGGAAGGATCACTTGATAATTCTCTGTTCTGTTCACTCCCTCTGGGTACCTGGCATTGGCCACTGTCAGCAGACAGGATCCTAGGCTAGATGGACCGTTAGTCTGACCCAGTCTGTCTGTTCTTATGTTCACAGACCAATTTACAGCCGCGTAAGCCCTTTTTTTGAGGGCTTGTGAACCCCTTTAGATCTAAATGCTCTGCCCAGGGGCAGAAACTCACCTTTGGTAGGAGGAAATAATTTGTGTCCTTAGCCGCACTCCATGGGAGCATCTCAGAATGCTCTTCAATCAAGCAGGCCAAGGTGTGACGCGATCCAGTGGCAGGGAGTTGACGGCATCGGTGTTCCAACAGGAAACGTGACGCCGATGTTTTTCGCAGGGAGGATAATTAGCCGTTGGGATGGATTGGAAAGTAGGGACCTGGCAGATTCTCCTCCACCTGGAGTCTTCTCATCAAGATCTGACATCTTTCTAAAAGACATGCCGCGGGTGCGAACGCCGCTTGCTCCAGCAATGAATCAATGAACACCCGCGTCAGAAATATCTCCATTAATCCCTGAAGTTAGCAACATAGCGGATGTGGGGCCAGAAAATTTGCAGCTCTCAGGGCCTAGGCATCAGTGTCAGCTGCGGTCAAGTTTTCAGAGGCCAAGGTTTCCAGAAGGGACTGGCAGAGCTGAGAGAAAAATGAATTTCTGTCCAGGGGAATATTGGAATTTCCCCTGAACCGGAACCAACACCCAAGATATTGAAACTTTTTCACGCAATGAAAGATTTCAGTTCAGACCCCTCAAAACATTCCATATCAAGTGGGGTCATCGTCAATCACCGTGTTGGCTTGGGCTGCCCCATGGTAGTCTGAGTTCTTGGTCGCTCGTACCCCCATTCTCTCTCCTGCTCCGACAGATCTAGCCGTGTAACTGAACGACTAGGGTACGTCACGGGACCTCTAGGATGGGGAGGACCTGATGCTACATTGTCCAGGCTGATTCCTGACTCTGGCACAATTCATGCAGAAGTGGGGACCTGCAAAAGTACCCCAAAACCTTATCTTTCCAGGTTTTGGTATAAAACTCCCCCCCCCCAAATCCTAAAAACCTAGATTTTGGGGATAAAAAGATCCGCTGCCACCATCAAGTGCTTTTGAACCACAAACAGGGGTGGACACTTGATACCAGCCCCAGGGCACCCCCAAGCTCTTTTCACCAAAGACTTGAAAAAGAAAGAGAAAACAAAAGCTGCAGTCTGTGGCTGCTGACCCCTAGTCAGAGGCAGGCAGATACCCAGGATACAGAAATGAACCTATACCCGTTACTTAGAAAAAGAAAAGAACCTTTTCTTATCAAAACAATACTCCTGTTACAAGCATAGTTGGACTGGCTAGATAGTAAGAGCCACCAATTAATAAACTCACTGGGAATTTTCCCATGAGCTCAAAACTTAGGGCGTGTCTAGACTATAGGGTTTTGTCAACAAAAGTGGACTTTTGTTGACAAAACTATACCTGCGTCCACACTGCCGCTGAGTTCTTTCGAAATAATGTCGACAGTACTCGGCAGTTTTGTTGACGGCTGTAAACTTCATTCTACGAGGAATAATGCCTTTTGTCAACAGAGTTCTGTCGAAAGAAGGCGTTATTGCATCTATCCTGTCCTTTGCATCTACACTCTCATGTTGACAAAGCGGCTTGCTTTGTCGACAGAACTGGATGTAGTCTAGACGCTCTTTGTCAACAGAAGCTTTGTCGACAGATACTGTTGACAAAACTTCTGTCGACAAAAGCCTGTAGTCTAGATGTACCCTTCGTTACAAACGGGAGGAAAACCCATTTCTAAGGGTGTGTCTAAACTACATGGCTCCATCAACAGAGCCATGTAGATTAGGCTGATCGGCAAAGGGAAATGAAGCCGCGATTTAAATAATCGCGGCTTCATTTAAATTTAAATGGCTGCCGCACTGAGCCGACAAACAGCTGATCAGCTGTTTGTCAACTCAGCGCGCTAGTCTGGGCGCTCCCGCACCGATTTGAAAAGCCCTTTATCGACCTCCTCGTTATGCCTCGTAGGATGAGGTTTACCGGGGAGGTCGATAAAGGGCTTTTCTGTCGGTGTGGGAGTGTCCAGACTAGCGCGCTGAGCCGACAAACAGTTGATCAGCTGTTTGTCAGCTCAGCACGGCAGCCATTTAAATTTAAATGAAGCCACGATTATTTAAATCACGGCTTCATTTCCCTTTGCCAAACAAACAAAGCTACATGGCTCCGTTGACGGAGCCATGTAGTTTAGACACACCCTATCAGCACAGACATCAGATCCAAAGTCCAACAACAGAAAACAATTAAACCTAACTCTGAAGGAAGACTGAAAGAATTGGGTTTGTTTAGTTTGGAAAAGAGAAGACTGAGAGGGGACATGAGAGCTGGTTCCAGGCATCTAAAAGGGTGTCACAAGGAAGAAGGAGAAAACCAGTTCTTCCTGGCCTCTGAGGACAGGACAAGAAGCAATGGGCTTAAACTGCAGCAAGGGAGGTTTAGGTTGGACATTAGGAAAAAGTTAAACACTGGAATAAATTGCCCAGGGAGGTTGTGGAATCCCCATCTCTGGAGATATTTAAGAGCAGGTTAGATAAATGTCTATCAGGGATGGTCTAGACAGTATTTGGTCCTGCCTTGAGGGCAGGGGACTGGACTCGATGTCTCTCGAGGTCCCTTCCAGTCCTAGTATTCTATGATTCTATGATTCTAACAGATTTATCTCAACTTTACCCTACTTACACATTTTGAAGAGTCTTTTTCTTGGAGACGGACATGTCTTCTGTCTCCCTCAGTATCGTACTGGCTCAGAGACAAAGGAAGGAAAACCCCAAAATTCCTTTGTCTCAGTTTGAAGTTCCTATCTGCATTTCTATTGGCTGAATGCTACCTGAATGCTAGGTACAGTTAACCCCTTAGTCCCCAGGCGTCTTCCCATCCCTCGTGGTCATGACAGACATGAAACCGATTTCAGTTCTGGTGAAACCCCGTTGTCCGACAAGCCTACGTCTTATATGAACTTGTTCCACCAACCCACGGAACCACTGCCTTTGGAACCGACAGCTCCAGATATGCTTCTCTCCAATGAAAGACCATGGCTGGCCCGGGTCAGCTGATTTGGGTTTGTGGGGCTTGGATATCACGGTGATTCGGACTCGGGTGGGATCCTGTCTCTGAGACCCCTCAAGGGACGGCACCAGCTCAAACCCAGACATCTACACCCAAGCCCCACGAGACCATGTCAACTGATCTTGGCCAGCCCCAAACGAACTAGGGGCCTTTCATCTCAGGGCGGATGCACCCTCAGCATCTGGTTGCCCACATGTAGACACGTCAGCGAGGCCAGATGGCCAATTGAATGCAAAGTGGAGAGCCCCCCAAAATCACTACCCACATTTGGAAAATCTCAGCCACAACGACACTGCCACATGGGCCTCACGACCACAGAAAATGGGGTGGAGATCGGAGCCCTCCCGACTCATGCGTTTTCCGGTCTGCGGTAAATCTTTCCAGAGCTGGAGCTCCCGGTTAATGGTGGTGGCAGGGTCCCTGAAGAGCCACCAGCAGACACCTTGGTGGGATGTTTATCTTTGCTTGGGGAACAGGCTTTGATCCAAAGGCCGGTAATGTAGCCCTTTGTTGGGCAAGGGGAAATCTTGTGCTGCCTTTTAGGCGTTTTTTCCCCTCCACCATGGATGACTGAAAAAAACAGAAGAGACCGAAAGAAAAAAAACAATACATCTTTCCAGTAGCTAAAATGTTTATGCCATAGCTAACTGCCTGATCCTGCCATTACCTTTCCCTGTATCCTGCTGTACCTGCAATTGAAGAAAATTGCTTCCCAAATTGCTGTCTTTAGTCTGATATCCACGTACGGCTTCGCTGTAAGCAGTGGATGGAAATGAAATGGACTAAAACTTTAATCCAGCTAGGATTTCCTTGGGCTTTTTAACAGCCATCTGTCTTGCTTATGAAAGGTCAAGGAGATTCGGAAACAACAGAGGGGTTGTGGCAGAAACTGACATTTCTAGTAATGAATACAAAAATTATTTTACACACACATGCACATACAGACACGCGCGCACCGAGATGTATACATAGAGAGAGAAAGTACATAAAAGGTACAAGGAGGAGGGAGAAAAATTATTCTCTTTAACCTCTGATGACAGGACAAGAAGCAAGGGGCTTAAATTGCGGCAAGGGAGGTTTAGGCTGAACATTGGGAAAAACTTCCTACCTGTCAGGGTGGTTAAACACTGGAATAAATTGCCCAGGGGGGTTGTAGACTTTCCATCACTGAAGATATTTAAGAACAAGTTAGACAAACACCTGCCATTGATGGGCTGGATAACACTTAGTCCTGCCTTGAGCCCTCTGGGTCTCTTCTGGCATGTCTACACTAGGAAATGATTTACAAATAACGACATTTGAAATAATAACTCCAGAAATAACAACATCGAAAGAGCGTGTCCCCACTACGGGGAGCCTCAAAATGAGCCCGAGGCAGGCTCCGTGATTGTGGACACGCTCCCCTGACTTAGAACCCCTGGAAGCATTGGGGTGCAATGAGTTTGCATGACTCTGGGGTGTCGTTATTGCAAAACAGCAGGAGCGGAACATCCACACGACCGCTATTTTGTAATAACAATTTTGAAATTAGCCTTATTCCCCGAGCAAAGCCGGAGTCCTGATTTCGAAATAACAGGCTTGGCCGTGGGGACGAGCCACTTATTACTTCAAAATCAGGGGGGTCATTTCGAAATGACTCCCTAGCGTAGACCAGAGCTACCGGTCCTACGATCCTATGCAAATACATGCAAAGAAGCCCAGAGATACATGTTTTAAACAGAGACACACGCAGCTTTGGTAGACTTCAGGTTGCTTTAAGTTTGGCGCTTTGAAGAGAGTGCTCAGTCCCCTCTGTTTCACACTTTAGAGATCTGGTTTCATCTCCCAACATTGCCTGATCGGATCTCCAGAAATACACTGACGTTTTGAGGTAGTTTTCCCAGCAAAATATTTACTAGTTTTTGCAAGAAGAAGCATTTGAAACAGTTTCCCCCCCAGAAACTGGGCTGATTTCATATTTCATCGAACTCACCAAACTATCCTGCTTCTGTGACCTCTGACGTCACCCGCACACACAGATAATGCCTTGGCTTGACGCTGGTGCATTGGTTTCCATCGCGAAAATCCAGCAGCGCGGCTCTCCAGTTCTCTCCTTCGCAGTCTACAGACACCGAGACGTCAACTCTCTCCTCCCGCCGTCTCATAGCTCCTACTAGGCTCTGGACAGGGGCAGGAGAGGGGGAAGAAGATTTAAAGTCCAAGGAGGAAATGCTGGTTCCCACTGAAGTCAAGGGAAGTTTTGCCATTAATGCCATGGGAGCTGGGATCTCCCTCCAAATACTCAGAGACTTGGAATTTGCAGCCGTACCTCCTATCTGTTGTCACAAGAACATAAGAGTGGCCAGACTGAGTCAGACCAAAGGTCCATCCAGCCCAGTGTCCTGTCAGCCGACAGTGGCCAATGCCAGGTGCCCTAGAGGGAATGAACTGATCAGGGAATCCTCATGTGATCCCTCCCTTGTTACCCATTCCCAGCCTCTGACGCCATTCCTACCTATCCTGGCTAAGAGCCACTGATGGACCTATCCTCCACGAATTTATCTAGCAATTTTTTGTATTCTGTTGAAGTCCTGGTCTTCACAACATCCTCTGGCAGGGAGTTCCACAGGTTGACTGTGCGCTGCGTGAAGAAAAACTTCCCTTGGTTTGTTTTAAACCTGCTACCTAGTCATTTCATTTGGTGACCCCTAGTTCTTATGGTTTGGGAAGAAGTAAATCACTTTCCCTTTTTCACTTGCTACACAACACTCATGATTTTATAACCTCTATAAAACGAGGTTTACCGGAGCAGTCGACAAAGGCTTCCTTTGTCAACTGCGCCGCGTCTAGACTGCCACGCTGTGTCGGATCAGCTGATCATTGGCACAGCACGGCGGCCATGTTTATTTTAATGAAGCAGGGATTATTTAAATCCCCATTTCTTTGACTATGCCGAATTAACTAATTTACATGGCTCCATCGACGGAGCTATGTAGTCCAGACACACCCTCTATGTGTCTCAACTCCTGGTTTAACTCTCCCACACAAAGAAAGCAGGTAGGGAATCTATATCCAACTCACATTTCAACCCTCTATCTCCATTAGTTCTCCCTGCCCCCAGCCAACACTTTTGCTAGCTACCTGAGGGTGTGTCTAGACTACAGGGTTTTGTTGACAGAAGGCATTCTTGCATCTACACTGTCCTTTGCGTCTACACTGTCATGTCGACAAAGGGCTTGCTTTGTCGACAGAACTGGATGTAGTCTAGACGCTCTTTGTCGACAGAAGCTTTGTTGACGGTATCTGTCGACAAAACGTCTGTCGACAAAACCGTGTAGTCTAGACGTACCCTATCTGTTGACAAAACTTCTGTCAACAAAAGCCTGTAGTCGAGACGTACCCTGAGTTTAAACCCTTAGTCATGGGGGACTGGTCAACACTCCTCCTGTCCATCACACATGGTCTCACACGAGCATGTAGCTGGAATCCAGGGGCTTTCGTCAGCCACGGGTGGAACCAGGACGGTCACAATTCTTAGCCCAATCCCTGCAGAGTTTGGGGGCACCCAGCCCCCCAAGAGAGGTCCTGGCTCATTGTGCCTAAACCCAGTACATAGACTGCTGTGGTCAAAGAGTTCACAAGCTGGGCCTGGTCTAGACACAAGTAAAAGGCACAGAATCCTAGAGCACTTGAACAGGAAGGGACCTCGTGAGGTCATTGAGTCCAGCCCCTCACTCTCCCAGCAGGACCAAGCATGAATTAAAGCTGATTTTTGGCACAGGTCTGTGCGTGGACCCTGGTCCAGTGGAATAAAAATAGGTTGGGGTTAGGGTAGCTAGTTGTCCTGATATTGTCAGCACCACTCTGATATTAGAGGCTTTGTCTTATATAGACAGCTATGCTCCCGTTCCTCCCCCTCCAAATTATCCCAACTTTTCACACTTCCTATCTGGTCAGCCCACGCTTGGGTTGCTTTATGTGCCAGTGCTCACTGCATGCAGGCTGAGCCCGGAGCAGGAAGGGGATGGGAGGAGAAACAGAGCCCCACGGAAAAGCGTAAAGCTACTGACACAAGCAAGAGATAACTTGTGTCGCCTAGCTCCCTGTAGGGATGTTAAAACGGGTTTAATGAATTAACTGTCACCGCTGAAAATCGGTTACACTTCCACATAAACTAGAGAAATGGCTGGAGGTAAAGAGGATGAAGTTTAATAAGGACAAATGCAAAGTGTTCCACTTAGGAAGGAACAATGAATTTCACACACACAGAATGGGAAGCGACTGTCTAGGAAGGAGTCCTGCGGAAAGGGATCTAGGGGTCAGAGTGGACCGCAAGCTAAATAAGAGTCAACAGTGTGACTGTGGTTGTCAAAAAGGCAAGCATGATTCTGGGAGGCATGAACAGGTGTGTTGTGAGCAAGACATGAGGAGTCATTCTTCCGATCCAACTCTGCCTCAGTTGGAGGATTGTGTCCAGTTCTGGGCACCGCATTTCAAGAAAGATGTGGAGAAATTGGAGAAGGTCCAGAGAAGAGCAACAAGACTGATTAAAGATCTAGAAAATAGGGCCTAGGAGGGAAGACTGAAAGAACTGGGCTTGTTTAGTTTAGAAAAGAGAAGACTGAGAGGGGACATGAGAGCGATTTCCGAGCATCTAAAAGGGTGTCACAAAGAGGAGGGAGAAAATTGTTCCCCTTGGCCTCTGAGGACAGGACAAGAAGCAAAGGGAGGTTTAGGTTGGACATTAGGAAAAACTTCCTGCCTGTTAGGGTGGTTACACACTGGAATAAATTGCCTGGGGAGGTTGTGGAATCTCCATCTCTGGAGATATTTAAGAGCAGGTTAGATAATTGTCTACCAGGGATGGTCTAGACAGTTCTGGGTCCTGCCGTGAGGGCAGGGGACTGGACCCGATGACTCCTTGAGGTCCCCTCCAGTTCTAGGGTTCTATGATAACTAACTCCCAGCCAGTGCCCTGTGCGCTAGGCCAGCGGTTCCCAACCACCGGTCCGTGGACCGATGCTGGCCACGAATTGATGTCTGCTGGGCCATGGCAGCTGTTGGCGCTGAAGCCGGCTGCTTACGGTGGCCAGGACTAAGGTAGCCCTGCCTCGGCCCCCAGAGCTGCGACAAACAGCCAGTTTCTGCTCTGGCAGCCCCCTGTGACTCGGTGGGCCTAGTGGCCCAAACTCTGAGCTGGTGGGAGTATAGATACCAGCTCCGGCTTCTCTTCAGCCAGCAGCCCCTCTCCCTGCCACATCCCCACCCCGCCTGGCCCGTCTCTGACTGAATATTTCATCGCGCCCCTCGGAAAGGCAACGTGCGATAAATATTCATCAGGCTTGCACTTACGGCGCTATTAAAAGCCGCCTCTCTTCTCCCCCAGGTGGGTTCATCCATTCTGATTATGCGAACGGCCTCCCGAATCGCGCTCTCTAAATCCGCCATCGCCGCGGTGATGCCGGCAGCCTGCGGAGCGGGGCTTTGGGGGCGTTAATTGAAGGCCTGAAGGAAGCCAGCTTGCAGCTTGCCTGCATTAGGTGCCCAGGCCTGCCCCCGAGGGGCACGGTGGCTCTTTGGCTCTGCCGCGAGTGCCTCAGAGGTAAAGCAAGCACTTACAGGCCCGTGCTGGGGAAGGCGGATTATCTAATGGACTTTTTATTGCTCCTCTCCCTTTTAGTCCCTTCCCCCTCCCGCTCGTCAGGTATTAATGGTGTTGAGCGTCTTCTCCCTGCTCGGATTACACGGGAAATGGCACGGATGGGCGTTTGGGCGCTTTTATCTCTGCAGCAGAAGCAGCAAGCTCCGGCAGCATCTTCTTCATAACAGAGACACCCGTCGCAGCCGACAGGGTGAGGGGAGAGGCGCTGGAGCCGGACCAAGGGCTGTCATGGAGGCAGGCGTAAAAGGCCAGGGAGGCTAAGTCTCCCCAAACAGTCAGCCTACCGCCCTTGGGAAGGAACTGCCACCCAAAGCACAGCCAGGCCTGCAATCTTCCCTCCCTTCAACCCTCGTCCTCGTCCCACACAAGGCCCCACCCTCCCTCCAGCTCTCCCATCTCCGCTCTCGCCACGTGGAGTCCCTGGGGGGGAGGAGGAGATTTTAGCCCTATAGCCCGTGGCTGAGTCAAATGACCCGTCTCGGAGAGTCAGTGCTGTGAGTTTTTACCTGCTACAGAGACGTACTTTCTGTGTAGTGCACACCCGGTGAGGAAAAGACCCTCGACCAAGGAGCTGTCCTTCTGTATCGGCCATAAACAGAGGGGACGTGACTTACTCGAGGTCACACGGAAGGTCAGTAGGAGAAGCTAAGACATTAAGCTAGGGGAGAGGTAGATACACTGGAGGGCAGGGATCGGGTCCAGAGTGACCGAGACACATTGGAGGGTTGGGCCAAAAGAAATCGGATGAGATTCAACAAGGACAAGTGCAGAGTCCTGCCCTTGGGACGGAAAAATCCCAAGCAAGGTTACAGGCTGGGGACTGACTGGCTAAGCAGCAGTTTGGAGGAAAAGGCCCTGGGGATGACAGTGGATGAGAAGCTGGAGATGAGCCAACAGGGCGCCCTTGTAGCCAAGAAGGCTAATGGCATATTGGGCTGCATTAGGAGGAGCATTGCCAGCAGATCCAGAGATGTCATTATTCCCCTTTATCTGGCACTGATGAGCCCACATCTGGAGTATTGTGTCCAGTTCTGGCCCCACCCCCCTCCACTATAGAAAGAACGTGGGCGCATTGGAGAGGTCCAGCGGAGGCAACCAAAATGATTCAGGGGCTGGAGCACACGACCTACAAGGAGAGGCTGAGGGATTTGGGTCTGTTTAGTCTGCAGAAGAGACGAGCGAGGGGGGATTTGAGAGCAGCCTGCAACTCCCTGCAGGGGGGTCCAAAGAGGCTGGAGAGAGGCTGTTCTCAGTGGGGGCAGGTGGCAGAACAAGGAGCAACGGGGTCAAGTTGCAGTGGGGGAGGTCTAGGTTGGTGATTAGGAAAAACTCTTTCCCTAGGCGGGTGGGGAAGCGCTGGGCTGGGTTCCCTAGGGAGGGGGTGGAATCTCCATCCCTAGAGGTGTTTAAGTCCCGGCTTGACCAAGCCCTGGCTGGGCTGATTGAGTTGGGATTGGTCCTGCTTTGGGTGGGGGGTTGGATTCGATGACTCCTGAGGCCTCATCCTATCCTAGGATTCTATGGACCCGTCTTCCAGGAATTCATCTCGGTTTTGTTTGCTTGCTTGTTTATTTTTGCAGTGGGGGCGAAGGCAAGTGCTCAGACGTGGGTGAACTGTGCAGTGAAGACGTAGCCTTAGCGGAGCAGGCAGCCCCCCGCTCTCCTGCAGTAAGGTCCCCAGGTCCATTTCCCCGGCGGTGGGATTGGGCGGCCGAACAGTGACATCACCCTGGCTGCCCGCCAGCCAATGGCCAGCATGGTTGCGTTTCACGTTTAACCCCATCCGCAGCGCCAGTGGCTCACTTGTGGGCACCTGAGGCAGCTGAAGCCATCCATTCCATTGCTCAGTGGGGGTGCACCGACCTAGATCCACAGCCAGTGCTCATCCTAGGACGGGAGGGGGCGGCCAGGCCTCTAGGGCACTATCTTTGTGCTGAGACTGCGTGCAAAGAGGTCTGTAAGTGGCATAGCGATGCTTGTGCAGTGCGAGCCCAACTAAGACCCCGACAATTCATCCTGCAGAAATCACTGAGCAGCTTTCAGCCTCTCTCAATCTGGTCTGCATTTGAACAACCCTTGGAGAGGTCTCTTAGTTTATCTAATCAACCTACCTAATCAGTTTGAAGGCGCTTCCCCAATAGTGTTTAAGGATCAGATTGCCTTTGTAGTCCATGATGGATCCCAAGTGATGTTTAATAGCGTGTCTCGAATATTGCTTTTTAAATGACCTTAATCGTCCGCTCGGTCTTATGTTTAAAAGGAACTTTCCTCTGTAACCTTAGACGTGTGTAGATTGTATCCATAGGGTTTTGTGATCCTGCATAGACACTATTTTAGGTGATAATAGAATGAAAGCTTGTATTGTGAAACATATGGGCAACGGGGCAGAGTTAAGGTTTCTGTGGGAAGCTTGACTTCTGAATTTCCTGAGTTCTATGAGATTAAACTCTCAGATTGAATGTCGCCTTCAAGGAAAGCTGTCAGGTTCCATTTGATCAAAAAAGAAGAAGAAAAAAAAGCTGTTTTTTACAAAACCTGAGGTCGTGGGGCTTGTGGGGTTTTTTTATTCCAATGGAAGCACATTTTAAAAACAACTCTGCCCTGCGGTGTTTGCAGCCTAGTCACCACACAGAGCTAATGCTTGAAAACCTACAAGTGAAACTGACCAGAAAGGACTAGCTGCAGATGTGAAATTGACTCACCTATTTTCATTATGGAAAGTGAGCAAAGTACAAGGAAGTGAATGTGCAGCTGAAATTGGGTGAAATTTATCTCCGTGCAGAGGGCCAGCCTATGGCTTATGCACCACTTACCACCTCAAATGAGCCTTAAGTGAGACAAAGTGGCTCAATGCGCTCCATCTGCACATGGGTGAAGTCAATGAACTCAACAAACTCTGTTTTGTAAAAACCTTCTGCTTTTAATCATCAAAGACTTCACAGGCCTTTTTCTTTACAATAGCTGTAACGCCGAGGCAGCACGTGTGTGTTCATCGGCCAGGAAACTCCTCCACCGTCGTCCGAAGCGGGAAGGTGATATCATATGGTTCTAGAGCTAATTGAATTACCGATTTGTAGCTGGGTGTTTTAAAAATAAGCTGAAATGTCCCACATTCTTCTTTGGCTGAGGAGATCAAATGTAGCCAAAGGAATTCAATAATATTTCGACATCTGTGCGCCTTGGCCATCCCTAGAAAAGAGGAGTCAGGTTGGGGCCGAACCATTGTTTGTATTAATTATTTTCCTGTATAGTCTTCCTGGCTCATAGGCAGCAGGAGGGAATTGGCAGAGTTTCTCAGGACTCGAATGGAAACCTATAGAGACAGATTCATATCCCAGCACCAGGGAAGATGCGATTCAGGCAATGAAAGCACCAGTGTTCATCCGAGTAAGGGCAGGGGGCTGGGTTTTGATGGTGCGTGCGGCTCTCCTCGCTTGCTTTCTGCAAATAGTCATGGGGGCCCAGTTCTGTTTGGAAGGGGGGGTTGTGGAAAAGGACGGCACAGCATTGGGGGGGGAGGGATATGCATCTGGCCAAGCTGCACGAAGATGAGGGTTTGAGGTGAATGGGTAGCACCAACAGGAGGAACCGAAGCTGGGATCACCAGAGCTTGGTGCATGAGTCTGTACGGCTTGAGCCAAAAGCCAGCTGGATCCCAGCTAAGGCTGTAGAACTGGGGCAGGGAAACTTTTTTGAGTTGGGGGGCCGCTGACCCACAGAAAAATCAATCGGCAGCTGCACACAAGTGAGAAAAAAACACCCTTCACTGACGTGGCCCCTGGCTGAGTAGGAGAAAGACCCTCCCCCCATTCTCCTTGCACACCAGAGCCTGGGGGGATCCAGCCTAGTAGATTTTGTGGGCTCCAGCCTCATGATGGGACAGCAGGGGGACTGGACCACCAGCACCGGCTCCCCAATAGTGGGGAGATGGGGAACCCTGAGCCTCGTGGGCCAGATCCAGGCAAGCCAGGGGCTGCATCCAGTCCCCGGGCATCAGGTTCCTCACCCCAGCTGTGGAGCAAACTCCTTCTCTCTTTCCGTAAGCTTTTGATACAGTCTCCCACAGGATTCCCTCCAGCAAACTAAAAAAGTAGGGATTGGATGAATGGACTGTGAGGTGGATAGAAAGCTGGCTAGATCATCGGGCTCAATGGGTAGTGATCAACAGCTCGATGTCTGGATGGTGGTCAGTATCAAGCAGGGTGCCCCAGGGGTTGGTTCTAGTGCTAGTTTTGTTCAACATCATTCATGACCTGGAGGAGGGGATGGATTGCACCCTCAGCAAGTTTGCAGATGACACTAAGCTAGGGGGAGAGGTAGATACGCTGGGGGGCAGGGATCGGGTCCAGAGTGACCGAGACACATTGGAGGATCAGGCCAAAAGAAATCGGACGAGTTTCAACAAGGACAAGTGCAGAGTTCTGCCCTTGGGACGGAAGAATCCCAAGTATTGTTACAGGCTGGGGACTGACTGGCTAAGTAGCAATTCAGCAGAGAAAGGCCCTGGGGATTACAGTGGATGAGAAGCTGGAGATGAGTCGACAGGGCGCCCTTGTAGCCAAGAAGGCGAATGGCGTATTAGGTGCATTAGGAGGAGCATTGCCAGCAGATCTAGAGAAGCGATTATTCCCCTTTATTCAGCTCTGGTGAGGCACATCTGGGCTGTCTACACATTGGCACCCTTTTCTGGAAAAGGGATGCTAATGAGACACTTCGGAATTGCAAATGCTGCAGGGGATTTAAATATCCCCCGCGGCATTTGCATGAACATGGCTGCCGCTTTTTTCCAGCTCGGGGTTTTGCCGGAGAAAAGCACCTGTCTAGACGGGATCTTGTGGAAAATAAACCCTTTTCCGGAAGATCCCTTATTCCTAATTTCAAGGGTTTATTTTCCGCAAGATCCCGTCTAGACTGGCGCTTTTCTCCGGCAAAACCCCGAGCCGGAAAAAAGCGGCAGTCATGTTCATGCAAATGCTGCGGGGGATATTTAAATCCCCCGCGGCATTTGCAATTCCGAAGTGTCTCATTAGCATCCCCTTTCCAGAAAAGGGTGCCAATGTAGACACAGCCCTGGAGTGTTGCATCCAATTCTTCTCCTCTCTTTCCCTTCCTTTATAGAAAGGATGTGGATGCACTGGAGAGGGTCCAGCAAAGAGCAACCAAAATGATTTGGGGGCTGGAGCACATGACCTTCAAGGAGAGGCTCAGGGATTTGGGCTTATTCAGTCTACAAGAGAGAAGAGTGAGGGGGGATTTGATAGTAATCTTTAACTACCAGAAGGGGGATTCAAAATGGACTGGCGAGAGGCTGTTCTCAGTGGGGGCAGGTGGCAGAACAAGGAGCAATGGGCTCAAGTTGCAGTGGGGGAGGTCTAGGTTGGAGATTAGGAAAAGTGATTTTCCCAGGCGGGTGGGGAAGCGCTGGGCTGGGTTCCCTAGGGAGGGGTGGAATCTCCATCCCTAGAGGTGTTCAAGTCCTGGCTTGACCAAGCCCTGGCTGGGCTGATTGAGTTGGGTTGGTCCTGCTTTGGGCGGGGGCTGGACTCGATGCCTCCTGAGGTCTCTTTGCACCCTAATCGTCTGTGCGGCTCCGACTCTACGAACCCTTCCTTCTGTCCCATCCTCCTGCTACAGACTCCCACTTCCTGCTGCCACGTCTGGAGGACGTGATCGAATTGCGAGTTGACTGTAAAACTTGTGAGAAAGCCCGTTCCCTAGGAAGTGAGCGCTGGGTGTGTTTGTGTGACCCCATCCGTTCACACGTGCTCCTCTCTTGCCTCTGCCCTTTTATTGCAGATTTGTACGGAAGTCATACCGAGAGGCTCTAAGCATGGACAGTGCAAGGTGCTGTACAGTCCCACAGGACAGGCCAATCCCCAGCTCAGAGAGCTTCCTGCCGACGTGCCCACGTTGTGTCTAAGCCACCAGCGGTCAGAAGAGATCTCTGCTGCTCAAGAGCTTGTCTCTTTCACCAGTACACGATTTCCGCCCTCCCTCCTTGTCTGTTTCAGCTGCCCAGGGCATGGCCCGGCGTCAGCCTCTGCTCTGTGGGGTGTCTCACCCATGCCGGGCATGGGGGACATAATTGATTGTTCATCCGCCCACATATCTGGGGGTTTTGCAGCAACAGGTCCCCGGTTCCACAGCCCTCTGTTGAAGGCAGCTCTGGTTGGGTTTCCAGTCACAATTTTGGGGGATTTTTTTTTTAAAACAGAACCAAGGAGCGTGGCACAGCAAAAGAGCAATGTGTGAGCGCCCTCCACTGGCCTGTCCGCAGCCATGGCATAAACAGCAAAACATCTTCCCCACCTGGGTCCCATTCCTCACCCACCCGGGGTCCAGCCCTGACACTCTCCTCCTAGTGAGGGGCGCTTACTCACGGCAGTACGACTTCAGGGAGGCCCTAAGATCACTTTGCACAGGACGGCACCTGGCTCTGATAAAAGACCTTTCCTCCCCAGAGCCCCAAGTGCCGTGCAAAGAGAGAGTGATGTCATTATACACCGTTTCCATATGGGGAAACTGAGGCACGGAGTAGTGCTCAACGGTGATCATCAGGACCCGCCCCCATTGGCATGGGACACAGACAAAATAAGGCTCAGGACCTGCCTCAGACATCTAATCATCTGATTAGCTTCATCTCTGTAATAGCATGGAGGGCATGGGTGGACCCAATGTTGGCAGAACAAAGAAAAAGGAAGGGTTCTTTTTTTCCCAGTGTTCCGAGCGGGCTTTGCCAGCTGGCTCCCGGCAGAAAAGCTCATCAGAAGCACCATCCACTTTGATCAGAGACCTGCCCCCCCGATTTGGGGTCTCTTTGGTTTCGTTGACAGTGGACATGTTTCTTACGCCCCTTGTCGCCAAAGCCCTGGCTATCCCACCCGTTCCTAGCCGAGGCCGTCCCTGGTGTGGCGTTCGATCACGGTGTCAATGACCTCAGTGTCGGCAGAGGAAAGTAGAGAGGAAGTGGAGGAAAGGGGGCTGGGTGCGTAGTCAGTTCCACTAAGTGAATTCCATGCACTTTTGCACCCACTCGAGTAAACTCGGTTTCATTTCCAAGTGTGACACCTGTAATCAAGCTGAAACGACAGACAGGACAAGGCAGCACTTTAAAGACTAACGAGATGGTTTATTAGGTGATGAGCTTTCGTGGGCCAGACCCACTTCCCCAGATCAATTTTTGGAAGAAAATTGGCACGACCATAAATTTTGATCTGAGGAAGTGGGTCTGGCCCACGAAAGCTCATCACCTAATAAACCATCTTGTTAGTCTTCAAAGTGCTGCATAGCCCTGTCTTTTCTTTCAGCAAGACCAGACTAACACGGCTGCATCTCTCTCACCTGTAATCAAGGTCTGAACAAAGACCTGACCTGCACAGGCCGCTACATTCCAACCCTAATGACATCAAAAGCCAAGCATGGGGCACTTCCGCTCAATCTATTAGCCTCACATAGTGCTGACTTTTTTTTCCCTATTTTTTTCCTTCTCTTTCCCTCCTCCTGCCCTCTCTTTCTCTGCTATTTATTTGTACTCTGGGCCCCTCGCTTCATTCATCTGAAGACGTGGGTTGTGCCCATGAAACCTCATGATACCAGCTCCATTTTTTGGCTAGTCTCTAAGGTTACGTCTACACTACGAGGGACTCATTTGCATGAGTCACAATCTCATTTGCATATTTTCTGCCCATCTGTTTTTGCCTCAGGGAGTTTTGCGCAAAAACAAACTGTGTGGACGTTTTCTTTTTGCACAAAAATCCCTTTTCCTGCAAGATCGGTACACCTCCTTTTGCGGGGCATAAGGATCTTGCAGAAAAAGGGGGTTTTGTGCAAAAAGTGAACATCCACACTGGTTGTTTTTGCGCAAAAACCCCAGCGCACAAACGGATCGGCAGAAAATATGCAAATGAGATCGCGACTCATGCAAATGAGTCCCTCGTTAGCATATTTTTTGCCAAGAAAACTCGTAGTGTAGACGTATCCTAAGGTGCTGCAGGACCATTTGTTGTTTTTTAAGTAGCTTCCGAGAGTCAAACCACACGTAGCTTTTAAGGCCAGAACAGAGCTCCTCTGATCTCCTGGTTATAACAGCCCAGATAATTTCACCCAGTTACTCCTGTTTTAAGCCTAACAACTTGTCTTTGAATAAACATCTTCCAGAAATGCATCTAGTCCAGATCGGTGGCCTTGGAGAATCCATCACGTGGCTTGGTTGTTGATTCTAATGGCTAATCGTCCTCGCTGTTGAAAAACGGTGCCGTATATCTCGTTCCCTGCTTTTTGTTCTTCCTTTCTCTGGCCGAGTTAACAGACAGCTGGAACGGGGCAGCTGTCGGGTAAGCACAACTCAAAGGCACAGTGTGGGCTGCCTGCTGAGCTTCTGAAGTACAGGAAAGGAGAGCGAGGAGGAATGACAAGAGAAATAAGGGGCCAGAGGGGTTGCTCCGGATTGGCACCCATGCACCCAAATAGAACCTAGATCCCAGTGCAGTGCAATGCAGTTGATCCACATCCCCTGACAAGGGGATCCCTGTGCTTTGCACATCCACATCCCCTGACAAGGGGGTCCCTGTGTGTTTGGCGGGGCTGCCCTGCCCCTCTGCCCATGCTCAAACCGTGCCGGGTGCACACAGTCCGGCTCTCGACACGCCCGTTCTGGGAGGCACAAACAGATGGATGTGCTTGTCAGCCATAAAAACCACCTGGCGGATCTGGACTTTAAGGGACAGCGGCTTGGTCCTTTTTAGTTTCCACATGGAGGAGCGTGTGCCCAGTGCCTGGTAGAAATGAGTGAGCCAAGGACGCCGGAGATGGGGCTGGGAATGTCACGTTGCAAAACCTGCAGGGCAGCTGAGCACCTTCATGCTCCCTTGGAAGGGAATCGAGGGCTGGATCCTCAGCTCACATTCCACAGGGTGTCCCGAGAGAAGCAGGCGCAGCGCAGGCACCAGCGAGACGCTTCCCACACCGCATCAGCCCTGCTCTGTAGAGACCGGCCTTTGAATCCTAGAATCCTAGAGCACTAGAACTGGAAGGGACCTCGAGAGTCATCGACTCCAGTCCCCTGCCCTCCCGTCAGGACCACGCACCTCCAGGCCATCCCTGATAGATGTCTGTCCAATCGGCTCTTCAATATCTCCAGTAATGGAGATTCCACAACCTCCGTAGGCAATTTATTCCAGTGTTTAACCACCTCTAGGAAGCTTTTCTTAAATGTCCAACCTAAACCTCCCGGCTACATCTACACTGGCATGATTTTCCGGAAATGCTTTTAACGGAAAAGTTTTCCATTAAAAGCATTTTCGGAAAAATCGCGTCTAGATTGGCAGGATGCTTTTCCGCAAAAGCACTTTTTACGGAAAAGCATCCGTGGCCAATCTAGACGCGGTTTTCCGCAAAAAAGCCCCGATGGCCATTTTCGCGATCGGGGCTATTTTGCGGAAAACAGTACTATGCTGTCTACACTGGCCCTTTTGCACAAAAGTCTTTCGGAAAAGACTTTTGCCCGAACGGGAGCAGCATAGTATTTCCAGAAAAGCACTGATGATTTTACAGGAGATCGTCAGTGCTTTTCCGGAAATTCAAGCGGCCAGTGTAGACAGCTGGCAAGTTTTTCCACAAAATCAGATGATTTTGCGGAAAAACTTGCCAGTCTAGACACAGCCCCCTTGCTGCAATTTAAGCCCCTTGCTCCTTTCCTATCATTAGAGGCCAAGGAGAATAATTTTTCTCCCTCCTTGTAACACCTTTTTAGATAGTTGAAAACCACTATCATGTCCCCTCTCAGGCCATGTCTACACTACACTGTTCTTCCAGAAAAAGCTACGCAAATTGCAAACTGCAATCTGCAATTTGCATAGCTTTTTCCGCTTCTTTTTTCGGAAGAGGCTTTTCCAACATTTGGCCTGTCTACATTCAGCCAAACGTCGGGAAAAAACCCTCTTTCAGAACATCCCTTCTTCCTCGTAAAATGAGGTTTACAGGGATGCCGAAAAAGCGCATCTGCTCGCCCGAAAAAATTTCAGAAGAGCAGATGCATTCTCTGGATGCGGCAGAGTTTTTTCAAGGATACCTCAGCTGGGGGCCAGCCATGGTGGGGAGTATGGGGCAGCAGTCGGGCAGGCAGGAAAGGCCACAGGAACTTGATGAGACACACTGCTAAGTGAGCCTGGCTGGAGAATCTGCAAGTGTCCTAGTAAAATGTAAAGACTTAGTTCGGATTAACTTTAAACTGCCGCGTGTAGACAGGGGCAATTCGTTCGGACTCAGGGGTATTTAAAAATGGCAGCCGGATGGGAACATGCAAATAAAGCCTGGGATATTTAAATCCCGGGCTTCATTTGCAACTCCGGTTCTCTGATTTGCCTACCTAGCTCGAATTAACGAGCTAGTCTAGACATACCCTTAGAGATTTGAGGCACTCCACCAAGGACCAGCAATCATAATTACACCCGCGTGGCATTCATTGCCACACACCAACACCGGCTCCGTTTACTTCCTTTCTCACACATCGGTCTTATCTGTACTTTCTGCTGGCTAGATGAAAAGACTCTGCCGCAGAGAGCCATACCATATTGTAGGTCCTAGATAAATAATGGCTCTAGTTTTGTTCTGCGGCAGCATCTTTCACTTTTCAGCAAAGAACATTATCTCATCCGATTACTGAATTTTAAAAATAGGTCAAAATCTGGACTTCACACAGCCCCTTAAATATTCTCTCCAAGGCATGGTAGGGCTTATCTCAAGTTGTCAGATTCAGATGGGCTGGCCTGGTTGGTAACAGACTTGGGAAATGCCCTAAAATTGAACTCCAGGAAAAGAAACAGTTTTCTCATTAATATCTCGGCAAAATAAATGTCAACTGGAAAACCAGTTCCCCTGTCATCAATCTTGGTACTTAGACACTGGGCTCTGACAATTCGCTTCATGGAAAAGAATCTATTTCCTGTAGATTTATTGTGCTTCACCTATTATAGCTTCCACAACAGCAAAAGCACTAGTTACGCTTACACGGGGCTTTTCAGTCTAACCTCTCAGTTCCGCATGCTCATAACTCAGTGGGAAATTTTTTTTGCCAGGAATAAAACTTTCCACACTTTGTTTCAGGCGAGAAGCGATGATTTATTTTCTAAAGTTTTACCCCCCAAAAAATCCTTTCTGCTAGTTTTGAGTTATTGGAAGATGGGAGGAAAATTACACGCTTAGGCTATTTTCAGACTCGATTTTCTTCCAAGGGGCTAAAAATTAGTGCCAGGTACCCCAGCCGCAGTGAACAAATCAGGGAACCATCACGGGATCCATCCCTTGTCACCCATTCCCAGCCTCTGACAAAAGACCCCAGCCCTGCCCATCTTGGCTAACAGCTATTGATGGGCCTACCCTCCATGAATGTATCTAGTTGGTTTTGAACCATGTTATAATCTTGGTCTTGACAACATCCTCTAGCAAGGAGTTCCACAGGTTGGCTGTGCATTTCACAAAGAAATATTTCCTCTTGTTTGTTTTAAAGCTGCTTCCTATTAATTTCATTGGGTGACCCCTGATTCTTGTTTTAGAAGAAGGAACAAATAACATGTCCTTACTTATTTTCTCCACATCAGTCATGATTTCATAGACCTCTGTCATATCCTCTCTTAGTCGCCAATTTTCCAAGCTGAAAAGTCCCAAGCTTATTAATCTCTCCTCACAAGGTAGCCATCTTATACCCCTAATAATTTATTTGGCCTCTTTCTGAACCTTTTCCAATGCCAAGAGATCTTTTCTGAGATGAGGCAACCACGTCAGCACGCAGCGTTCACGCTGTAGGCATCTCACGGATTGGATGGTGACAATGTAACATTTTCTCTCTTATTTTCTAACCCAGTGTTTCTTAAATTTTTTTATGAGGAACACCAAGGATTTTTTGTTGAGCAAAAAAGGTCGGGGTGGGGGTGGGGGGGTGAATTATTGAGCAAAAAAAAAAAGTTTGCCTGCCCCTTTAAAGGAAGCCATTTTGAATTCTGTTGTTCCCCGCGGCACACCTCCGACTGCCTCGCGGCACACCGGTATGCCTCTGAGCGCAGTTTAAGACACACTGCTCTAACCCTTTCTTAGTGATTCTTGGGACTTTATGCACAGCTGTTCTGGAGGCGTGGGGAGCCACCAGGCCCTGCACCCCCAACTGCAGCCAGATGTGACCCTCAGCCAGCAGGTAGAACAGAATGTTTATTGCAGGGGGCGGGGAACCTTTTTGGGTTGGGGGCCGCTGACCCACAGAAAAATCAATTGGGGGCTGCACACGAGTGAGAAGCAAAGTGAAGAGCCCCTGACGGAGAAGGAGAAAGACACTCCCCACATTCCCCTTGCACACCAGAGCATAAGGGGGGGCCCAGGCTAGTAGATTTTATGTGCTCCAGCCCTGCGTGTGAGTGGCGGGGAGCGGAGGGGGTTGGAGTATGACATTCCCAGCCCCATCTCTAGCACCCTTGGCTCACTCATTCCCACCGGACCAAGCTTCCTGGGTTCCTGTGAGCTTGGGCCATTGTGAATGTGCCGGCTTCAGCATCCTCTATCCATGAGCCACACCCGGAATTCCCATCCCCATCTAGGTAATACAGGCAGTCCCCGAGTTACGCGGATCCGACTTATGTCGGATCCGCAGTTACAAACGGGGATTTTCTCGCCCCGGAGTTCTGGAGCGGCGGGACGCCTGGTCCCGCCGCCCGCCTCCTCCGGGGCGAGAAAAGCTGCTCCCCGTCTCCCTGGTCTGCTGGGGGAGCCAGCAGACCAGGGAGATGCCGAGCAAAGCCACGGAGGACCCGGGCCAGACCGTGGTGCTGATCTGGAAGCGCCGCGGTCCAACCCGGGTCCTCCGCCGCTTTGCTCCACATCTCCCTGGTCTGCTGGGGGGGGGACGCAGATAGTGCCCCCCCCCAGCAGACCAGGGAGACGTGGAGCAAAGCCCGGGGCCTGTGGTAGAGCAGGTGGGGCGCTGCCGGTTGGTCCTGCAGCACCGCTCCTTGGCGCTACTGGACCAACCCGGCAGCACCCCAGCTGCTCTGCCCCAGGAGTCCTGATTCAGCTGCTGCTGATCAGTTTCAGCAGCGGCTGAATCAGGACGCCTGGGGCAGAGCAGCTGGGGTGCTGCTGGGTTGGTCCAGTAGCGCCGAGGAGTGGTGCTACTGAAGCAACCCAGCAGCACCCCAGCTGCTCTGCCCCAGGCGTCCCCAAGTCAGCCGCTGCTGAAACTGACCAGCGCTGACTACAGGAAGCCGGAGGCAGAGTTGCTCTGCCCCGAGCTTCCTGAAATCAGCCGCTGATCAGTTTCAGCAGCAGCTGACTTGGGGACGCTTGGGGTTCTTAAGTTGAATCTGTATGTAAGTCAGAACTGGCGGTCAGTTTCAGCAGCGGCTGAATATGGACGCCAGTTCCGACTTACATACAGATTCAACTTAAGAACAAACCTACAGTCCCTATCTTGTACGTAACCCAGGGACTGCCTGTAGTGCAGTGCCCAGGGAAACTGAGGCACACACATAGAATTAATACAAGACAGCAGAAGTCACATGCAACCCAACAAGCAAACAGAGTGAATACAATCCCCTCTGTGCCACATCCACTCCCCTGCAGACCCAGCAAGGCAGCCTCTAGGGAGGAGGCCGAAAATGTTTCATTGCCACGCACCTAACAGCTCAGTCCTGGGTCCCAATGAAGACCCCAGCACATGCCTGAGACCAGTGTGGCCAGCTCTCGCGATTCCCTTATGCTTCTCCACATACATGCTGTGGTTTTGTAAAGCCCCAGAGCCTGGAGTCACGGGAAAATTCCAGCTTTCACTCTGAAAAGAAAACTTTTTGCACGTGCGATTGTGGGGGAACATTTGAAAACAGACTCCCCCTTTCCTAGGCTCCACACCCCGAAGGAGGACACACGAACCCAACCTTTTCTTTTGGAAAAAAACCCCAACTCTATGATTTTGGGCCGATCTCATGATTTTGCAGGGCCGGAGACTTATGATTTTTTGAAGACACTGCTGTGCTTGTCAGGATCAGAGGCGAAAGGTCTGCCTTTGGCTACTGCTTCCCTAAGCTTTACCCTTCCCGTCTAGTCTTGCTGCCCTGCACACCAACAGAAACAGTAAAACCACTCCCTCTACGGCCCCCTTGTGTGAATTTCAAAGCCAAAATGCTAAGCGTGGCAGGTGCCTTTTGCCCTTCCTTACGGGTTGGTGCTCTAAAATAAAAGGAAG